>NW_008238126.1:7392138-7446728 GCF_000691975.1 Corvus brachyrhynchos | reverse complement strand
CAGGAATGAATGTCAGGGCTAAGGACATCCCCCACCCTGACCCATAAATACGTAACTGCAACCCATGAGTTTGGTTTTCTGCGTTGGGTCGCTCTGAGCGTTTTACCTGAAAAGCTGGAGAATTGCTGATGTGAGAAAAAAACCCCCTATGTTTAGTTAAGGTTTGCTTAACATAGAAGGAGCATGGGGCAGTGGGATGCTCTAAAATGCATGTCTGGAACACAGAGAAATTACGGAATCACAGAATCAATTTGGTTGGAAAAGACCTCTCAGATCATCACATCCAACCCATGGGACAGCCATGGCTGAGCACTCCATGGTTTGGGACCAGATTCCACCACATCCCTCTGTGACCCTCCTCAGCCCACGCAGGGAGGAGCTGATGGCAGCCCTCACATTCCCACCATGTCCAAACACTTCTGGCCCCAGGGAGCCACCAGGGATTTTTCCCGTTACCCCCCAAATACTCTACAACAGGAAATCTTGCAGCAAAAAAGCTCTCTTGCAACATTTCCAGAGTATTCCCACTTCAGCCCAGGCAGAAATGCTGCAGGAACAACCTTGCTCAGGGAAAGATGAGTGTTGTCTCGTGGTTAGAGCACAGGGCTCGTGGTCAGGAGCTGTGGGTTCTCATTCCAGCCTTGCCACTGAATCATTTCGAGAGCTTTGCTAGTCACTTTGTACTAGAACCAGTTAGTAATTTTCCGTTGGGATGCTTTTCTGATGGAAAACACTGCTCGTACCAAACTGAAATTTGGGTTAAAATAGATTTTTCTGGCGGGAATACCTTGTGTCTGGGCAGGTCAGAAAGGATATTAGGCCCAAACTGAAATGTTGGGAGGTTTCTTGCATTAGTCCAAATGTTTTGCTTTGAATAGATAGGTTAAAAAATAAAATTCCCTTTCCTGACTGTAATTGCAAGTCCTATTATGGCATGGTGTGAGTGTGTGCTCTTAAGCTCTGCTTTGCTCCCCAGGAGGTCTGCAGTGTAGTGGGATTCAAATTTCTCTTTTCTGAGACGTGTACATCCCGATCTGAGTCAGACCTGGCCTGTGGGGACAAATTCTACCGTAGAGCCACCACTCTGACCAGGGAAGTGCTCTATGGAGAGAAAGTGTAGAGTTCAGAGACACAAACAAGCTGTTTCACATTAGCTCAGTGGCCTAAAACAAAGCACCGTGACTGGGGAGATACCCACATGTTTTGTTTGACTGAAAAGCAATAAAAAGAAGCGCAGAGAAATCCACCTGATTCTGTTCCAGAATCCTATCCCTCTGTTCATTAAAAACAAATTTATTTCTGTCCTCCATACACTGACACTTTCTTTTAGTATAACACTTGTTCTTCTCCCACAATGTATTTGTAGACACCATTGAAGTCCCTTATTTGTTTTGCCAAGTTAAATATTAATCGTTTATTTTCTTTCATAACAGCAAGTTGTGGATTATCTAATGGTTTTCCCTGCGCTTCTGTCAGTCAGAATTCATCTTTTCTGAGCATGAGTGATCAGAGCCTGACATACTGTGTAATGTTTAAAATGATGGCTTGCTAGAGACTTGTACAGTGGCAATAATAATTCCCCTTGCACTCTTTTAGTTACAGACAGGGATCAAATTTGCCTTTTTTATACCTTTATCACATTAGCACCTTGATTCACCCAGGTCTTTTTACTCCAATAAATAACAAAAATAAGTACAGACAAATTTATTAACTTTTGCTAAATACATTTTTCCATTTCATCTCACTTCTCTAGTACTCACATGGTTTCTTTCCAAGTGGGTGACAAATGAAGATATTTTCAAGAACAATTGTAAGATCAGCAGCTTCCAAAATTGAAGTCCTGAAAATGCTTTTTTTTTTTATTAAAGAATCCAAGTTTAGATTATCACATATTCCCAAGCCCACATGAGGCTTAATTCATTGCTCCTCTGAAATATTTTGAAAGCTGAGGTTAAGAGGTGTTATATTAGTGCAGAATAATGATGATTAATTTGTGCTTCATATCAAATGCAGGAGGAGCAGATACATGTGCAGTGAATCCTCTATAATTCCAAAATCTTTCTATAAAGTTGAAAATACTCTGTGGATGTATGTGCCTTAAATGGAACACAAGACCAATTTTTCCTGTTCAGCGTGTGGCTGTTGTAGTTTTCCTTCAAATAACCCCCTCCTTTTTCCAAGATTCTGGACAGATTCACTTAAAATACACCCATTTGCCTTTTCATTACAGAGTAACTTATGAAAATTCCATTTTAAATGTGCTTTCTGGGAGACAGGGATGTTCTTTTTCTCGTGATTAACCAAAGGCTATATTTCAAGCAGCAGGGATACAGCTCCAGGTAGTGTAAATCAGCATTGCCCGAGATGGCCCTCAGTCCTCTCAACCCCACAGAACAATTTAGTGGGTTTAGATGACAGCTGGCATCTTTGAAATACTCTCTTTTGCAGAACTAGACTAGATGCGACACTTGCTGGAGAAGAAATCTTGCATAAATCTGTCGAAAAAGACTCAATCATATTACTTCACTAGCCATGGTAACCTTTGGAGGCCAAAGTCCAGACAGGTTGAGAAATGGAGCATGAGTCCATAAAGGTGACAATTCCATTAACTGCAATCAGAGAGAGAGGTGAATGGTGAGATAAAGACAAATGACTACTTCTGTAAAGAAAAGAAAAGATGTGTGTGGAGGGGAAAGAGGCAGAATGAACATTTTCCAGCCTCGTCGAGGAAATAAAGACCCAGCCTCGCTCTGTTGAGATCAACACAAAAATGTCTCTTGAGCTCAGTGGATGCAACTTTTGTCCCAACATCCCAACTTCCTGGTGAATGTCAAGCAGCAATGGACCTCTGAACACCCAAAAATTCCATTTAGATGTTCATCAGCATAACAATAAAAGGGAAAAAATATTTATAGAAGTTCCTGCTCACGTGTGTGCTTAGGCAGTTCATAGAAGCACCTGAGGGTGGGTTGTAATCTCATTTGAAGAAGTATAGCACTTCTTCAAGTGGTGTAGGAAGGAGAAGCTGGGGAATACTCTGGATGAAATGCTTACTGGGTCATTAGACCAGGACTATTCATTCAAACAGGGAAATGGGGAAGTAAAACCAACTGAATTCTCTGCAACAAGAAGGGATTTTTGAGGGTACAATAGGAAAGAAAGGAAATTTCCTTAGGGGGAATTTTTCTGGTTTTAACAGAAATATTAGGTTACTCTTGGATACTAGTGCAGCCAAGAAGGGAAATCCCTGTTTTAAGCTCCTCTAAATATAGCTTATTTAGAGCTATAAATAAGCTCTAAATATTCAGATTTTATCAATTTGTGACCCATTTCCTCCCATTTTGGGCAGCTCACCTTTTAATACCAAAGTCAGAAACCGATACAAACAAGCATACAATATTTCAGGCTCCACCAAAATTCCAGTGTCTTACCCAGGGCCTGTTCCTGCTTGCCCACTTGGCTGGACACCAATATCCTTTATTCTCAGGGGAGTCAGCCTTCCAAAAAACCTCCTGGCACTCGAGTCAGGGCTGCTCTGTTTTCCTAACGTTCGCAGCAGGCAGGATGTTTTCCGACTCTGGTACCCAACAGTTGAGCATTCCAGACAGCAAGGGGATTTTTCTTTTGAAACCACACTGCCAATGCCATAAGAATAAGTGAGGTTCTGTGACACCATGTGATCCTGTTGGGAAAATAGGATGACTTTGCTGTCACACAGCGATACACAAAGGGAAAATGCGCATGGCTCTTGCCACCTTTGTAAACTCTCCTTCTGTGGTGTGAATGCTGAAAAAATCCTGGCTTAAAGTCCTGTTTTCCTCAGCTGGTTCCTCTCTGGGAAGATTGCCAGAAGCAGAAGACCCCCTCCCAAAATGCCTGGCCAGAAAAGCAGCCCGCTGGTGCAGTGTGGCAGAGGGGTGCTCAGTAGTCTGTGTACACAGTGTTTTCAGCAAGTGAAAATGTTGTTTGCTCCCCAGAACACACAGTACAGATACCCCTGCAACTTTTTTTGCCTATCCCTTTACACTCCTTAAATTTTACGAACATGACTTTATCATTAACATTTATATTCAAGTGATTCCTGAGCTCACTGATGTCAGGGCCAGCTCCAGCTGTGCAGCCTTGCCCCTGTGGAACAGACACTGCACAGGGCAGGGCAGGGCAGGCAGGTGACAGCTCAGCCAGGACTGGTCTCTTCACTGACCAGGAGCAAACAGACTGTCCTGGGAGGCAGATTGCCAGAGACATCTCCCACCACAGCCCTGTGCCAAAATCCAGATGTGCAAAATCATGAAATCACAATCTGTCAAGCTGGAAATGAATTTCACAAGCCAAGCTGTGAAAATCTCCTTACATTTCACAATACCTTAGATCTCCAGAAAAACAGCGAACAGAGGTTAGGCATTTTTTTCTGCAACATCCTTCCAAGACTTTTTCCATAGGATATGACCAGCTTGCAGGAAGTACTTTGTTAGGCTGGTGATATATCACACAGTGGTGCCAAACCCAGTTGGTGTGGGGAGGATTGAAAAGGATCAGCCACCCTCCAGGCAGCCTGTCCTGATGCCATTCCTGGCACCTTCTACAAAAGGCAGATCCTATTTTGCCCTTTGAATTCCAGAACTGGTGAACACAGTCATGGGAGGCAATCAGTCAGGATCTGTTAATTTGTAAAAAATATAACTGTCTGTTCTCCAAGGGTAAGATTAACTGGGATCTGTACTTCCCAGATTATAAACAACACACAGCCTTTCTCCCTTAACTCATAGCAAAATGTACAAATGTTCCAACGCCAGCTCTGTAATCTTTTAAAATCTTAAACGGAACAGGGGCTCATTCCATTACATGAAAAGAAGTTTGTAGGATCATGTAGCTACCTGCAAATCACACACAGATAAACCAAACAGCACAAGAAACGGGGATAAATTCACCTTTTATGTAGCTGTAAGATTGTCATGCTCTGTATACAACCCAAAACAAATTGTCTGTTTAGAATTAAAATATGATACTGTTTCCAAAAGTCTTGCCTCCAGGGAGATAATTTTATACCACAGGGCAGATTCAGCCCTGGTGTAGGATTTCTGATTTTCATGGAATTGCACCATAAAGGAATTTGGCCCAACATCTTGCCCACACTGATGCAATTCAACTTTTAAGGGACAGCTATGGGGTTTCCTCCTAAGCCAGGCCAAGTTTCTGGAACAAGGGAAGTCTGTAAAAGAAACCGTTGGAGGGATGTTTTAGTCTGGCATTTAGGAACATTCCCATGTTAGAAAACGTCACAGGATTTATTTCGTACATCTTGCACGTTAGAATTTTGTGCTTTTTTCCTTACAGAGACATTGTCAGTAGGTGGTCACAGCAAAACTGGATAAACCCCAAAGAAATATAATGAAATGATTATAGACAGAGTGAGTAGAAAAATGTTTGTGGATCCAGTTCATTCTGCCTCATCTCTGTTATATAAGCCTATTTTCCATACTTAACATAGTGCCTGAGCTTGTAATATATGATTAACAGAACGTCTGCACCACTCAGGACTCTGGAGAAAAATGTAAGATGTTAATTCTCCAACATTTTAGGTAACTTCAAATATTTTGGGCATGACTGATCTCACAGAGTGCTTTGGATTTATTCTTTACATGACAGATGGAAATCTGAATACACACACTGATGCCCTCACTGATGTTGAAAACTTCTGTGCAGGAACAAAGAGCTGTAACACTTCCCTGCTCCTGGAGCTAACCTGGTATTTCCTAAAATCATGCAGCTCCACAGGTCATGGCCCAGCAAACAGGAGTTTCCCCAGCTCTTCCTGCCAGCGCTGCATGTACCGGGCACCGTGACAGGGTGGAAATGTGATGCTGTCAAGGGTCTGGGGGAGATTATTCCCTTCCCTCTGCAGTTGTTTGAGCTGCCCAGACAGCATGAAGCAGATGCTCCGGTTCTTAAGTCTTCCTGGGAAAATCAACACTGTTTCAAAACCATACCAGAACCAAAACTATGGAAAGATTGATCGAGCTTGGGTCAAGAGGGAAGAAGGATGAAGTAGCTTTTGACAGCAGTGAGCTGGTAAATGATGTGCCCAATGCTGAGCTCTCTTACAAGTCAGAATATTCAGTGCATCACATCAAAAACTCCTTTGGACTATTGACATAATATTTGAAAGAACATGGAAAAAGATAGGACAATCAAAGGTACATTTTAACTTTCCTACTTGCATTCTTACACTAATCTGACAAGCATAAAGCCTTAGTATAAATCAAATGGAGCAAATGCTCTCAGTAAATTAAAATATAGAGAGAAATATGTGTAGAATATGTTTTTATGTGTATACAAGAGTTACAAAAAACTTTGGCACAGCTGCAGTTTGCACAAGCAGCAGAATGAACCTGCTTTGGGGCATTCTTCAAAATCCCATTCTGCTTTGCTACCCTTTGGATTTTACAGCTTGTCTTTCCAAAGCCATGGGAAACCATCATAGCTTTAATCAACTTTTTGAATCATTGGCCAGTCAGAAAAGCTGAAAGTGAAATAAAAAGCAAGACATGACAAAAATCAGAAATACTGGCCATATCTGCCATTTCTGTCAGTCACAGCCAGGAATGTTGTGATAAAGCAAGATAAGAAATTAAGAAAGGAAGTAAAAGGTAACTGCGTTCTTATTTTAGAGTATTTTATGTCTGATTGTTCCAAAATGAGGAGGACTATGTGACAGGGTATGTAACACCACCTTCTCCAAGAATTGCTGGGATCATTGTTTATGGGTGTATCCAAACATCAGAACAGTTTTCCTTACCTACAGCCTGTTGCAGTGATGGAAATGCCATGGGACACCTTGTCCCCGTGATCACAGCATACACTGGGAAGTCATCATCTTGGGACATATGGGACTGGAAAATTAGAATGGCAGATAATTATCCCATACTTCCTTCCATGGAATCCTGGCCACTGAGGGTCAGCAGTTAAGGAGCAAATCCATGTGCAGGGCACAACTCCACTGTGGTGGGCACAGGACCTGACGTGTGGTTGCTGAGAGCACAACCTCATCATTTTTGACCACCTATCACAGTCACCTTGAGTGCCAAGTGCCCTGCTTCAAGTTTACTCTGGTTATTTTCCCTCCTTACTTTATTGCTTTTAAATGAACTGGCACCTCAAAGTTTCATCTAAACCTGTTTCAAATGCTTTTCTGCTTTAAAAAAAGCCCATCTGAGGATTATATACTCAACATGAAGCTTTAGGAAATCACATTGATCTGGAATAAAAAAAAAAATCTGTTTGAGTTGTTTTGTTTTAATGTTAGTGAAGGAGACAAAATCCCAAATAGAGCTGTGGATGTGACTGTTTACCATCCTTTGAGAAAATAAATGGTTTAAGGCAGCTCAGTGGTACTTGTGCAACTGAGTTTCTAATGTTGAAAATTGACACCAATACCATGACCTGAATAACTTAAAATTTTGAACCAAGAGTCATGTCCCCCTGTAAAAGAAAGACTTCCCAAATTAAAACTCCAACTGCTCCATCTTGAGCTATAAAACTATTTTTCCAAGCTGCTGCCTGTATTGGGTTTCAAACCAAAACTGAGTGACTGCAGAGGAGGAAGCCTGATGTACAGCAGTTAAAATATATGGAGGCTTTTGGTCCATCAAACCCTCCAAAGTACAACATATTTGCAGTTTGGTGTTGCAGGCATTTCCCTTCCCACTGGAAGGTTAATCTGTCATGGAGGAATACATGGAGGAATATGTTGCTCTCAGACCATATCAAAGGCTGGTCATGTCCTTGCTACACTAACTTATTCTCAAGCAGAAGAAAATTAGTGTCACCTGTGGTGGGGGTGCCTTGGTTAGCTTGTTCTCTTTCATTTTACATACTCCTGTTGAAGGCAACCAATTCAGAGGTTCAGAGTGGTATTTTTGGCCTTTTAATCATGGCCTGTTCAAGGTAATCCGTATTTTGGCAATGGCCCACATTGTTATCTTCATTTGTTACCTATTGCCAGATTTATTCCATAGAATTTTGCACAGATCCCAGGACCAGGGAGGCTTCTGACTGCAATTTCTCCCAGCCCAGCTCCCAGCAGCCCATCCCAGCCCTTTGCGGTGTGTTTAGCCTACAAAACCCCACGTTGGGACTCTGGGTTGAGTAGCAATATTTGGGATGTCCTCAATGTCCTTAATATTGGGTGACAGGAAAGCAGGGGATGGAACAAGCCACTGCTTTTGGTTTGCAAGGTCCTGAAGCCCTGAGCTCTGGTCCTAGTGGATCTCTGCTCTTTGACAACACTTCCCACCATGTGTTCCAGCCAGGAAGATGGATGTACCTTAGCTAAAGTGAGTCATTCACTGAACCTGGGCCAAACTTTGAAGCAAATCTGGGCCAGCTTATTGCCTCAGGAGGAAACCTGGTTTTTGCATGAATTAGATGTGAAAATAAGCAGAGCCTGACTGACATCTCCTCCAAATTCCAACTGTAAGGGTAAAACCCAGAGGGCATGAGCCTCAGGCATGACAAAAATGAGGAGGGAAAAATGAGGCTTCCCGTCTCCCCTGCAAGAGCCAGAGAGACACATGTTACTCAGGATCTAAGGTAAATTGTTAATGATTTATACACTAATTAACTAATGTTTATAGAATGGCTTACATATGTAAATGGCTATAAAGATGCTTATGTTTTTCCTGCACTCTCCAATTAAACCAACTTTCATTACAGAGCCAAACAATTCCATCCCAACTTGTTAGACCAGTTCTTTAGCCAGGCAGCTGTGCAGCCACTGCTCCCATCTCAAACTGGGCTATTGTGTTTCTCTGAGGAAACTTCTGTGCTGGTTTGTAGTTGTTTCAATTCCATCACAGATCACATTCTGTTTAATGATAATTTGATTTTGCATTGCAAGACCCAGATGTACATTAGGAGGTCACAACCTTTCCATTTATCTCGTAAAGTAACTATTTTTTCCTGAGTTCCATCAGGTTAAAACAGTTAGCAATTTTTCTCCTTGAAGTGTCCCTTCAGCTTGGCCAAGATATATAATAGATCAGTGTAGCTACAAATGCATTACAACATTAGTCATCAATTAGTTTTAAACCATCGCTGTAATATATCATTTATCCAGCTTGCTGTAGCACTATTGTGAACATTTAATTTTTTAAAGGCATCTTGATTTTTTAACCTGACGGCTGCATCCCCCTTTTGTCTCCTGTAGAGACATCTCCTTAAGGAACAATAAAAATTAGATTTGTTTGACCTGCACTCAGGGTTCGTTTAAGCGAGATGGATTTTAATTGCTGTGTCCAGTCTACCAGACAGCTTTTATGTAATATTCCAGACATTTACGCACTGTCTTTCCCCTTGCTGTAAGCAGGTGTGTGTGCTCACAAATGCCTGTAAAGCAGCTCTTACAATTCATTTCACATCTCTGACAATCCTCTGGGAAATTGCTTTCTCTGAGATACCGTTGGCATCAAATTAACGGCTCCAGTCATTGCCACTTCTTCCCTCCTAATACCATTTCCTTTTTTCTTTAAGATTCACCTTTTTGTGTGGCTAATTCTAAAAGGACCTTGCTGAGAATTGTCTTCCTTGGGCTTGTGTTGTCATTATATGGCACAGGTGACTCACCCCTGCATCTCCCAGTAGTGAGACTGGCTACAGGGCCTTACCTGTCCCTCCCAAAATCCACGTTGTTCTTGCAATAAGATCTACAATTTGAAGATGTTTGGAGTGTAAGACAGCTCAGACTGGGAGCAGCAGGTCTGTGCCACAGTCACTCAGTATGTTTTAGGATCTCTAACTTCAAATAGGAAGTCACGCGAGGAAGTTATCACAGCACTGACTCAGAGCCCAGAACACCCCAGCTGCTCTGCCAGCTCAGAGTGGAGGCACAATGAGCTCACATTTGCCCACGATGAACCTTATTTGCTCCAGCTGCTCCATCAGGGAGGGGAGAACCTCATGTGGAGAGCTCTCTCCCTGCTATCTCTCCCCTTCCACGAGTGATACAATCTGAAGATGAGGTCCTCTGTTTTTCCTCTTCTCCCCATTCCTAAAAAGGAAGATTTGGCTGTCCTGTGAGTTACCAAATCAGCACAAAAAAATGGGCCTCCTAAGCAGTTCTTTGTGCCTACAGCTGGTTCTGGTCTCCTCTCTGTTGGACACACACATGTACTTAATTCCCAGTTGTGCTGGATGCCTATTAAAAGAACAGATCTGCAAGTGAGAAGGGTCTCTTTTGCCGTGTCAATGGAAGTGAAATACGTCAATCTCCTGCACACTGAGGCAAATGAATGCTCAAAGTGCTTGGGAGAACAGCTGGGAAAGAGAATAAGCAGTTTTTATTCTGCTGCAAAGTGTCACTGATGCAACTCACTAAGCTGATCCTCATGTGGCACATTGTGCCTGCTCCATGATTCTGCCTACTGCTTCCAGAGGGGGTAATTCAAAGTGCTCAGCACTTCAGTCAGCACAGAAAAGGGGACAGACCTGCTTCTCCCACAGTGGAACAGCCAGCATGGTGCACAGCAGCAAGGGAGCACTGGAGGGAAAAGGACAATTCCAGTCAGGGGCCCTGTGAGGGAGTGGGGGTGGAAATCATGGTGAAAGCAGTGGAGGAGCAGGGTGATCTGCCTGTCTTGCCAGCCTGGGAAGCCAGAAGAGGGCTCAGAATAATCTTCCTCCGTGCCACTGCGTTTCTCCCATTTTATCTGCCAATGGTAAATCCCAATCGCTCAGGAGACATCCTGGAGTGAGACTGGTGATGGGTGAATCACAAAACATTTAGAGAAAATGAAGGGTTCTGTAGGAGACTGTGGAAGGAAATCCCATTTCCTTTCCCTGAAACTGAGCAGAATTGCACACTTGGCAAAACAACTGCACAGCTCAAGGAATTCACCTTCACCTGCTCTGCCTGGGCCAGCACCCCAGTCCCACCATAAACACATGGATGGCTTCCCTTTGGACAAGAGAGAGGAGCAGCAGAACATGTCCAATGTCAATTGTGGCATCAGTGGAAGAAATTTAGATGAGGTATTCACTGAGAGAAGCCTTAGAAGACACTTACTTGATGCAGAATTTGTGAACACAGCAGTGACGTCAGGAAAGGGATGGGAGGTCCAGCACACTTACTTTGGATGTGGACACATAATTCTTAATTTCATATTCTGTGGGTTTTTTTCCCTGGGGCTGTTATATCTATCCATAAGCCACACCAGTATTTTTTACTTCCCTGACAGAAGCACTGAAAATCAGAACCCATTTATTTAGTACCGAACAAATGCAGAAATAAGAGCAGGCTGTAGCACTAAAATACACATTTGTAACCCTCTGAGGACCAGATGCAGCAGAGCTGGAGCACTCAGCAGCTGTAATGTGCACCGAGAAGTCACATTTGTTCAAGAAAAGCCACATTACTTATATTAATTGGATGTGTCCAGCTCATCCTGAGTCCACTTAAGCCTTGGCAAACCTCTAGCTCTGAGCACAACAAAGGTATTAATACTGATATTCCTTTATATTATCCCATTTACATAACGACTCCCACCTTTGCAGCCTAATACTTATTCTTTGGAACACAGAGAACTATTGACTCATATCTGGACTGGGTTGCCAAAACCTCCTAAATTTAGAGATGTTTGGAACAAGAAAGGGAGTTTGGTTCAGGCCCATCCACAACAGCAAATTAAACACAAGTCATCATCTGTGCACGCGACATTTTCGGCATGTCCAGAGCCTGACGGGAGTTGACATTCCTTCTCCCAGAAAGATTTGCAGAATCTGTGCATTGAAAAGCATTGAGGTAAACCTGGTCTGAGGGCCAAGTGCATAAATTAGACCTGTCCCCTCCCTTCAGTAAATTACAGATGTAGACGCCGTAGGTTGGCTCACTGTGCTCTTGGCAACTCCAACAGCTCTGTGAGTGTGTGTTCACAGAAAGGGAGTTTGTGTCATACTCACACATTTCCATTTTATTTCCTGAGATCTTGGTGCAAGGAATATGTTGTACATCATTTCTTCCCTCCATTCACATCAGATACTGGGTTAAACAGACTGAGAAAAAAGAGTAATATTAAAATGTTGGCACGCACTGCACTTTCTCAGCAGAAACTGTGTCGCTTGCACATCACTTTGGTTTAAATGATGTAGGTCAATGTTAGGTCAGCAAGAAGTGCTGGATTAGCATCTGCAGAGACTGAGGTCCTCTCCTCATTCACAGAACAAGTCCAGATCAAGAAATGGCATTAAAGCTTCATGCACAAAGCTGCCTTGGAAGACAGAGATATTTCCTCAGGCCAACCAAGGGCTCACCTGTTCCTCAAGCCCTTGGTTTATATGGAAACCAAACTGGCCATTTGGCAGAGTGACAGGGGTCTGACACTACCAAACTGCTTCTTCAAACACTGTCAAGGATTTTATGAGCTGCATATTTGCAGAAGTCCATGTACCTGTGAAATAACTGAATCACTGTCTTCCATGTGTCAAAATGATGCCATTTCTGGGCTGTTCCATCTTCCTCCCACAGACCTACCACGTTTTAGGTGGAATGCATGGCCTGAAAACCCAAATACGTGTGGCAGCTCAGACTGGCTCTAGAGAAGAAACACAGTGAATGGCACTGGGAACCCCACACAACATCCCAAAGGGATGCAGTTCACGCCAGGCTTTCAGCCTCTCCCAAACTGGATTATCTGTGTGAAGGTTTCCTCTATGACCTGAAGAACCAGTAGAATTTCATTGAAGGCTGAAAGCCTCATGTAATCAGACAACATGAGAATTCAGGTTTCTAAAAAAATAAACCCAGTATTCTGAGCATACTGCAAGAACTGCTGCTACAAAGTTATGCAAATTCCAGATCTTCTGTTTCTGTAAATAAAAATTTTCCAGGGGAGAACATACAGAGGAGACAGTCATATGCTCTAGCCTGAACAGGGATCAGGAAATTCAGGCTCTAGCCCAGCTCCACTGAGACACTTTGGCTCACTGGTTTCCACTTGCCATGGTAAGACCAAAACAATGGTAATAAAAATCACAATGAAAGCAATTGAAAAATATTTGCATAATTATTTAGCATGTGTTTGCATGCTTTGCATGTTAAATAAAGGATTGTTCCTCATCCCCCGCTCTCAGGACAGATAGGGAAGTAGAAAGTGTGGAGCCGAGTGGGAACAAAACCTGACGTGTGTAGAAGTAAATTCAGTTCTGTAGGAAAACAAGCTGAAATGTGTATTCAAGAGAGACTAAATATTAAAAGATTCAGAGCCTGGTGGAAAAAATCAGGGAGTTCACCCAGGGAACAAAGGCTGAGACACAGAAGGAAGGATGGAAATAATTGTGGAAGAAGCTGACGAATGGGTGGGCCAGGCTGGAAATACTGGTAGAGCTGAAGGTGGTATCATGACAGGTGAACAAAGGATGATGATGATGATGATGATGATGATGATGAAGAATCCCTTTTCAGTTTGCACAGTGATGGAACGCTAGTCCTGCTGACTCAGGGTGAAACCCAGACAGTGACTGGGAGATTCTGCTGCTGCAGGGCAAGGGCCACCTCGGAAACCTCAGTTATCTCAGATCTCAGCCACTTCCAAAGCACTGCTGAAGCCAAGCACCTGCCTGGGGAAGATATTGCTCCACAACCATTTGATATGGCACATTTACCAGCAGGTTCAACCAGTAATTAATTGAACAAAGCATTCAAGGCAGTGGGACAAACCCATGTGGGAATAAGCCTGAGTCACATTGTGCAGGAGTGGCATCCCTGAGCCGAGCCCATCCCAGAGCTGTTCCCTCTTCATCCACTCAGGCTCTGCCACAGATTGAGTTCTCTAACTGAAAAACCAAGCTCTGCCTCATCTGGGACAAATTTACTGCCTTGATCTTCAGACCCCACTTTATGTGGACATGCCAGATGAGGTTTCCTGAACACTCACCCAGGGAGATGGAAATATCAACAGGAATTAGCACAGAGGGATGTCACCTTGGCACATTTAACTTACTGTGTCCCCTTGGTGCTTTGCCAACTTTCAGCTGAGGCTGGTTGGATGATTTGTTGAACTAAATTAGGGAAAGGCTGATTTGAGAACAAAAAAAATGGAGCTGAAGAGGAGCTGGGGCTTCCATACTCAGGAAGTACAATGATAATCCCCTATCAAAAGACAAATACATGATACTCTGGCAGTAAAATTCATAAGAGCATCATGAGCTATAAATTTTTTAAAAAGGACAAAGATGTAAAGAAGAACAGAGTAATCCAACCATGGGAGAACAGCAAGAAAAGCAGCTGGTTCAGATATTCATATTGACAAAATTCTGGCTGGATATCAAATATATCCCTTCCCACCCCAAAATCCTGTGGGCTTCAAGGGAGCACAAACATCCCTTATCATTCTACATCATTAATTGCCAGTCCTATTCTGTCCAACTGTCAGAACATTGACCTCTGAATTCAGACATGAAGTGGTCCTTATCAAACCCTTTCCCCCACAGTACAGTCCTCTGGGTTCATGTGGGGAGAAGCATGACTTGCCATATGGAACATATCAAAGTAAAGTATTTTTATCTTATGTAGAGGGCCATTCACAGTCTCCCACTGGTGTTTGCCATAAAACCAAGACAAAGTGAGGTTGTTTCAGCACTGTCTGGTCTCAAGGACTGTGGATGGATGTCCATCCAGTTTTACTGCAGTCTGGAATAGAATTTCTTCATGCAAGGAGCACATTTAGCTGTCTGCAAATTCCAGAGATGTTTTTAGTAGAAGTGGAAGGTTGTGCTACCAAAGGAGAACATGAGCCAAAGATGTTCTATTATCCATATCCTATTAAAGGTCAGCCAGAGCTCTTACCTCAGTGCTATAATGTGACCAGAAACTTAATTGAAAATATACGAAAAGGTTATTAACGAAGAGATGAACCCGTAGTAAATTTAATATAGCCCACAGAAGGACTCTTGCTAGAAAGAGAAGGTTACATAGATAGATAGATAGGCCTTTAATTAAGGTGTATTGCTGGGTTAAGTGTAAATTTTCCAAGCAAAAATGAAGATAGAAAACTGGTAATTGCTTCCAATTTATATTATAAAAATCAGTCATATTCATTTTACTTCCTATGACAGCCTTACTTAATTCTAAGCTTCATTCACTTAATTGGAAGGGAGAATTCTTTGAGTAAAAACATAAGGAATTGAGGAAAGAGGCAGATTGCAAGAATTGAATGAACAGCACTTTAGATGAAATCATTAAAACCCCTCATCCAAGATTCTCAGTAGATTCATGTTTGCTGTCCTCAAGGGATATTTATTATCAAAGCTGAGTAGGAAAAGATTGGGAATTATATCAGAAAAAAAAAGTCTTTAATGGTTTCTTGAAAATTGAATCTGAAGAACTCCCTGTTCCTATTACTGTCATAATTTCTCCATGTCTCAAAGTTAGTGTAGAGTAGAAACTCAGATATGTCTCTCACTGACACCTCTTGCAGCTCTGGTGTCACATGTAACACAAAGGTTCACGTGCACAGGAACTACATTTACCTCAACCAAATTCTCACTTTGTTCACAACAGAGTTACAGGGGGGCGTACGTTCAAGGAGGGCTTTGTTGTGAGTATTCACACAACTCTCTTTGCATAAACCAGCTTCAGAAAAGAAAAAAAAGCCTTCCTGAAGCGGTGATTCTTTGTGGGTTTGGGAGTTAACTGATAGTGATAAGGAAACAATACGTGGTGGCCGAGGTGGCAGATAAGAAGCAGAGATGTGAAGAGCTGACATTTAAAACTAATAGTCCTGGAGAATACCAGTGATTCACAAGAGCAGATCTCAGAATCACTTGATGACTACTGTTGAATAATAAATCTACATCTCTTTCGCAGATAAAAAAGTCGTTTAACGAAGTCGTCTTAACGACGATTGAGTTCTGAGGGAGGTTTAGTTCTTCAGGGTGAACATTCACAGAGCTTCATGATCTGTAACTGCCCGCTCTCCTTCCCGTGACAAAGCCCAACACAGGACGGTGTTTCCACATTTACTATTCCTGGACAGGAGATAGAATTCTGTAATTAGAATCAACCAAGGTGCACGGAATTTTAGTCCCTCCACGCATAAATGAAAACCGGTGCATCACGAATGATTCCTGGCACGGGCAGTGGGTTCTGCCACAGGGAAATGCATCAGCAGCACCATTCCCAAGGCTGTCTGGGATCCATTTAAGCAACCATTTGAAAAGGATCCACAGCAAAAGTGGGGAAAGCTGGGGCAAAGAAGATACTAAATCTCTCCCTGTCAGAAGTCAAATATGTTAGAGAAATTACTCAATGGATGGTTTTAGTCTGCATCTCTGGTTTCTGGAGGGAAGTGACAAGGGACAGTGCTCCATCAGTGGATGTAAGAGAAGGTTAAAACATGCAGATGCCAATTGTTCAGAAATATAAAATAATCATGTTGCAAAAGTAATTAATACTTTCAGTTTTCAAAGGGCTGAGGAAGCTTTAACTAATTAAACAGCAAGGTTAGAGTAATTAAAACTCAGATGTTAGGTTGCTAAGGGGAACAGAATAATAGACTGAATTAATTATCCTAAAGAATTCAAGCCTAAAACACCAAAACATTCCTACGTTTACGTGAAAGGAATGAGATCTCAGTATGTCAAGAACATTGAAGGTAGCAACAATAAATTTTTATCTGTCAGCGGGAAGGGAAGATAGAACTCCAGAAAGCCCAGGGAGGATTAGGGAGAACAGTAGACAATTGACAGTGAAACACAGACAAAGCTGGGAACAGAACTATAAAGTGCTTGAGGAAATCCCTAAATCCGCTGGTATTAAAGCATTTACAGTGACTTTTCAATTTCATGGCAGCCTCACTATCAGAGAGTTCTGTCATTTCTGACAGTGGAAGCAGGCTCAGGTCTTCAAGTCAAAAAAAGTTTTAATGAGGTTTGAAGTTATTTCATAAAACAATTTTGGATGATTTCCCAAGATACAGCCATTAGCTACCAGCGAGCCTTAGGTGGGAATACAGAACCAAGTTTAAAAAAGGTAAGATACAGGGTGAAACTGAAGTTATTTCAGCTGCTGGGCAGGGAGCACACACTGTGAGGGTTCAGTGATACCTTATCACAACAGCTTTCCCCATCCTTTGCTTCTGCTTCTGAGCTACTTTTGCCACAATGTTTAATGACACTGAAATAATCAAAGTTTTTTAAAAAATGCAAATAAAAATCAGGGGGTTTGTCTGTTTTCTTTATCTCAGATTATGTCCATGATGTAATTTAAAGCACAGCTCCACACACAGCTGGACTGGCACCAAGAGGAGCCAGGAACCTGCAGCACGAGGGCAGAGATGAACTTCCAGGACCAGAAGAATTTTATTATAATGGATTTAATGCTTTGCTTTTGTTTTCAGTAGACATAAAATAATCTGCCTTCAGGAAAAGAGAAGTGAGCTAACTTCCATTTTCCAAGGGGAAAATGAGCTTCCAGGCAGTCACCACAAACCTGCTGAAATGTTGGGTGTTCACAGCCCACCTTCCCCTTCTCACTGAGAGGCACAGAGCAAGCACATTACTTTGGCACTAGAAGTCAGTTCTGATAAACATTTGTTAGGAAACAAGCCTTTAAAAGAACTTCTCGGATACGTGAATAGAGTAAGATGTGAAAACCCAGCAAAAATTGAAGAAATATAATGGAAACTCCCTTTGCTGTCAGTAAGAACAGGGTCTAGATAAGCATAAGAAGAAGGGAAAGGGGTTATTTTAGGGGAAAAATATCCCTGGTTCCTGCCTAGAGGGGCAGACCCAGCCATTCTTAACTGGAAGTACCTCCTGTCCCACTCTGTACCAGTTCCTCCAGCAAACTCAGAGTGGTTACACCACAGCTCTATCGCGCCGTGGTTCTGGCAGGACACAGCACGTGCAGGGAAATGAGGCTGTTAAGATGAACTCCTCACTGCCTTTCCTGCACGTGAGACCTCTCTTACTTGATCCTTTTGCCTGTTTGTTCTGACACAGCCATGAACCTCTGGATCCCAATACTCAGCCAGGCCCAGGGGTTACTGCCCACCCAGCTGCTCCAGGCACCATTTCTCAGCATCCCTCACTTGTCCCCTCTCCTGCCACCTCTGCATCTTTGTGCCTTTTCATCTGGACCTTTCTCTTTCATTTTTAAACCTCTATTTCTTCCCATGTGCAGAGTCTTTACTAGCATGGTGGCACCTTCCCTGTCATGTTATAATAAGCTGGTAGGCAGAAATGATTTTTACAATCACCCTGTGCTCAGAGATGTACCATGTAAGTGGTCTGAGCTCTCATGGACAGCACACAGAGCAGGAGAGCAGAAACCCGAGCTCATCCTGCCCCTGACACCCAGCTCAACCTCAGTTCCACAGCCTAATCCCAGCCCTGCTGAAGTCGTCACAAAGGGATGTTGGATGTAACAGCACAGGATGAGCTCCTGCATCTCTCCTCTGCTGTTGTTTCAAGGTGTCTCTAGGGTGAAAGCGTGTGAAGTGTTTTCAGAGATTTAAAGTACTACAGTTGTCATCCCACAATTCTTATTCATCCCTGATAATTTCTGCCTGTGGGAGTAGGCCCATTGGCTCCATAGTCGTCATTATTTGTAACATTTCTTGTATTATTCACAACACATCTCCTTCTCTGACATAGTTTTATTAATTTTAGAAGTGGAACATTTTTAGCAGCAAGCTTTACATATTCAACAGATGCATGATATAATTAACCAAGAAATGTCGTAAGAAACACAAAGAAAACATTCTCATTATATTCAATATTTAATTGCTCACAGTTATTCTCAAGTCAAATCTTCTGCTGCTCAGAGAGAGTTGACACAGATCACTTACATTTCATGGGGGTTTTTTTAGTGAGCCTAAGAGCTCATTTTCTTAGTTTTAGACTTTTAATCTACCAAAATGAAAAAGCAAAATCACACCCTAGGTAAGGCTGTAGCATTAGTACTTTACCCTCAATTTTGCAAACACCCTGTAGGGATTTTTTTTTTACTCCATCAAACAAAGGTTTGCAAGTCTTGTCCTGTATTGAATCTACCTGATGGAAATTTCAGCAGCCCCCAAATGATGCCAGGGTTTGTAGATCCTTCTCTCCATCCTTAAAGAGCAGTAAAGTGGGTGTAAAACACAAATACCGTTTTAGTTCAAACTGCCAAAGTTTAATTTTATGACTGAGTGGCCCAATTTTTTTCCCTTCATTATCCTAAAAGTTGGAATTGCTCATTCTCTCTTCTTCTATCCATTCTGTGCTGTTGTTACAGAATGAAGCAAATACTTTTTCCTCTAGGAAAGAGACTTATAGGACAGAGATTCCCAAGGTGGTCTGTAGAGTAGTTGTCTCCCCTTTTTCTACCCCAAAAGGAATGGTAATGAGCCAAAAATCTGCTACAAATGCCATCTATAAAGGGGAAAAAAGTTGCCAAGACACTCTTAGTACATGGGCAGACTGGAACAAGGTTAGGGGAACGATTGCTGGCATCCATGGAATCATGGAATCTATGATCCTAGGGGCCTACGGTCCCTGGCACAAGGCAGTGGATCAATGTTAGCTTTATCTTACATAACTTCAGCTGTCTAACATCAATAATCTGCCCCCTCCAGATTCTCTACATGCTTTGCCGAGTATTAGGAAGTGGTATTAGGAAGCAACTTCAAAGGACAACTCATTTCAGCCCAGCAGAACAAAGTGAGGGGGATGAGTCACCTCTGGTGCTTGTCCCCTCTGCCAACAGCTCAGGACTTGGGTGGCTTGTTTAGGCTGAATGCTTAACTTCAGATGGCTCGAGCTGGGTGAAGTGAACCACATTCAGATTTGTATTCAACATCAAATCCTGCTGCTTCCCACAACCTAAATTATTTTAGTCATCAGGTGCCTTACTCACTGCCTTTTGCTGTTTTGTTCAAGGAGCATTTACGGAGTAAAAAGCCTTTCCTAGAAATGAAAAGGAGAATGCTCCTTGCATTTTTAACTCTGTTTCTGGTAGCCCGGTGCTCCCTGCAGGAGGGGGAGGTGTGGGTGTGGTGGGCTCTGTGTGTTTAAGAGATGCCAGTGATGCTGCAGCCAGGGAGGAGGAGATGTTTCCAAGAGCTTCCTGGCAAGCAGTTGGTCATCCAGGCATCAGGAGAACAGAAACATGGGATGACCTGGTAGCCAGAGCTGTGCTGGTTGGTGCTCTTTCTACAATGGAAGCAGATATCCTGATATCTCAGCAGCTGCTGGGGGTGTCTGCCTTACAGACCACTGAAAATCTCCATGTTGGATTTTAAAGATGCAGCTAATGGATATCCCGGTGACTCAACATGAGTCAGTCCAATTAAGAACTGAATCAGGCTCTCCAAATATTCCCATGAAGCTCTTCCTCTGAAGATTTCAAAGTGCATTACAGAGATTCAAAGTGCTAACAAGGAGGATAATCCAATGATGATATCAGTTCTGGCATGACACAGTGCCCATGTGACCAGGGACAAGTCCATTTAGAGACACACTTATTGCACATATTTAGAAGCCACACAGAGATTTGGACTGGAATATAATAAAGATTGCATCTTGACAATCTTCTCTGTGGAATTCTATAAACTGGTTGTAAAATTTTATAGATAGAACATTCCACTAACTATGGCACTCTAGGGGCTTTCCTACAATAAATACCTGTCCTGCTCCATTTTGGAACATAAACTGAGCTTTACTGCTCAGCCAGATCTGTTGTCTGAACCATGAAGCCCCTGCTCCCAGCTTTCACAGAGGTTCTATCTATACTGCAAATCCAGAAGGAGAAGGGCACAGGTTTGACCCCTGATCTCCCAGGCTGTGTCACCATTAGAACCCTCCCTGACATGGCACTGGCCTGTCCCAGCTACTGCTCTCCCAGACGATGCTTTGGAATACATCAAAGTCCAGGGATTGTTCCCTGTAGACCGTCTGGATGAGGCCACCTGCTTGGGATGCAGGAATGGGGGGGAAGAGGTGAATCATGTGGATGTGAGTCATGATACACTACTTTATGTTTGGGTTATTTTCTATAGCCATATTATTAGCTATAGCCAGAGAGACCAGGGAATGAATGGTCACTCTTCCTGAGGCACTGACCTACTCTTCCTGAAAAAGCTGCTCCCTGAGAAAAGCCCTTTGATGAGTGTGCAAAGAGAAAGCTGCTGGCTTGGGACAGGGTTTGTCCCTTGCCGTGGCTGAGCTGGGGATGGCCGTCTCCTGGGCTGCCATCCAGCTGGATTCGGCACCAACTCATTCACTGCAGAAAGCAGAAAAAGAAACAGGAAAAAACGATATGAGATTTCCATGGCTACGGGACTGTTTACTTTCTTCTGACTGTTATCGCAAATTTTGCCATCCAAACAAGCAACAGATGTTGGAAATAACGTTTGGGTTTGGTGAGCGTTCATTTCGGATACGCCACAGGGACAGGTACTGACCTGGAGCCCAAGGAAGTGGCACAAGTTCATCAGTGGGCAGAACATAAAGTACAGACATCCACACTTCTAAACACTGGGCTTGGAGCTCTTCCTCAGTAACGTTTCCCAATTACATTGAATTTCTAGATTTCATGTTCTTTTGTGATGGTTGTTGAAACTAAAAGGTCAAGAGTAACCCCACATCAGGCTTTCTGGAGAAATAGCAAAAACTTCGATTTTAATATTCTAGAACAATGAAGAGAGAGCAGAAATCAAAGCCATGTAATCAGTTCCTGGTATCAATGATGCTGGAGTGCAGAACAGGCTATCCTGTATTCATTTATGATGTATTCCAGAGCAACAGGTGGAAGTACAAGTCATGCTTCTTCTGTGTGTCTGGTCAGCTTATCATTATTATTCAGATAACAAAATGCAGCTTAAGTGGAAAAAATCTCAACAATTTTCATTAACCACTAACCAACCCTCTCCTTGCTTTTCCTATGATTCTAGTTCATCCTATTTCCATAGTTCATCCTCCCCACTCTGGTCCACTTTTTGGAGCAACACCTGGATCCTGCCTTTGCTACAGAGCCTTTTTCCTTCACTCTTTCAGATGAGTTCATTTCTTTAACACACCAGCAGCATTTACTGAAAGGTTCTATAGAGAATTTCATAGCTCTGCCCAAATTTCCAGCACGTCGTCTAAGGACCTTGCTAAACCACAATCTCAGTGCTGTTGATTTGGTTTTCTTGTAAATTAGACTTTTTTTCACAGTATAATAGATCAAAACCCCCAGCGAGTTTCCATAGATGTCTTTGCTGGCTAAGCAGGCTGCACAAACCACGAGCTACTCAACAGTTAATAATAAGCAGCTTCTCCCCCCAGCACTTGGTTTGAAAGGACTACAAGCTCTGAGTCATTGCACAGTTGATTTGAGCTTAACCCTAATAGCTCTGTTATGTCCTGGCTTATTCCTAAATCTTCTTGGAAGCAGGAGAGTGTCAACAATAAACTTGTAAGGTTTAACACTCTTTAACACCAGGTAAACTGCTTTATCTCAATTAAAAATATCGGTAGTGTCCTACATCACGGAGCTGTAAAGTAACGCTGGAGCAAAAGCATGTGCCTGCTGGTATGTGCCTGAAGAGGTTCTGGGAATTAATTCTGCTTTGCAGAACTATTCCAGTTATTCATGTGACTCAGCGGCGGAGACCGGGATCTTCCTGCACTCCAGGGTGACGTGCTGATTCAGGCTGGTTCCGCAGCCCGGCAGAGGAGACACCTTATCAAAAGAAAAGCTCTCTTTGGGGACAGGCTCTCCCAGCAGCTGGGAAGGAAATTTCCGCTGTGCTCCCCGCGCTGCTCCGGTGGGGTGAGATTAGCGAGTTATTATTAGGGCTGGGTGATTCTTCTTTATTGTGGGTGAAAAGGGAATCGTTCTTTTCAACCAATAAATTATTTCTGTACACAGAAAACTGCTGCTGCTGCTGCTGTGGTGTGTGTCCAGGTGTGATCCCAGGACTAAGGGCAGTGTCACAGGAAAACAGTGCTCTGCACCTCTGCTTTCAGTCATACCTGAGGGGATTTCAGCCACACTCGGTATTCACGTTTTATTTATGTTTAGAAAGGATTAATACCTGGCTGACTCTTGTTACACACACGTGGCAGAGGGAACAGTAAATGGCAAGTCATTTATCACTACCCCCTGGACTTACTCAACTTGGTATGGAAAGACATGATCAAGATTATAAAGGTTAATGGATTAACCCTTTATAAACCATTGCAAATAGTCTCTGGACCAACAGGGCACTCATCAGCCCCATTATCTGATTGAATGAAGGCATCTGGGATGGAAACCTGAGCATCTCAGCCACTCTCTGTGGGCAACACAGTCAAGGGAGTGAGCTGAGTCCTCCCAAAGTAAACATCCGAAGTAGGTTTGTCAAGCAGTACCCAAAATATTTTAAGTGACCAGCCCAGGATCTCACAAAACACTGTGGCAGATCAAGACAACTCACATTTCCTAATTTCTGAGTTCTCAATCCACCAGACCACAGCTGCCCTATAATCACATCATGATAGCTCTGCAGCTCTGCAGAGAAGCTGTGAATGCATTTAATCAAGGGTCCTAAATCTGCCAGCTCCAGAAAAACAGACTTCCTTCAATATTGTCCACAATCCAGTGTTTTTATAGGAGCAGCCAGTGTAGCCAAGCCAGCAACCATCCAAACATTACGGTACCCAGAAGTACCTGATGAGGAGCAGGGGTTACATCCCACACCTGTACTGTGGTTTCACACTTCATCCTGATACAAATAACAATTACAAAGTGTTTTTGAAACGTGTCGTGGCAATTCCAATACCAAAGTATTGCTTCCTGTACTCACTGTTCCTCCACAGCCTCCCTCCCCTGGCCTTAAAAATTGGATTTTCTCTTGCAGGAGACATTCTTTTCTGTCTGCTCTTCCGCTCACCTCTCCCACAACAAATGGTATGTGAAAAATATAGGGGAAGCAGTAGATTTAACCCCTCCGACGGATAAAGGAATAAGTACAGCAGAATGTGATACATAAATTAATTTTAAAAATCCATCTGCTGACACAGGCTATAGTGGTATCAGTGGACTGGAGCAGAAGAGATACTCTCAGTAAAACTGAAAACAATGCTGTCCAAAACAGAAAGGAAAGGGGAAAA
The DNA here is from genome assembly GCF_000691975.1 of Corvus brachyrhynchos. NCBI lineage: Eukaryota > Metazoa > Chordata > Aves > Passeriformes > Corvidae > Corvus > Corvus brachyrhynchos. The sequence goes on along the minus strand of NW_008238126.1, from coordinate 7,422,617 downwards.
AAATCTAAAACTATCTCAGGATGTTTTTCCTTTTCACCCTGAAGACCTGGAGGGTTTCTTCAGGACTAGCCAGACTACAACTGCTCCTTTAGGTACAGCCTCTCTCAACTGCCTCCAGTCCATAAAGCTGTAAATTCTTTCCAAAAAGAGAACTTCAATATTTTTATCTACATGAGAAACTTAACCAGCAGGTACTCAGAGGAATAAATCCATGTGGTATTTGAAGGTTAAAAAACAGAGGAAATCTGTAGCCTGGGAAAATAAGGGACTTTCCATTCCCGGTGTAATGAAACGACAGATTTAAAGTTCAGAGTGAGAAAAGTCACTGAAAAGAATTAGACTTCAAGTTTCCCGAGACATACAGGCTTTGTTTTTCAAGGCTATTGATAAATCTATCAGTCTCCCGATTGCTGTCCCCCTCACCCCCTGCAAAACCCTCTAAAAGAGGAATTTGCTGCCTTAATTGGAAGGGAAAGGGTTCAGAGAATATCCACTGTAAGGTCCCTCTGAAGAAGGAAAGTCCCCGGAGGCAAAACAATAATTGGTTTTGACCTTCCGCAGTTCAGGAGGCGTCGGTAAAGACGAGACTTAAACACGGCCTGACAACTGCGAGTTCCAATCAAACTCAGAAAGAGACGGAAATTGGATAAGCAAATTCCTTTTTGTTCATGACCCCGGTCCCGCTTTCCTTTGCCCCTGCAGCATGACACATCAGAATCTGTCCTGCGTGCCATAAATCACTGGCAGGGCAGCCGCAGCCCCTGAATGGCCGTGTTGTGTGGGGCCAACGCTGAGGGCGGGCGGCGTTCGCGGGGCCCGGGCCGGGCTCGGCGGGCCCGGCACAAAGCCTGCCTCGGGAGGAAGGAAGCCGGGTGATTTCATTGCTGTTTTCAGCGCCGTGTCAATTCCCTCGCTCGGGCTTTGGAAGGACTCTTCACAGCAGCACTAGGAGCCGCTTGCCAATTTAAGGAAATTTGGTTTTGAATGCAGAAGCCCACAATCCTCATTCTGTCAGAGGCTGCAGCTGACAAAATGCTTTCCTTTTTGTACATCTGAGCTCATAGAGGACACTCTTTGTCATTCCCTGCCACCGCTCCGGCAAACGTAATGTTTCCTGTGTCACCTTCCGCATGGCAAGTGCATCTTGTCTGGGTGTCCCTGCAAACTCCTGGCAGAGCTGCAGGCACCTCCATGCTTCCCACAGCTTGTCCCTGGCTGTGCCTGTCACCCCTGCTCCGCCTGCCACGCTCCTCATGTTATTTGTTACCTGCAGACCCCACACAGAACTCAAAACTCCTCTTTCTGCTTTAAGGACAGCTTCAGTTAATAAAGCCTCCAAGGCCGGCAGAGGAAAGTTTTCCTTACAATGGACCTGAATGCCAACATACAATTAAATGCCTTTAAAAACTAAAAGAGAAATGGCAAAGAGTCACCACAGCAAGGCCATGGAGCAAATAAAAACCCATGAACTAATGGTGAATTTTTCCACCAGCCACTTTGAGATGGTCACCACTGAAACCCGAGCCATGTAATTTGCAGATATGACTCACAAGAGCTGGAGGTCCAAAAGCAATAAGAGCAAAGATTGCAGAGATATCAAGGCTTTGGAGACAAAAAAATTAGTTATTTTTAGAGTCTGATGAGACAGAGGTGAAAGTGTCAGTGGTCTACAGTAAGGTTAGTGTGATATCCAGGCATTTCCACGAAGTTGAAATAGTTTCAGTTTCTCCTGGAAAGGAGGTGAAAGCTGAAATGGCTTTGTACAGATAGGGTTACACGAGTTAAGAGCAGTAGGACTGTCCCAGAGTGCCAGCTCCATGTGCTTTCACCTTTTCTCAAGTTTTGGGAAAAGTTGCTTCTCAGACATGTCTCCTTCAGCTGAACCTAAGCCCTGTTTCCATTAGCCATGGCTCTCCCAGCCTTTTCGGTGTCATGACAGCTGGCTCCTGCTGAGTCCATGGAAAGGACTCTGTCCCAGCAGGGCTGCCTGGCTCTTTTAGGCCAGGAGTGCCCAAAGATCCAATGTGACATTCCGAGCCTGACAGCCAAGCGGAATATCCCAACAGCATCCAAAGCCACAGTGCAGCTGCTGCAGTTCAGCAACGCTGGGACTCTGAGCTGGCACCTCTCAGTGACCAGGGACACTGGGCCCCAGCCGAGTCCCACCACCACAAGGCACCACCACCACTGGTCTTTGGAAAGGCCAGATTTGGAATACACTTCAGAATTCCAGATCTCTGCTGTCTGCATTCTCCAAGTCTTTGCTACCAAGATGCTTCCCCACCATGAGTCCTACCTTGTCTCATTCCTATTTTAAAACTTTTGGTTAATTCACTTTGATATGAGGAATTCTAGCAACAGACAACTGCCCTTCTTGCTCTAAATTTCATTCCACAGACTGAGACTTCTATGATGCCCTGCTCCCAGTTTTTCCCTCCTGCTCTTAGGAAGTATTGCAGACTGTGAGCAGGAGAATGAATCCTTGTCTATAACGTTCAAGCTGTATGTAGACAAGGGGAATTACTAAAACTGGAACAGGCTCAGCACTGGCACTTTATGTAGGACAATATGTACCTCCTGAGCTGGGAGTCCTTGCTGAAGTGACACCTCTGCAGAGGAAAGCTGACATTCCCAGGGATGTGTTGTGGTAGTGTAGAGGCTCCTGCAAACACCCAGCAGGGCAGGTTAGCTGGGAGCATATAAAAAAGATCTATAAATAACATTTTATAAACAAGGTTCCATAAAAAGACCTACAAAAACCAAAAGGGCATATTTTCAGTTGTTGGGGTTTGTAAAGTGATTTTATTTATTTTTGTTCTACTGTATGGGAATGAAGCTTTAGAGCCAGATAAGAAAAGAGAAAAACATTCATAAAGTGACACATGAATAAATTCAAACTGCAAGATGCTGTGTGCCTTTAGCGCCCCAAGAAATCAAACTCTGCTGAGTTCCCATCACAGTGGCACAACCTATCCCAAACCCATGGTCCTAACCCATCATTAAATCTTTACAGTCATCATTTGACACTTGCTCAGTGCTCAGAAGGAATGATCCTCAATTCCAAGAAGTCTTAATTTAAGTAGTAAGGAATACTTGCAACTTTTGTTCCTGCATTTTGCTTTTCATTTTCGTGTTTTAACTTCCTCTGCTTAACATATCCTCTTTAACTTCCTCTGCACTTCATAGTGAACAGCAGGCTTCAGGCATCAATCTCAAAATGGCTCAAAAACATTCCTGTCTCATTTCAGAAGACAAAGCAGGGTGGTAGCACACTGAAGGAAGCTCCCCAGGCAGGTCAGGAGCAGAAAGACTCCAGTCTCTGCAAAGTCACAGTGACTCCTCCATCTTCTCCTATTTTCAATGCTGTGAGTGGCAAGAAGGAAAGCCCACGATGGCAGGGGTGGCATTAGGGCAGGGAATGAGCCAAAACAAGTGTCCTGAAGTTACTGCCTAACTCAGGAGCAGGGGAGGGGTTTCTATCAGAATCCTTTGGCTCTCCCTGAGGCTACAGAGGATTCTGTTAAGAAGAGGCCAGACAAGGACCCAAGACAGACAATTTTCACATTCTGTTCCAGTGCAAGGCTCCAGGAGAGAGCCCAGCAGAGCCTGCTGAAGGCACCTCCTGTCTGAGACCTCAGTTATCCATACTCAGCTGTTGTGGAAGACACGGGATCCTGCTGGGCTGCGGCGCGTCCACAGAGTCACACTGGAGACACGGCCGCTCTCCTGACTTGGGGGGCACTTTGCCCCACAGATCATTTTGGGTCACCACATTTGTTTTCAAGGTCTGTTGAACCCCTCAAATGTACATTTTAAGGATCACCAAGGCAGAGGCTGCCGTGCTTTCGGTGGCATCTCTGTCGAATCAGGCTCTCCTCAGAGAGGGGGCACCCAGCACTCCCAGACATCCGTGCTATGGGAATGACACACCAGTCACACTGTTCACACCAACTGTGGCAGTAAACTTGAGTTCAACTTTGACATTTAGTTCCTGCACAGTGACTCATGGCTGCCCATGGTGCTCCGTTTAGGGATGCAAGACTCCAAAGCCAATGCAGGAAAAAATCAGCAAGCTACAGAAATTGGAAAGAGGCATTTGCTGAAATGAGGTGCCTCATAATTTTTATATATTGCAGGGAAGAAATAATAGATGAGGGCAAGTCCCAGTTGCTGTCTCTTTTTGCAGTGAGATCTGGCCATTTATATTTAAAGTACTTTTCACTAAGTGTACTTTTACCTGGTCTATTTTTAATAAACATTTACCAGCCAATGGTGTCATTAAAACTGCTCAGTTTAATAAAACCATCATCTCTTCTGATTTCCAGAGTTTTAGAAAAAAATGGGATCACAAAGTTTGGAGTGAACTGAATAACACTGTGAACAACACTGCATGCATTGCTTATTATGTGCAAGTGTTTATAATCCTTGACTGACTTACAGTTCCTGAGAGTCACTGAGTGACCATTTGTGTCCCTTCTGGCCAGGTCTGAGGTCTCCCAGGGCAGGTGGAAGGTGACAGCAACGAGCACATTCTGTTTCTGAAGGAACACTGAAGAATGTGGGAGCAGGGCTCCACTGTCATCCCAAGGAACCCACCATGGTGAAGCCAGGACATCAACCACAGCTGACCCAGACACAACCAAGTCTCCTCTGCCTGTCCCTTCTCATTTTACTAGCAATGTTCTGGAGCTATTTATGCAGCTGGTGCAGCGAGAGCACTAGGTAAAATAGTAATTTTTAAATACTAAATAACTCTATATATGGGTGTCTGGAATTACTTCACAAATACTAATTAGGACAAACATGGTTGTATGTAAATTAACAACTAGAGGTTGTTTTCTTAGGCTGAGTCAAGATATTCTGAAGACAAAGTAACACAATTCAGCATTTCCTTAAAATCTGCACTGTGTACAAATACATCTTACAAGGATGTGCCCTCACTTTTTCAGGGGCTGAAAAGGTGCTCCTTTGAAATGTTTCATTTCCCAAGGTGCAATTTTCTTGTACCTCCAACATCTCTATGAAACCCTGAACCCCACCTTAGAGATGGAGCGGAGCTGTGAGGTCTGTGATGACTTCATGAGCTGAAGCACAGCCCAGAGTGCCCAAATTTTCCTCACATTTCCACCTATAAGATGCATTACCAAACTCCTGTAGCAGAAAATCTGTAAACAGCTAAATGAAGGCATATGCTCATCAGCTGCCTGGAAAATGTCCAAGGGAAAGTGCTCAGAAACCCAGCTCCTTTCCCTCACCTACATCACAGAATCATTTATTTGCCTACAGCACTTTGAGGCAAGTAGTACATTCAAAGGTTGGTTAAAGACTTATTGACAGTGGTGGGGGGAGGAAAATTGCATTTTTGGACTTGAGCAGTGCTCAGATTTAGGAACAGGGATGCTATTTCAAGGTTATGTTTGCTAATATTAGTGAGTAGTCAGACATACCAGAGTGCTGCTTTTATTTTTGTGTTTCTATTTTTCCTTAAAGTCAAAGTTTTGATTTAAGACAAAATACAGCCATGGCTGCAGGAGTGGCAGAAGGGATAACATATCACCATTCATCCAAGTCATTTGGATTAGTGGGTTTTGGAACAAAGAGGTTTCAGTATATTTAATTTACTTGTCTTAGATTTCTTAAGTTTGTTTCAAACCACTCAACCCTTAAAATCTCTCATGGGTCAATGCTTCTAACCCAAGACTCGCAGGAGATATTCTAAATGCACCTAAGTGGTTTAGGATCCTGTTAGGCTAGGGATGAATTTATACTCCCTGAAAGGTGCAAAATAAATAAGGAACTATTCTGCAGGACCTGAGTGCTTGTCAACGGGTATAGATAATCATTCACTGGTTCCAGACTCCCAGACTGGTTTGGGTGGGAAAGGACCTCAAAACTCATCACATTCCATGGGCAGGAGCACCTTCCACTGCCCCAAGTTGCTCCAAGCCCCGTCCAACCTGGCCCTGGACACTGCCAGGGATGGAGCAGCCACAGCTGCTCTGGGCACCCTTTGTGTGCTGTCTGCAGTCAGGGGTGACCTGCTGGTGACCAGAACACTCAGTTAACTCACACTGCTCCTCACACAGATTACATCACACAATCTGCTTGTTGCTCATTTGCTACCCAGCACTGGTCATTAAATAAACATTAATGTGACGGGCAGGCATCTTAACCAGGCACACAAAAATAACACCAGCTGTAAAGAAACAACTTATTATACACACACAAGTAGGTAACACAGTCCAGGAAGGCACCAGGTAATACAGTCCAGGTGCCCTTTGGTAATCCCTTAAAAATAACCTCTTACATCTTTCACGTAAGACCCTTTCCCCACTTAATTCCATCTTATTACATTTTATAGAAAACTCAAATGATGAACCTTCAGTTTCTTCAACAACGCATTAGTGTGGTACAGATGCTCTGATTTGGGGTCAATTTCAGTTCTTAAAAAACAAATTATTCATAGTATGTGGGAGTGAGAAGTATTACTGTTTACCTACCTAGCTGCTCTGAAACCAGCAGACTCCCCTCACTGCTGTACTACCTTTTTGCCATCATGATTCCAAGAAGATAACTGGCAAGTAACAGCCTCTGAGCAACTCTGCCAAGAGGTAAAATTCACAGTTGAATATTCCAGTGGCATTTATGTATGGATGGATGCATGACAAGGCATGGGGATGTATGCAAGGTTAAGCCCTGAATTTGGAATTCTAAACCTGGACTGGTTTATGTGAAATTCTCACTTTACTGACCTTAAACTCAGTTTTTCTCCTTGGAGAGTGAGCAGCTCTCACAAAGAGAATCTTCAAGGTGCTCAGCAGAGGACCCAAGTAATCTCTTTAACACTGGGAGATTTACCATCCAGAATCCCAATGGGTATTCTGGAGGATGAGCCCTTCAAGATTGTGCAGGAGTTTTGCTGTTAATGGCATTAAACCCCCCAAATGTTGTCCCCATTTTAGATCCCAAAATTTAACTCAAATATAACATTTTCCTCTAACCTACTGCCATTATTTCCAACTTTCCATGAACGCCTCTGTGGTGAACACCTCTGGCAGCACCCAGAGAGGCTCTGTAGGGCAGGAGGAGCCTGTCCTGCTGTGGGTGCTGCAGACCCTGCTCCAGGTCTGGCTTTCAGAGCAGGAGCAGCAGCGTTTCCCACTTGGTGTTTGATGCCATTCCCCTTCCCACGCGCACACAGGGAATGTGTGGCCGTGGCGGGAGGTGAACACTGATCCCAGGGCAGCATCTCACATTTCACTACCTTTTAGAGCCCAGACCAACACTGTGCTGTCACTGTTCTGGCTTTAAACAAGCCTTTCATTTTAGTGCCCTGTGCAGGGCTTTTTGTTTTGCCTTTGGGTTAAAATCCTTTTAACTTGGGATTCTTTTGTGAGAGTTTTCATCCCCCTTCTGGATGTCCCACCCACTCAGCATCACTTGAAATGAAAAGATTGGATGCCAACTGGTCTCCAAGTACAGAATGAAAGAGAACAACAAATTCTACCAAGGATCTCTCTCAGACTGCAAAAATAAAAGATGAGTTTGTATTGGCAAAGGCCTCTCTTGATCTGTTAATATCAAGGAAGACAAAATTATCTGTGTTCTTTGTGAAGCAGCAGTTGTTTTAGTGGGGAAGGAAGCCAAGACAGCTGTTAGATAGTTCAGTACAAAATACTGACAGTGACACCACCAACAACAACACCAGCAGTGAGGGACTCAGCCAAACCGCCAAAACACCAAATATTATTGATGTTTCTGCTTTTCAAAGGTTTGACAAACTGATAATTGAGAATTTTTAGAGTGAAAGATGACTTCTGAGTTCATCTTGGCCTATTCTGCTTAAAGGATGCTGTGGAAAAAGCAGCAAAATCTCTCAGCTATAAAAGACCCCATTGAGAAGAGGGAGGCAGGTCTTGGTCAGCACTCAAGATTCAGTGGGGAAGGAGCCATCCCTGTTTAGTTTGGATGCAGGACTTTACTCCTTTGAGGAATGAGAGGCCGTGAGATTTCAACCGCTTTTGAGGAGTCCTCAGGTCAAGCTACTTGAACAAATGGCTTTGTCCACATGACCTGCAGCATGCCCAACCGCATGAGAAAGGATTATGAAATCATTTCTTCCACTTCCCTCAGGCAGGATGAAATACGGGGTGCACTGAGGCCGGGAGCAGACCGGAGCTTCCTGGCTGGGACCTTGCTCTCACCCTGTCATCTCACTCGGGTGGCTTGACCTCTCCAGCACATCATTTTCTCCATTTCTAACTTCCCAGGAAGGGTTTATTTGCAGATCTCCAAGACTTTCAGATAGATCTAATATCTAAATACCAGGAATTTAACTCTGCTTTTGGTTGTCCCCTCATACACCCCACGAGGTCACAGCTGTACAGCTACAAAGTTAGACATTAAGCTCAGCAAGAGAGATAGGAGGTAGGGAACAAAATTTGGCCCATCAGCAGGAGCTCCAGCCACCAGTGCAATACAGGCTGCTAAAGACTGCAATAAATGTGCCCTCTGGCCTTTTCTGGAAGGTTTCACATCCAATTTCTCCCAGGCCTCTGTGCCCTCTGGAAAAGCTTTCTTTTACTTAGCTACACCCTTCCAGAGGGCACTCTTCTTTCCTCTCCAGCTGCACCTTCTAAGCTTTACTAACTCAAATTACTGTCTAAATTGTACTTATGGGGGAAAAAAAGTCATTTTTTATGAGTGTAGAATTACACATTGGCTGTTTTCTTATAGATTTGGATCATAAAAGAACTTAGAGAAAAAAACCCCATATAAACTTACAGCCAGCTTGGCTGTAGCAGCCTTTGTCCTGCATCAGTGGATGCAGTAGAGAACAGAGTGTGATACATTTTTATAATAAGAAACAAGAAAGACCCCACAGCTCTGATGGAAATCGAAGTCCACCCCACCAACAGAAAACTTCCACTGATGAACCTGTTCCAAAATGGAGCTCAGCCCTAGATCTCCCCACAAACACTTACTGTGAAATTATAATGAACACCCTTTTCACAGCATCAGTGACTCCTGCAACCTTTTCCCCCTTCTCCCTTTTTATAAGGGATGCATCACATCCTAAATTCCGTAACAGATGTTCTTTACAGGGCTAGAATAATTTACAATGAGTGTTGTGGGCGTAGGGAGCTCAGACTTTTCAAAATCCCTGGGTTTGCAGTGGACACATCTTGCCTGTAGCACACACGGTCAAACTCAGTGAAAATTCCTGAGCTCCTCTAACCTACATGTGGGAACTTTCCCAAACAGAAGTGAATTTGACAAGCCAGCAAGTAGAGGGAGATAATTCTTAGAATTCAAAAGTCAGTAGAAATATTTAAATCTCCACAGCAACATTCACTTTTGGTGTCTGTTATTTCCTATCTCGGTTTTCTGCTGTGGCTCAGCACGGTTTTCACTCAGGGAGCAGATCCTTTTGACTCACCAGACAGAAGGTAACCTTGCCAAAAGGGAACTTTCAAGAAGCTGCCCACTGAATTCACAGGGGATGAAAGGAAAGTTGCACTTCTAACAGCAACATCACCTGACAAAGTCTTTGGCATTTTATACCTAAAAAAAAAAATCTTTTCTGCAACTTCTCTTAGTGTTTTCAACAGCTGGATGTTTTACTGTATTCATAGGCAGGTCCAAATATAAATAGTAGTTTCTCTACTGACCCACATACTTGGCCTATATTCAGAGTCTTTTAAGATGTTTCCATTAGCTGTGGAACAGTGTCAGGTCTTTCTCCAGTGCAATTTTATTTATGAGGTCTTGTTTCCCAGCACAAAACAGGACTAGATCAGCTGGAGTCGGCTCCTTGCTCACAGCTGGAAGCCTGTTTTCCTCCTACCCTCCATGGACATATACCTTTATCTTCAGTATCTTTCATGGCTGCATTTTTAGATGTAATTTCCAGTGCTACATGAAGAAAGGAGACTGAAAGAGAGGATAAGCCATAGCTAGGGGGAAAACTGAGAAAATAGAAATCAAAGAAGGAAGCTAGTGAAAGCTGAGACACATGGCTTCACAATTACTATTTTTTAAATATTTTATAACTACATTTACAATACTCCTAACTCATCTGGCCTGTGAAATCTCCACTCCAGAGAATCCAGAGTAACTGAATTAATCTAACTACAAAACCCATGGCTCAAATCCTCTGGCCTTTGTCTGGGGAAGTCTTTCATTGGAACTTTCAGCTGGAAAGAGACTGCGGGAATTTGTGGCCATGGAGCATGCAGTTACAATAAATATATAATTCATCATGGAGAGGTTTGTTAAAACCGTTAGGAATAAAATAAATGTTCTTCTTTCCTATTGAAAAGAGATGTCAGTTTTTCTCTTATGATTACTAAAAGGGCCAGCCAGGGAGAATAAAGGCTTATTACAAGGGAAAGCATATAGAGCCCTTTTATGAACTCTGGCTGCAGCCCTTCTCTTTGCAAGACTCTTTGTTTCAGTTTGTTTTTCAGCAGCTGTATCTGATCTGTATCTCGCACACTTTCATCCTGTGGCAAAACACAGCTGCAAAGTGACTACAAGTTTCTCATCTGTCCATCTCTGTGCATTCTCACAGATGGGACAGGTATGAGAAGCACCAAACCCGGCTTTGGGGTGTTAAATCTGATTAATAATGGTACAGAGAGTCACAAGGGCTGGCTATCTCTTGGTTCATCTTTCTTGGAAGGATCAGTGATAGCACTGTATCACCAAAGACGCTGAAGTTCGCCAGCACGAAGTGAAGGCAATTACTGGCATAACAGAGTGCCTGGGGTTGCCATCCCTTAAACAGGGTTTTTAAGGACAGAAATATTTTGTTTTCAAATGCAGGATAAGAAAACTAATCACCACATGTTTAGTCTAAGCCTTCCACTCTGAAAAATCCTCGACGCTCAAACACTAGTGCACAAGCACAAGCAATGCACAACAGCCTCGAGCATCTCCCTGCCTGATTTTTGATGACTTAGTTAAAAATATTACAGGGTCCCATTGTACAAAATGTGCATGTTAATGCTTCTTTTAGACAAAGCTGCCTCGAGAGAAAAATATTGATTTTACACAGGAGGGTTGCAGTGAACTCAGTGCATCTTGGACACCAAAGAAGAGCCATGGATATCCTGTAACTTCTAGACTTGGCATCTCCCCCCAAGTATTCCCTCTCCTGAAGTTTCCTGGTTTCTCAAAGCACATGCTCTGTAATGAGCTGCTCACCACAGATGGGTTACCCTATTCCAACCCTGCAAAAAGACCACTAGGAACAGCCACTTCCCAAACACTCCCATGGAGCCCTGTCCTTCCTGCCCCATGTGCTGCTGAAGAAACCCACAGTTGCCAATTGTGATTTACAGAGAGGGGCAAGACACACTAATGACTTCGACTCCTACCACTAATTACCACTTATTCAGGCACTAATGGACTTCGTTGGCCAATGCAAGTCAATGTAAAAGCCTTTGCAATTTGAAGAGAACGGCTTTAAGTTATTAAACATTGTGGGTCTCAGGCATTGGTAATGGTTCACATGCCCACATTTCTCTCCACAGTTAGAAAAAGGAATGTACAGCACCAGCACCTGCACTGCCTGAGTCGCCACGTTTGACCTGGGCTGCACTTACAGCTTTTACTGCTCTCCTTACTTCGAGTTTAAATGCAATCAATAAAAAGAGTAGACTGGCAAACAGAATCAGAAAGCCTCCAAAATCATCAAGAGACACCTTGATGGAAGGTGGACTTCCTCTCCAACCTGGCCTTGGACACTTCCAGGGATGGGGCAGCCACAGCTTCTCTGGGCACCCTGTATCAGGGCCTCAGCACCCTTACAGGGAAGAATTTCTTCCCAATATCCCATCTAACCCTGCTCTCTGTCAGGGGGAAGCTGTTCCCTGTGTCCTGTCACTACAAGCCCTTGTAAATATACTGTCTCCATCTTTCTTGTAGACTTTTCTTGTAACCAGAGAGAGAAGCAAAATATCAAATATTCTGCAGGATGGAAACTCTGAGTTATTTTTAGTGAAAGGATCAAAATTAGTTCATTAAGAACTTCTGTCTGATAATGTCAGACCATTCATATCTATAATTAATCTTTATTATCACTGTAATTTTTAGAAGCTGAAAAGAGCTGAACTCTGAAACATGGAGTCAAAATGAAAGTTGCTTTTTCAATCTCAAGTAGTATCAGTGTTTCCATTGAAAACTTCATCAAGATCAACTTCCCCCAAAATTCTGATTTTGGTGCCAAAACAGCATTTTCAAGAAGAAATTTATTCTGCTAGAATTAAAAATAAATTTTAAAACCCCAACAAAACAAACCAAACAAAAACCCCAAAACACAAAACCTGGCTGCCTGGCAGCCTCCACCTCTCTAAAAATAACTGAGCCAAGTCAAATCCACCCACCTTTCCTCTCCATCACAAAGGCAACCTCTCACAGTTTGATTACAAACCTCAGGGCATGCTGTGGTTTCGCTTCCAGCTGTAGGTCCCGGAGTCGGGCTGATTACAGGAACACCCCATGACTTCCCACATGAGAAAGGATTTTCTCAGAAAGAATTGGCCCAGACAGCAATGCCAGTAGATCTGTCTTGGCAAACAGAACATTGGCTGTGATGAACACTGTAGTGCAGAATAAGCTCGTTCCCCACATGGGCAGGTCCAAGGTGGAAGCCCAATCCCATCACACATCTGGCAGCCCAGCTGCTGCTCGGAGGGATGACCTTCCCACTCTCTGGATGGAGGCAGCTGTGCCAGTAGAGCTTTCCCGTGAACATCATCACACCCATTCAAGTGAGCAAAGGCTTCTCTCGCTTTCAGGACTGAATTTTAAACCTTAGCTAAGAACATTTTCGGATCTGAGCTCTGGATTTTTCATTTGTGGGGCTGAGAGACATTTAATTAAGAAACTGAATGAACTCAAATTTTAAAAAGAGCACCATTTCCAGAAACTGATTTAAATTCTCTTTTAGAAATCGTTAATTATGTATTTAAGTTTAACTTTTTACTTACTGAACACTTCTTTCCATTCCTACACACAAATCCCACTGTTCCTCACATTTGGACAACCTGGTCTTGTGGAAGGTGCCCCTGCCCATGGCTTGGGGTTGGAACTGGATGAGTTTTAAGGTCCCTTCCAACCGAAACCAATCAGGGATTCCATGATTTAGAGTTGTGCAAAACCTTCAAAATTCTTTTGATTTGGTAGCTGTTACTTCCATTTTGCACACGTTTTCCATGGGTGTAATCAACTTTAGAAAGAGGGAAAGCAGGGAGGAAAGGGAAATCCATGATCCACAGCAGGACAGGGAAGACAAGAAGAGCACACCCGTGTTTCTCAGCTGCTGTGCATTTACAGGCAGGAGGTCTAAGGAAGGAGAGAAATCAGGTACCCACTCTGGTGAAAACAAAGGTGTTTCCGGGTCACTAAAAATTCCAGAATTATTCCACATTTTCTCCAGTCTTCTTTTCCACTGCAAAGACCAAAACCTGCCCCGTCAGATGCCAACCAAGCTGTTACTTGTTTTGTTTTGCAGGTTGCTAAGGAACAGGGCTGTTTTTGCTTACTTGCCTCCCTTGGGCTATTTCACAACACTTTGTAATATACACTGCTCTTTTTTGCTGCACATCTGGTTTTGATTTTAGGTTTCAGAACCCCCTCTGAAAACTGAGATATTAGTTTTTCATATCTATCATCTAGACAAAGTGCATCAGCCTGTCAAACTGAGTGCACCGGTGAGACACATTTAACCCTCTCAAGTTACCCTCTCAAAAGCTATTTTCATTTGTTGTCGAGTTCAGACAGTGGAAGTAGCTCAAGTATTTTGTCTAATTTGCTGTGTGAAATTAGCTGCAACCACCATTAAATTTTAGGTATGAAATAAAAACTACCCATTCCTTCAAAACATGCCATTGGGTAGGAAACCCTTCTGCCTCACAAATACTAAAGGGCCATGCCGTGGATTCATTGCTCGCCACCCCATCAGATGCTTGACAACTTCTCCCAAAGCTCCTAATCTTTCATTTTCCTTGGAAGCAGCTACTCCCAGAAAGCAGCTAACCAGCACGGAGAGGGGTTCTCCTGTGTCTTTGGAAAATGGTGTTGTGGGATGGCAGAACTGCCCAGTTTGTCCTTTGGGGCAGCAGCTAACACATCCTTCACCCCAGCACTGGAGCTGGCCACAGGATCACGGAGTCGCTGAGGTTGGGAAAGCCCTCTAAGACCATTGAGTCCAACCATCAACCCAGCACCACTAAACCATATCCTCAAGTGCCACATCCCCGTGTTTTTTGAACATTCTCAGGGATGGCGATTCCACCACCACCCTGGGCAGCCTGTTCCAATGCCTGACCACGCTTTCAGTGAAGAAACTTTTCCTAATATCCAATCTAAACCTTCTCTGATGCAACTTGAGGCCATTTTCTCAACCATACAAACAAAGTGATGGGGATAACGTATTCCTGCTCTGCTGCTACCCTTAAACCAAATGGTCCTGACCTAAGGCCTCTCCCAAAGCCTTTCTTCATACTCTGCAAGCAAAGCTCTGACAGAGAGGGGCTGGGCAGAGCTAACAGTGTTCCTTTAGTCTTCACCCATCTGGTCCCAGCATCATTTAAAGTTGCAATTAAAATTTATATCACTAGGCTAAGGTCACTGGGAAAACTTCTGCCAAGAACTACATACATTTGACACCCTGCAGAGAAAAGAAACTGCCTCTGCTTTATCCTGATAGTTTGCTTTTCCCAACACCCTGAGGATTTGTCTTCATGCTCTTCTCAAGCCACTCTGATGACTATCTGATCCTATAAAATTGTATATGCCAGGGAATCCTCCTCTCTCTGCAGGACACGGGGTCCAGCAGGTTTCAGAGCCCTGGAGCAGGGCCAGGGTGATTCACTCTCTGCCCCACAGGCTCTGGCCCCTGGGCCTGCCCAGCAGTGCCAGGGAAGTCCTGTAGCACAGCAGGTTTGAATGACACAAGTTTTTCTAAGAATCACCAAAACGATCTGGGATTATTTATTAAAAAATACCAGCCAGGAAAGGCAGGCCTGGCACCTGCACTTTGTGCTGGGTGAGGTGCAGGCTGCTGGGGCTACCAGGGCAGGATTCCCAGGTGGGAAGAGTGAGGTCTTCCACAGGGCATCCACCTTCTTCAGCAATACCAGACCAGCCCTAAATCTGCAACTTTCATCTTCAAAACCTTAAGTGAATATAAAATTTGAAGGCTGATTTTCACCCTTCTCCTGAGACCTATCCCAGCAGTGTTAAACATTCCCTTTGAAAAAGTAATTGATGCCGTAGAGTTCATACTAGTAAAAAATAAACTTGGGAGACTCCCAAATTTTTGTCTCACAGACAGACTGCCCTTCCTAAACAGGAGGACGATACCAGATGACCACTCCACCATGGAGGGGATGTAGGTTTATAAGACTGCACAGATGCCAAATCTTGTGAATTTTAGAGACCTGCTGAGCTCTGGACACGATGCCAGTGGCTGCACCTCAAGGTGCTGTCCCAGTGCTACTCAGCTTCCTTCCTTACAGGGCACTGAATGCAGCTCAGCAGCCAAAGGGAGATGCCTGAAGGACAACTGGGCAGTGTGACACTAGGTTTTCCTTACCCCACCTTCTCCTGGACACAGCAGAAGTCAGCCAAGCATGGAGCTCTGTGTGGCAAGCCCAGCGCCTGGCAGCCAGTCCCCCTCCTGTTTGGGACTCTCAGGAGTGGGCCAGGGCTAATTGTTACAGGGTCTCTGTGATCCACACAACCACAGACACTGTGGTCCTGCAGTGCAGCAGAGCTTGAGAGCATATGGGACAAAAAGCCCCTGGAAAAATCTCAGGATAAAGCACAGTCGATGTCGTCATTACCCCGTCACAGCTTCTTAGCTGCTCTGGGGGCAAAAATTGAAACAAAGGTATTAAATGTGCTAAACCACATCTTTCCATCTCTTTGCATCCAATCTAAACCAACCCAACACTTGGAGCCCTCGTATCCAATTTCCCCTCCACACCCCTCTTCCCTTTGGTGTGGTTGGGCTTTCCCCTCCCACCAGGCCAGCCCTGGAACACTCAGGCAGCTCCCTCCACCCAGTGAGGGTCCTGCCCAAAAGCCATCCTGTGGCGTGAGCTCACTGTGACCTTTCAGTAGAGCACAGCCCTGTGTCCCTCCCCTGTTTGGAGAGGCTGGTGGGGCCTCATCTGCAGCCCGGGTGCTTCACTCTTAACCAATTAATCTCTCTTCCCACGAGGCAAAGGCTGGGCTCCCTGCTGGCTTCAGGCAAGTGGTTCACCCTGGTGGATGGGTGGCAGGGCAGGAGAGGGTTAAGAATATCATGGAGCAGTGGGGGCATAGGAGAGCTTAATCTGGAAGCAGTTTAAGTAACCTAAGGAGAATCTGATACAGACCAAAGACACACAAGTACAGATGCATTTAATAGAAGCCTCTCTCTGCTCAAGATCTACAGCTGAGACTCCTGCAGCAAAATGTGCTGTTTGGAACATCCTGTGCTCCAACCACCATGGCTATGGGAGGAATCGGAGCCAGTATTATGTGCTGGTGCTCTGAAGGACTGAATGTTCACTTCAGACACACGTTTGGGGGATTGTATATTTATGCACAGATTTTGGGATGCAGCACATCCCACTGCGAACTTGGACAGCAGCTTGCTCTTCCATCTAAGAATTCCTCTCTTAAGAAATCCCAGTGTTGTGTAAATAAGGGCACAGCCCGAGCTGTTCCAGCAGCAGCTGAGCCAGGTTAAGACATTTTCACCTCCAGCCTGCCCACAGCTGTGTATCCACTGCCCCCCATTAGGGGTTACCACCCTTTTCCATGAGCCTCATAACCACATCTGCAGACACTCCCAAATCTGGCTCTGTCAGAGTGATCCAGCTTAGCTTAAGTATTTTTTAGTAGGTTTATTGTGTGGGCTTTTTTTTTTTTGCCTTTTTTTTTTTTTTTTGAGCTAGCTCATCTTGAGATTGATATTTTCTTGACTCAGTTCAGCTGCAACTGGAACAGCATCTCTGACCACACTCCAATAAAATGCTTGTAAAATTGCATCTGTCAGTTTCTTCAGTCAAAGCCTGTAAGAGTATTCTAAAGATAATACATTTAATATTAATCCCCTAAATATTCTTTTGTCTGCTATTTCAGTGTTTCCTAGGTATTACTGGAGATTTAAATACCTCACGCTGGACTGATCACTTTTGCATGCAGCAGTCGTTATTCTCCAGCACCTTATTTAAGGAGATCGAAGATTATCAACATTCTGAAGAAACCATCACAAAAAAAGCAAACCCAAAATCTCCAGTGCCTCCCTCTTCCAGAGAATTTATGTTTTTCCTTAGGTGCAAGTATCCAGTAAGTCACAGGGGAATCTATTATTACTCTATTTCTTTTTCAGTTCTTGGCATATGGGACTGAGGAGAGCTGTGCAGCCAGGGCCTCTCCTGGCTGTGCCAGGAGGCAGGAAAGGTAGTTTGGGGAGACACAAATATTTGCTTCGCTGACCTCTGTGTTTGGCTCCTAAGTAGGTTTGATTTGTATTCTGGGCCGTGCTTGTGCTCTCAGGGAACACACATAACTCAGGCCAATTGTATGAGATGGGAGTACAAAGAGGAGCCCAGCTCAGGCTCTGACATTTAACAAGCCAAGAGGTTTGAAAATGGAGCCAAGTCCATTGGCTGGCTTGGCTGTACGAACCAAAACACAAGCCTTGCCACTGGAATTGATTATAGACACATGAAAAGAAAATACATAAAATGATACATAAGGTTCTTGTAACCTCCAGGAGCTGATGCCAGAATACTCTTGTTGGCTTGGTCCTGCCCTGGCTCGACACCACAAGTGAGTGCAGAGCTCAGCCGAGGCCGTGCTCAAGTTTTCATCAGATTAACTCTTCAGCCCGGGTCAAAGCAGCCCTTCTCGCCTGCTCCCAGATCTGAGCCTTCCTCCAGCCCCCGGGGAAAGGAGCTGAGTGTGTGAGTGCAGGATTTACAGCCCTTCAGCTGGTGCAAAAGGTGCTATAGCTGCCCACAGGAGGAAAGGAAATTGAATTAAAGGAGATTAGGAATCTATACAACAGAGTAGCCAGAAGGCTCTTTATGCTGAATGTAAAATACTCTGTGAGCCAGCCCTACATAAAGTGTATTCTTCCTCTGCTGCAGATCCCAGTTATCCCTCAACACAAACTGGGGGGCTTTGGCTGGCATTTCTTAGCTTAATTACAGCTCATAATTTAGTTAGCAAGCTTAACCTGTAGACCACTCCGCTGATTTAAACAACAAAACCCAGCAGGCACTAAAATGGTATGTTTCTTGGAAGAGTGTGAGTTATTAACATTATTCTTTCAAATGCAAAGATTTGTGCCTTTCTGTAGAGTCTCACCATTCTCCAGAAAGACAGTTTTTTCTCAGTTTGAAGTATTTGATATGATAGCTTGAGATGATTAATGTGACACTTTCAGGAAGGGCTCGAAAGCAGATATTATAATTTTACTGCAATACCAGTGAGACTCAACATTTCCCTGGAAATGGGCAGAACGAAGATGATGTTAAGCATTTTCCAGTAACCCTTGTGCAAGGTGTTCGGATCTTTCTGAACTGACCACTGAAGGGATTGTCTGAAAAATTATTTAAGCCTTTATCCAAATACCTGGAAATCTGAGTTACCACAAATAATTTGCTTGTGGACAAGCACCTTTCCCTTCTGAAACACCAAACCCAAGGGCTTGAAGCAAATAAAATATTCCTGGAAAAGGGCAATGAGATGATCTTTAAGGTCCCTTCCAAGCAAATCATGCTGTGATTCTATGAATACTGGAGTCCAATATTCAGGAATACCATATCTTCTAAGGAATGAGTAATTTACTATTATTGCAGTTACTCCTACAGCAATTTCCCTTCAGATTTCAGAAACTCCTGTGTTCTGCTAACAGAAGGCAGGAGTTCAATAGTGCACTCAAACTCTCCCAATTTAACTTGAGGTTTAGTCTTTTCTAATTCAAAGACATTTCATTTGAAAGTGTTTTTGCTTTATAATAAACAGATAATAAACAGATTCTTGGTTTCCTACAATAAAAAGAGAAAAAGACTGTAAACCTCAAACTTTTAAAAGGGCACGTGGGACTATTCTCTAATTTTACTCTTTGGCTGTGGAATCTATACTCATTAAGAGTGAAAAGTTGAGCTCTGATTACTATTTGTGCTTTAAAAGCTTGCATTTCTACCCCAAGTGAAAGGCAAAATGGGCTGATGTGCTTTCACTTTTTGGTTTTAGACTTTTTATTTTTGCTTCCTGTTGCAATATGGCACCAAAATGCAAAGTTTGGATTTCTTAGAGTGCACAGAAACAAACAACTAATGTAACACACTTTAAAAAAATCTTTCTAAGAGAAAATATATGTATTTAAAGATCTAATATATTGAAAACATTTTACAGACTGAATTTTAGCTACTAAGTGATAGAAAGGGTCATGAAATGGCCCAACTCTTTCCTTGCTATGAATCATCCTGATGTGCTGATGATCCAAATATGTAATTCTTCCCTGTTTTGCTATATTTTTCTAAAGAAGCGTAGTAGATAAATACTAAAAATAATATAATTGAGTTGCAGACATAAATGGAGATTGGATTCCTGACAGCTAGCAGGAGACAATAATCTAACCTGATGGGAGAGGGCAAGGAACAAGAAAATGTTTCCATCTCCTCATTTTACTATTGGAAATGGAAATATGACATCGCATCAAGGTCATATTTTGGAAGATGCTGAGCTTCTGTACATTCCGTTGTTGTACTATAGTAACAAGCTTTCTGAAAGCCTGGAAAATGGGATTTTATTTGAGGCTAGGGAAGGGGTGGCAGAGCCAGGACCCACATCCCAGGCTGATCCTGCTGTGGATGTGCAGCATCTCCCTGATGCAGCTGTGGCCCTGCCCAGGCCAGGCACACCCTGCTCCCCACGGGCTTTGCCAAATCCTAAATGTCGAGCTGGCTGCTCTCAGCAGAGCCCAACCAAGCCTTGTGCAAATCAACAGCACATGGAGGGGTTTTCCCCACGTTCCCCGTGGCTTTCCTTCAGTTTGGCTGGAGAGTTCAGAACATCCTGCACTTTAAAGGGTGTTTGGGAACCCTGCTTTCTCCTACAGCTTGGGAAAAACCCCTTAATTATTATTTCATTAAAACTGTTATTTCAAAACTTGTTTTCATTCCTAAAGCAGAGCCATAATGACCCAGCCAACATTCTCAATGCAAACATACTTAAAACAAAATGGTTTTTAGAACAAACCATTAATTTCAAGACTTCCTGGTAATATATATTGCTGTTAAAGCAAATATTTTTCCATAGGTTTTGAGTCTGTGTTATCAGGGTTGCAATAAATTCTGCTATTCCCACATAAAGTCATTAAAAATAGAAAGGAATTATGTGTCAACTAGATTATTTCCGTTGGATCAAATGAATTAATCTCATCCTTATTTTCCAACCTTAATTCTAAACATTTCTTGAAGGAACTGAAAAATATGTAAATAGGAACAATCACTTGAAATAAAAATATGCAGGGCACGTTCTAAAAATATTGACATGAAGTGATTGACATTATCAGAGGATCTCTTTGCCTCGAGAGCTCTCGATAAAATTAAATTGTTTCTGACAAGTTCCTGAAGAAATGTTTCATTCAAATGAAACCATATTTTCAAAGAAAAACATTTTGGAGACAAATTTTGTTTCCCCCCTTTAGTGCAGAGTCCCTCACAACTCAGGAATAGAGGGGAACTGTTTGCCCTGATGGGACTTTCAGTCTGAATTTGCCTATTTTTAGTGCCCTGTGTCAGAACTCAGCGGCAACCTGGGGATTTTGCTTGCTTTTTTTGTTTGTTTTTTCTCACTATGAGTAATTTGTGCTGTAGACTGATGCTGCTGCTGTTTGTAAACAGTGGGTTATGAGCTGTTCCTAAAAGCTAGAACGGGTTTTACCAGAAGGGAGCTCGGCCTTTCCTTTAGTTTTTCTTTCTCCTGTTCCCTGTGTGTCCAGCGACACACTCAATTCCACGTTATTCTTGTAAATGCAAGAGCAGAATAAATGTGGGAACCACAACACTTTCAGCTGCCCCACCTCATTCTCACCCCAGAGGTTTCTAAACTGCTCCTCACAGCCAACTTCTGCAGATATGCACGAGCAGCAAACCACGGCTGCCTCCGAGGCATGTCTTGTCTCCAGACTCATTTGCAGCATTTTTCTTGGGACAAGTCCCATGGGATGGATTTGGAGGCTGTTATTTATTTTTGCAACATGGCTGTACTGAAATGGGGAAAATTCAAAATAGGGCATGAGCAATAGAAACAGAAATGAAAAGACCAATGAGTTTCACACACAAACACTTTTTGGGTTGGGGTGTCCAACCCTCTCAGCCTGAGGGTCAGGGGTAGTTTTGGGAGCCGTTGTGGGTCCTGTGGATTAGGTTGTCCATGTGAATATAACATCTGGCTGAATGTAGCTGGATTTCAATTTACAGACTTTTTAAGCTCTACTTTAAATATTCCCCCTCTTCTCCAAGACAAAATGTTGGTAAAATGATGGGAGAGACCTTGTAATACTTCCAGAAGATCAGCTGTGTTGCGTGTTGAGGCTCTCTTGTGCTGTTTCAGCAGTTCAAACTAGAAACTGGAAGCAAAAAGGCATCTTGCTGGAAGAACCCAGAATCAAGAAGTGTGGAGCCAGGTTGCAAAACCAGGAAAACAATCAGAGGGAAGTAGGTGACCGAAAAGGAGGAAGAAAATGTTTCTAAATGATGCCTGTATTTGTCTAGCTGGGCAGCAGAGTTACCAACTGACCAATGCAATAAAGGGAAATCTGCATTTTAACCCCGTTTCTTATGGCAATGTATGGAAACATTTCCTGCTGGAGTCATTGCTCACTTCTTCTTTCCCCAAAGGTATCCATAAGAATGCTGTGGATTTCAGCTGGTGAATTTTTCGCAAATAAAGGAGAGAGCTGAAGACATGCAACATTATTTTATAACAGTTTCTCAATAACAAGGTTTTTGATCTTCCTAACATTATCCAGAAATAAAACAGATATTTTCTGCTCAGCTGAACCCAGCTGGCTGTGTGGAAAACATTTCAAAATCTGCCACAAATCTTTGGGTTTTTTTCCTGATGTCTGTTAATTTAGTTAAAACAAATCAATTAAATGTCCTAATTACAACTGAAATATATAATTACATTGTGCACTCAGTTCAGTGCATGCTAATGAAGCAATCACCACCTTCTTATTAGTCACTCTGGAAAACTAAACCCAAGTGGGAGCTGAGAAATGTTTCTCTGTCTCTTCATATGAGGCACTTGGTCCATTCTTTGCTTGTTTCTAAATTTGAAACATGGGCAAAACAGGCAGAAAAAGATACAGAATCACTATATTCTTTTTCTTTCCTTATAGCAAAAATTCAAGAGGAATTATCACTCCCTAATGTGGAACAGCTCAGAAATTAGAGCCTATTTTTAACACATATGTTAATATCATGTCAAAAAGTTTCAGCAAATGAGTATAAATTTTAAAAGACAGTACACAGCTCTTTAAAAATTACTTTTCCATAATGCCTAACTCTGAATAAGCTTCTGAACAGGTAGGGCTTGATGTTAAAATGTTGGGAACACAATCTGCTGCTGAGTATTGACATCTGTTGGAGGTGGGAGTGCTCAAACTGCTGATCCCTGTCAATGCTGTTTCCTATCAAGAACAAGCAGCTCTGAACTCTTTATACCTTGGGTACATCCTCTGTTTTCCTTCATCCCAAATCTAATTCAGATAAGAAGTATTTTGGTGAATGTGCTTTGCCTGCCTAAACAGAAATATTAGAGCAGCTACTTAAATGGTAATTGATAAATGCAGAAAATTATGACCATTCAAACTGCAAATCAGTTAGCAAAATTCAATGAAGGCTTAAACATTTCATTGCATTAATGATATAAATGCATAAATTTACAGAGTGCAACATCCAGCCACTTGGCAGCCTTCCACTGTATTTACTTAAAGGTGATAATGCATTTAAAAAGCACTTGAAGCAGAATATGTATTAAGCACTACTAAACTTGCAGAGATTTATTAGCACAAGCTTTTAGACTGTCTCTGCCCTGAAGCAAACTCATTTTTATTTCTGAAAATTAAAAAAATAGAGCAATACATCATTTTAAGAAACATCAGCGAGGCTGGTATGGGAGTTATCTTAAAATCCAGTATTTCTTCATGACAAGTGCAGGTCTGTAGCCTTTAGCTCATATGGGACTGACTGATAAGGCTGCCCCAGAAATGTTGATAATATCCACAGGATGTTCATTTACACATTAGTGAAAGAATGGAAGTTTGGAAAATTCTCTAGGATCTCCAGAGATTAATGATCTGGCACTTCCAGCACCTTAGAGTGCTCTGATTTTTCAGGCAGCACTGAAATCCTGTCCTGTCCAGAAGAAAATCAGGTACTGCCAATTCTTTGGAGAACTTCAGGTGATGAACACTATTAATTCTCACAGCAGATGTGAGCAAAGAGAGCAGGAAAATATTTGCAGGTATTTAAAGGTATTTGCAAAAGTGTTCTATGAGCATTTTTAGGGTAGAGTGGATGCAAAAGGAAATATCCTAAATATTAAATACAGATCTCAGGATAAACCAGCTTGATATGTGCCTGCACCACTCTCTTCAGTGAGCAGAGATCCACAGAGCTTGTAAAGTAAGTGGGAAGCAGGGCTTGGGACTTCTCTTTGAGTTGGAATAAGACAACGTGATTGAGGTGGTTGGTCAAACAAATCTGGGCATTGTGTGTGTTGTGTGTCATGGATGGATCCCATCGCTTCATTTCAGCAAACACTATTTGTGGCTGAAGAATCAAATCAGAGTAACTCACCCACTATGAAGAGTTCACCTGCTCCATTCCCACGTGTCAAGGCTCCCAAATGCACCTGGACCTTAAACACAAAGGGCAGCACCTTCACTTCCATGTGGAGAACATGGAGGACATGGATGAAGGGTGGCATTTCTTGTCACCCAGCAGTAGCACATATCCCAAAAACTGTGTCAGGGCTCTTCTCTGAAGTCTACCACACCATCCTAATTAGCGCTTTTAGGAAGAAACAACATAAATTAGTGAAGATTTGCAGCAGGAACCTTCCCACTTCCCACCAAGGTCAGAGGTGCTGGAGGCATCTTGAAGCCAGCACCACTCCTGCAGACTGCCATGGTAAAATTCTGACTGTCTCATGCCTGGTATCATCAAGAATATGGACTGCATGTGTAAATACAGCCTGTGTGATCTGCTCCACAGAGACACATCCTGCCCTTGGGTTTTTGAGTCTATACTGACAGGGCAGGCACCCTCCTCCTGGCTGGGGCATGTTCTGAATGGCTGAGTTGCAATGAGCAGATGACAGAAATTTCTTTCAATTTTAATGCTTTTCTGGCCAAAATCCTCTCTAGAATTTAACTCAGCAAGATCTTTAAATACAACTGAGAGCAGAATTTGGCTCAGGGAATGTTTCCCCATTTTATTCCCTACAGCTTTTCATTACCACCTTCTAAATATGTAACGAAACCAGGAGTGTTTTTACGGTGCTCTGTATGAGAGAGTTGCTAATAAGTAGCTCCATTAAAAATAGTAAACATAAATCATTTATTCATTTTATGCATTTCTAAGTCCACTTGAGAATATTTTTG
This sequence comes from Corvus brachyrhynchos, assembly GCF_000691975.1. Classification (NCBI taxonomy): domain Eukaryota; kingdom Metazoa; phylum Chordata; class Aves; order Passeriformes; family Corvidae; genus Corvus; species Corvus brachyrhynchos. The sequence continues at coordinate 7,397,926 of NW_008238126.1, read as the reverse complement.
GCTGAGCCAAGGCACAAGTAAGGGTGTTAATTGTTATCTTACTAGAGCAATCAGTTAATAAGGCAGTTAGGAAAGATGTTTGTTAGGAGGTTCTGGGGTGCCTGGAGGCTACTGAAGTCATTGTCTGGGAGAGAACACGACCGCTGGAGCTCGCAGGAGTCTGGTGGCACCAACCCAAAGCCCTCGAGGCCTCTGTCTGCAAATTAGCTGAGAGGAGAGAGCAGACACCAGGTCTGAGCAGGGAGCTGTAAACAAGAGGTAGGAACTCCTGGCGCAGGCTCTCGGAGCAGAGCAGTGTCGGGGGCCCCGCGAGGAGGCCAGAAGGGCTCAGTCAATGGGGTGGGGATGGGGAGGGAATTGGGTTCAGTTTCCTTCTCCCCCCAAACAGCAGCAACCTTTTCTGGGCTCTGCTGTCTCCTCAGGCCAAGGAACAGGGCTCTGCACCACTTATAAAGCTGAGCACCGCGGAGCAGCTCTGCTCTCCCTGCTGGCCTGTTCATCCCATGTGAGGACCCCAAATTTGCACTTTCAGTCTCCTCCAGGAGAGAAGAGCTCCTTTATTTACTGTCCTGGCCCACCAGAACTGGATGGACATCCAGCCCAGTGTGGTACTGACCAAACCCATCAACTGAGCATGGCCAGATGGCCTTTGCTCCCACTGTACTTCCAGAGAGGTTGATCCCACTAACCCCACTCTGGTATGTGGGGCATCAATCCAGAGCCAAGGACAGAGTGAGTTTTCAGATTAAATGCTAAAGGTTCAAGGAGAGCAGCACATTGGGGCATCCTGCTCTTCTTCTGTCTGATCTCTCCCTGTTCACTGCTCAGTAACTTCTGTTCTCCAGTCACCGCTGCGGCAGCAGGTGCCAGGAGCCAAACATCTCCATTAGTGACTTGCAGGAGGGAGGTTATCCCGGCCTCCCGAAACCGAAGGAAAACCACAGCTGTCTGCCCTCAGCCTAGGGTGTGTCAAGGAACCTGTCCACAAGGGAAATGTTTCTGGTTATGAATTATATGCTACAACATCCCAGTGACTCTTTTAGGGATGCACTCCGAGGTGCTCCAGGGGAAGCCTATTCTAGGAGCTAAATTCTGTCTGTGGGATGGAGGAAATATTAGAGGAATTGCCGGAGAAGGGAGGGGAAGAAGCCACTTTCTGATGTACTTCAAAGCCAAATAATCTGGCTCCTTCTGTCTGACATCTATGGGGGATGATCTTATGCAACTTCAAAACATTTAAACTGATTTGCAGCACAGAAATAATTCTAAAATGCTGCTCCTTTCACTTGTCCTCCCTAATCCAGTTAGCCCTCAAGATATGGCTGTAGGAGAGAGATCCCATTTCACTTGCACATGGGAGACCCTCTTTACTTGAGACAAAACAACAAGTCCAAGAACATATCCCAGATCTGTCCTACAGTTTGGGATAGTACCTAGGCAGAGGTCTGTTCCGTGTCAGTGAGGGAAATACTGTCATTCCCATTTTGCAGATGGGAAATTGAGAAAGAACGGGTTGAATAGCTAATCCAAGGACACAGGAAAATCCATAATCACACTGAAAAGTGACCCAAGATCTCCTGACTTCATCCAGTGGGATTGCTGTTGGGCAGATTCTTTTTTCTCTCAGGAGATTCAGTAAAGCTTCCAACAAATCTAGCATGAACAGCCCAGAGCTGACACTGTCCCTGGGAGCTCCCCCTCCAATGGGAGAATGTAGATGGAAAATATATATTAGATACATTTAATTCATTATTTAATAATCTATTCGGTTTTTCTGCTGGAATGGCTGGCTCAGGAGTACAACCTTGGCCAACCACTGCCCTGACAGAGCTCCAGCATCTCTCTGCCAGAGAAACCCCTCCTTCCCACAGACAGGGAGATATTTCAGAACCATCATTCTGTAGAGCTCAATTGACACTTCAGAAGACGACTTTGCTTTTAAAGAGATTAAGTTGATTCCTTCCCATAAATTCAGTAGCTACCCCAACTATGCCTCATTGAGAAAACTTATTCTGACAAGAGTCATGAATTATAACCAGGGTAAAATGTTTCATTAAAATACTGATAAGGGAACTTAGGAAGCAAGGGCTTTGTACGGGTAAAACCAATTTTGCTGCAAAAGCAAATCCGCAGCCATTTTTCAGGTCAGTAAGTTGAAGTCTGGGTGTTATAAATCCATCATCAATGTTTTCTTACAGCTATAGTAGCTGACACATCTGAATCCCTGGGAGCTAAAAGCATGCCAGGAGAAATGAGCACCATCAAAACACATCAGAAGGAGACGTACAGCAATGGCTGTAATGTACCTGACTGCTGACGGGACAATATTGGCTTCCCTTCCCCGAGAGTGCCCCTGAGTAACAGTTCATCATCAACCACTGCCTGTCCATGAAGGAATTGATTTAAAGGTATCAATTAAAAATTAGCCCCAGTATCACTAGAGGGATGGGTTTACGCATAATTAATGCAAAAAGCTTAATAGCATTCTTTTTGAGGTTGATTTGAGTACCCCTGATGATGGTGCATGTGCAGCATTCCCACTTCCAGGGGAGTGTAAATGACTGCTTCCTGCACTGATCCACTGAAGTAGTTGTAAAATCTTGATTATATCCATGTCAGATGGGGTTTGGTTCAGAATAGAACTGCCTAGAAAATTATTTCTCCCTCCCCCACAAAACATTACCAATTCATTAAAAAAATATGTTAATAATTAAGCAAACAATTGTGGATAAAATCATCTCCAAGATTTTGTTTTTCTGGTGAAAAATGCATGTGAAAAAAAAGCTTCTTCCTCACAGTGTTCAAAGGTCATGTTTATGTCTAGATTCAAGTAAACAACAAATTTGTCAGTAACATTTTGATCAAGAGCATTAGTTGCCCTAGGTGATAATTCAAGTTAATTTACAAGCAAAATGGGGTCATAACTTTAATCTGTGAAGGAAGAAAGTCCTAGGGATTACCGCTGTGCCATCATTCAGTGTCGGGCACTTCTGCAAAAATCCATGTCAGAGACAAGAGTTTCCAATGTGTCTTGTCAGCTGAAATACCCTAAAAAGGAGGTACCAAGGGTTTGAAACTGGGTTTGTCTCACACCCCCACAGTGCTGAGCGATTTTGTCCCTTTCTGCTCTGTCCCAGCACGCTGCCATCCACAGTGTGTGACTCAGGACGGGGAAGGGGAGAGCTTGGGGTCAGCTGTGGGGCACAGCAATGATCCATCAGGATAACTCCCTGCCCAAGCCAAAGAAACTCCCAAGACAAAGCACAGCAAAACTGGGGGTGAGGAGAATCACTCTGGAATGTGGTATTTCAGGTATCTCTTACCTCTGTCCTGAAGAACCCCCTCTCCTCATTTTTTCCAGAATTTTATGAGCTGGCATGTAAATAATGAAGTCAGAAGAAGTTGTCTCAGTGACTTCTGTAAAAAAGACTCAAATTCAGTATTCTTCTTTTTTTTTTATCTAATCTGGACAAAACTGTAGGAACTTGGTGCTTTGAAATCTAAATTTTGCAAATGCTTTTGGAAGCCTTTATATTTTAGAAGGCTATGTATAATATATTCTATTACGAGGACATTCCGCCACTCTCAATACATTCATATTTTAGGTATGCAACACTACCACAGTTTCAAAAATAAACATCTGAGGAAAACTCTGGGGTTTTAAAAATAAGACATTTGTGGCTTAATGTTGTTTGAAGAAATCTGGAATGGTATTAATCATTTCAGTTACTCATTGATTTTAATACAAATGTACTGAGAGATGAATACGCATCTCCTGGTCATGTTAACCTGCCTTCACCAAAAAATAGTATTTCATGTAATACAACAAAATGCTACAAAAATGAATCATTACCTTCTAAATCTAAGCTAAGACCTTTAAAAATTGAAATTATGGGTGATTTTTAAAAGTAATTTTTCCATATTTTTGCAATAATTTTGTCTCTACTTTTAATGCTTGATTTATCTACGCATTCAGAAATCTTTTTCTACAACCGTTCAAAATAATACTGAAAAGTCAGTGCCTGGTTACTGAGTACTTCATGACCTGGGAGCTCAAAGGTCTGTGCAATGTCAGGGACTCTCACAGCATGAAGTAGGAGGGTGAATTTGCAGTACTTTTGCTCAGTACCCTGGAACTAAATTCCTCTCAGAGACAGAGGATGAGGTGTGGGGCTGAGTTCCTCACTTCCACCTGGATCAGGAGCACCAGGAGGGATACAAAGGCATCCCCATGCTTTCAATATCCCCCTTGGTTGCTGCATCAGTTTGAAGAGCTGTTTTTAGGAGGAATAGGAAGCACCAATCTGCTTTGCAGCCACAGCTCCTAATTGTCATGTTCCACCCAATGCCATTATTTGGAGATCGCCTTGTGCAATTCTCTATTTATTACTGGTTTGGTTTTCCTTTTATTGCAAGAATGGAGCTGACAGCTAAACACGTGTACCTACATTATGAAATCTTGCTTAACAAGGAAGAGCTAATTAAGCTGTTACACTGTTGGCCCATGCTCTGAACGATGCCAGCAACGCCCCACGACTTCACTGCCCTGGGAGGGACAGGGATGTGACGCAGCACTCGGGGGCTCGGGAATGGGAACATGCCAACAGAGACAAGTACCTTTCCAGCCATGCATTGCAAGAGTCTTCTTGGCATGGCCAGAAGAGAGGAGCCACCACCTCCTCTCTTCCCAAAATCAGTGTGCACACGATAGGGAGCACAGGAACTTCTCCCACAGCTTTTTAAACAAAGCGACCCTGAGGGTACAGCGACAGAAATTCTGTGTGAAACTGCTTAAAGCCAGCTGCTCACAGGGAAACCTTCCTTTGGAATTCTAGGCCTCAAAGTTTATGGCTTGATAGCCCAAGTCAATCTCCTCCATACCCTGGCTGGGATGACCACTGTCAGCAGCACTGAGCAGTGCCTTTTGCACGTTGCCAGCACTTCCCAGGAAAGTGTCTCAGCTGAAGGACTCAGAACGCACCACATTATTCCAAGAGGATTACATTATTCCTGATGTAGTAGGAATAAAAAACATTCTGTATTGTAAAACAAACACAGTGTAGCCTTTTTGCACAACAAAAGCCTCCAGCCACAACACCAGCAAGAATTAAAACCACACTTCCAAGATGTCCAGCTACAGTATGTATTTTACCATTATTCTGCAGACATATGTTCTGTGTGACTTGGTTCATTTATTTCCTTTTTGTTTTCAAAAGCTAACACATGGCCCTGAACAAAAATTACACTTAATTTTTTATTTGTTCAACTCAGTTAAAATCACAGCACTTGCTTTGTAGAGTTTTACATAACAATGTGTTGCTTTGTATGCCTTTTATGTAATTTAATTTCATTAAACTAGCCTGAAATAATTTAGACAGTCTACAGAGAGTTTGTGTATTCAATGTTAGGGACTTGCATTTTACGCATTTATTCATGTCAGACTTAAAATTCGATTTGAGTGTGGGAGTTAGCAGCTTCCCTGTCCCTACATAGAGATAAATCCACAACAGGTGACAGGATTAATTCTTCCATTCTATCCGGGACTACAATGGAGGGCTGCTAAACTCTGGTGCTCTTCTATTCAAATGGAGGACCACTGGAAAAAAACAAAAAAGATGATTCAGGAAAACCATTTTACAAGTTTAAAGAGCTGGGAACTGTCTTGTGGAAGGCTGGGATTGCCTAATAATGATGGTTGCCCGATGGACAGACTGGATGAAGGAGATAGTTGACAAATGAGATGATGACAGTCCCTCACTGAGCTGTCTGGAAAAAGAACAAAATGTCA
>NW_008238126.1:7365049-7392100 GCF_000691975.1 Corvus brachyrhynchos | reverse complement strand
AGCTGGAGGAAACCTGGACATCTCAAAGCTGCTGACCAAGACACACAATACACTGTGGAGCAGCCAGGAAATCGATGCAGGTTTCCTCAGTTATTGTTTTGTCCGGCTCTGTTGTCAATAGTTTAGACAGACCTAAAGGATCCCTTTGGAAGAGCTGCCCTCCTAACAAGGCTGGACTTCTGGGGCTGTGGCTGAACAGGGGGAAATGAAGGGATTAACAGACTCTGAGGGTGAGATCCTGGTTTTGTGGAAGGGGAGCAGTCTGGCTGAACCAGCAGTTCCTGGCTCCTGAAAACCAGGGACAATATCAGTGTGACCACATAGTGAGGGGAGTCTGAGAGGGAGATGACCCTGAGCAATGGGGCCAAACACATACGGTCACGTTGGGGTTGAACTAAGGGAGCTTTCCTGGCTCTGCTGTAGCAGGGAATCAGAAATGAGACAGGAGTGACTCACAAAGGATGAAAACATTCAGCACAGACACCCAAGGTGTCAGGAGGAGAACCCCACCGTGGGTCTGACTGCAGCAGGACGTGCCCACACGGCATTGAGCAGTCGGTGCCAGATCACTTTTGAGAACAGCAGCTGATTCTTTCTGAAATTGCTTCCCCAGCACTGACTGTTTCTCCCGAGGAAGCCCGTGGAAATCCAACGAGCCGTCAGACTTGTAACACTCGAGTCTGCACTTCTTGTCCTTCGTTTGCTTTCCTTCCTCTTTTTGTGCCTCTTCTGCTTTCGTCGGGACGGCGTGAGGAGCAGCGGGGCTCTGACATCAGAGCTGGGGGCGGCTGCGACACAGCGAAGGCCGACGAGCAGAGGAGGAGGAAGGAGGGCAGGAGAGGAGGAAGGAGGGCAGAAGGGAGGAGGAAAGAGGGAAGAAGGGAGGAGGAAGGGCAGGAGAGAGGAGGAAGGAGGGCAGAAGGGAGGAGGAAGGAGGGCAGGAGAAGAGGAGGAAGGGCAGAGGAGGAGGAAGGAGGGCAGGAGAGAGGAGGAAGGAGGGCAGCAGAGGAGGAGGAAGGAGGGCAGCAGAGGAGGAGGAAGGAGGGCAGCAGAGGAGGAGGAAGGAGGGCAGCAGCAGACGTGAGCAGCTGTCACGTCCCCGGCCCCGCTGTCAGCTGGGGCTGCGCACTGCGCTCCTCATCCCGTCACAGCTCCCACCAAGGACTGGGCTCCCTCCTTCTTCCTTCAGCTGGGGCGACGCTGCACTTCCAAAGGCTCCAAAACGCTCCGCACGCATGCTTTAAATTACAGATAATTCATTTTGATATGCCTTTTCCTTGGATCCGTAGACGAAATCAAAGGCAGGTTTCCCTGGGAGATGCACATCAAGCTCTGCCTGCAGCTCTGGAGTGTTGCAACACAGCTCGTAGCAACCAGGGAGAAATCAGTTCTCCTTTCTACGGCAAGGGGTTGAAGAACAAAATAATTTCATTTTATCTTAGGAAAACCAGCTTTAGCAGATTGGTGAAGACCACTTCCTCTGTATTTTTGAGGCCTGACCAACATCAGGACCACAACTCCAGCACAGTCAAGATTAAGCCCATTGTCTAAAGAGATCATTATTACACTTAGATTCCTATTAAGGTTTCATGGTACCAAGAGGGGGGGGTTGGGAGGCAAGTAATGAAATTACAGGCCTTTATTGTACAAAGGCAACTGGAGACTTTTTTTAGGATGCTATCTATCAGCCTGTCTGGCAAATGTCTGCCTAGTAATAATGTATCCGTCTGCTGAAACAAGCCTAAATAATGCATCGTTATATCAATAATTAATAGGCACATGGGTCAACAAGTTCAAGATTGTTACAGGCAAAGGAGATGTGAAGGAAATGGCTCATTCCAGGCCCTGCCAGGCCTGACATGGCAAGCACAGCTCTGCAGGAAAGTGGTGGAAGGAGTGTTGGCAGCCAAGTGCCAGAGCAGAATGTGCAGCAAGGGGAATGGCTTGTGTCTGCTCAGGCCCCACTTATTCACCCAAAACAGGAACCCACCAGGATAGAACTTCCCACAGAATAGAGAGGCAGGGAGAGTATCCCATGCTCTTGATTTGGGAACCCAACTTCTCTAACTACATTCAAGAGCCCAGATGAAATGTGAGACAAGGAGGTATTGCTGATTTTAGTACAAGCTGAAGAGAGCAACAGCTGAGGTCACCTACTTACCAAAAAATCTGTGCCTGAAGTAACTTGAGGTATTTTAAAATGGAAAGAGAAAAGAATCAAAGTTACCATATGAAAATTAAATCAAAATCAGAGAGGAAGTCAACATAGAAATACAGAGGATATACTAATAATAACATCTTTTTTCCCAAGAAGAGTGCTGAAAATCAGAGTATTTTGGTAATTTTAATTCCTCACTCTCAAACCAGGAGGGTGGGCTCCCATCCAAGAGAGAAGCCTCCTGATATTATTTGGGATCCAGCGACAGAAATGCAAAATTGAGGTTGCTATTTGTAAAACAGACAAAGAAAGGTGACAAACAACAATTGTGAAAACTTCATCCCCTGCAGGTTTGGTCAAGTATCCACATTTCACGTGTTCAAGCTGATCTGTGCACACACTCCCCGCACACAATGGGACCCAATGAAAATAGTATTAAAAATCTCAACTTAGATGTGAATACAGTATCTTGGGGAAGCAATCATAGTGCCTATGTTAAACTTGTTTTAATAGTAGTAACTTAAATACTTGGGGGAAAGAACTAAGATTTTGGCTAGGTTGGGTTTTATGGTGGTCATTTGGTTTTTGGGGTTTTTGGGTTTGGTTTCTTGTTGGGTTTTTTGTTTGGGTTTGTTTTGTTGTTTTTTGTTTTTTTTTTTAACACAGGTCTTGTATAAGAAAACACAGCAAACATCACAGTTCCATTTTCAGAAAACCACAGCCTACTTACAACCAAGGCAGTACAGAAGAAAACTGAAAGTAGAAAAGAGAGTAACAAGTTGCAAAGGCAGTTCTAGTAACAAGTCATTTTAAAAAGCAGATGACCAAAATAGAAAAATCCCAAATTAATAGTTACAGTAAACTGTGCTTTTAAAGTTGTGTGATAAGTTAGTTACTGAAGATTCTGTCAAAGGGATTTTCTTCAGAATGAAGTCTGAGAGTATATGGAGGCTGGTTTGTCCTCTGGCCCGTTTCTAACCAGCAAACACTGATTGTGCTCACTCAAGGAATTCCACCAAGCTCAGAGGAGGGACACCAGCAGCAAGTGAGGACAATACATGATCTGTTTCTGAACTCAGGTGAATTAATAACAGAAACCTGTGTAGTCCCATGGTTCATACAGTCAAGGCTCTCAAGAATGCATTATGAAGCCAGAGCCCATGGCTTTGGGGTTCAAGTGTGCAAAAGCACCAGAAGACTTGTGCATCACCTCATACTCAAGAGACCCAAGCACTTGGGAGTAGATTCTAAAGAAATTAGAATGCTGAAGCTACTTTTTCTCTCTAACTTTTTCCCAGATAACACTGTGCTGCTTTCTTGGGCGTTTCTGACCAATCCACCCATGGAGGTGGCTGTGTGGGGCTGTATTCAGTCAGCACACCCCCACTGGGTTATGGAAATCTGCATTTAACCCTAGAACTGTAAACTTTGCCAGTAAATTCCAATGCCATTTATTTCCATACCTCGCCTCAGGACAGAGGTTCTCATTCCCTAAGGAGGACAGGCCCTGGGAAGTGCAAGGGGCTCTGCATCGCTGGGCAGTGACACAGGAGCAGGAACACAACACCCTGCTTCTGGTAAGGGCAATGTCTCTGTCCCCTCCTCATCCCCTCCCACCTTCTATGGAAGGAAAACCAGCTGCTTCTGAGCCCCATCTATACATCTGAAATCCTATGGACAGGGCTAAAAAGTGGAAGGTACCTCTAAGGGCATCTGTAAATGATTCCAAAATGCAAGACACTGAATAGGAAAAGGAAGTATGGCACCAAGACTTAGGTGGAGTGTAAATTTTCCAAATTAAAGACACAACAGTTCTACAGAAGAGATCAGATGAGAGGATGCCTGACAAGAGGTGTGGAACATCATTTTATAAAGAGCCTTAGGGATGTAGATACCCAATACTCTTTCATTCCTAGTGGCTGATTCCCTTCTCCTTTGAACATCCATGTGGGCTGGTGTTAGGTTCCCTGCTTCTCTCCTAAGGATAAAACAATGAAGGCCTTTTTTTTCCAACATATAGAATTGAATTTCCAAGGTTCACTTCTGGAGTAAGAGCAACCACTTCACATTCCAAAAGTACTTTATTGTAAAGACACAATTCCCTCAACTTAGTAGTCCTGAAATCAGAAGGTACCTTTTATCAATACACATGGTCCTCACCATCTTCTGACTCTTGAGCTGTTGTTTCTCTAGCCTCTCTTTACACCAGCTCCATTTCTATTGTGCAAAGTTCCTCTGTTCTATTATGCAAAACACTTTTCATCCATTTAGACAAAAGAGCTGGACTTCAAGAGATCCTGTGTTCCCATAGCAGAAGTCTGGTAGTCAGCAAATTCATATGGTTCATTTTATATGTCCAGTTACTTGATCCCAACTCCTTTCTCACCCACATGATACGAAGGATTATTCTTCTATTCATGCCTCACAGTCTTTTAATGGATTTAGGGCACAGCTCTTAAAAATGTATAAGAGAGACAGGCATCACATGATTTTGCTATGGATATTTTATGAGCAAGTCTGGGTGCATGCTGTGTGCTTGAAACAAAAGACTGCACAATGTGCTACCAGGGCAGGAGCTGTGTCATTATGTCTTGCATTCAAGGCTTCTGGGAATCTTGGGCAAGAAAAACAACAAAACAAAGGCATGGGAGAGACACCAGGATGGAGTAAATGGGTCAAGACAGCACCGATACAATTTGTTGCTATTAAAACCTGTAATTCAGTCATCTGTCAGAGAACAAATCCGATTTAGGAAGCAGCAGCCGGGCCCCTCCTTTTTTATTGGCTGCTATTTGGGGGTTGCATTTGTTAGTTAATTGACTTAAACTACTACCTTGAAAAGACAATACTGGTTCCTACGTGCTTCTTGCTTCTGCACCTGTAACAGCCACCGTGAGATGTTTTGGTACCAAGAACCACTTCAGCCATTATTTATCACTGGAGTGATTAATTGACATCTGGAGCATAAACTTCCACTGCTACTGGCCTGATTAAAGGTGTTGGCTGACATTTTTCAGAGCATTCAACCACCAAAAAAGACATCAGCGATGTTCAGGCACTTGAATCTCTCAGATGTGTTTTCAAGGAATGTTCTTGCAATGCTTGATCTATTCCTTGAAAAAGATGGACACAGGATGGAAGTAGGGATACAGTTCACTATCCACTGCTCACCAACCTTTCCAAATCTACTTCTTTTACCACCACTGCAAACACACAAAAAAATGCTATTTCTATTTTCTTTATTCTCTTCGTATCATTTTCACTATTAGATAACTACAGACCAGCACACTCATGTGGTGCTTTACAACTGCAGAGCTGGAGGAAACTGCCCAGCTCAGTACCAGTAACAAATACCCAAATTCTAACTGCAAGCACATGCATATAAGGGCATCTACAGCTACAAATGTGGGTGTTTTTCTTGCAATCTTACTCAGAAATGAACTTTTAAAGAATCAGCTTTGCCAGAGATATTAGCTTCAATCTTCAGTTTCACTGCAGCTTCCTCACCAGGGAGGGCACGAAGGAATTTTTATGCATTACTTTTACGTGTCACTCTTTTTCCTGTTGGGAAATTTGAGTCTCCTAACAATATATTCCATGGATCCACAGCAACCCCATAATAAGACTTAGAACATACACTGTCTTTTGTAAATATTACCTTATTATACTAAATGTAACAACTTCAGTTTGCTATTTATGGGAATGCTCTTCCTCAAGATGCTTCATAGTAGAGAAATGTAAATACCTCTGAAGTGGTAGTTTCTATAGAGACTTATTTTTCCACTGAATTGTAGAATAAACAGCCCAATTTTCTACAAATCTGGAGCATCTCTCCAAAGTGGCAGATAATGATACTTTACCACTCTGTAGCCACTTATGTCTTTGAAGCTTGCTGTAAATATGAACCACTTATGCCTTTGGGAGTATCCTTAGGTATTATCATTAGCCTCACTAAGAAAGGGAGGTAAAAAGAGCAGGTAAAAGACTTTACACAGAGTAGGGTGGCACTGCTCAGCAGCTTCATGTGCATCACACTTTTACTGCTGGCTCTGTGACAGTTCACCTTATCCCAGCCTCAGAAATGATCAGTTTCACTGCCAGCAAGATCAGGTCTCTCTCAGCAGCAGCTCTGGATTGAGGGCTGAACATGACCCCAAAACAGGCAGCAGGATTTTTTGGAAGCTCAGTCAGTTTTAGCAAGTTCATCTCAGGTTTGGCAGTGTGGCTGCTCGGAACAGCCCTGGTCTGGGGCTGGTTTGTCTACAAGACTTGCAGCTTGCAAAAAAACTAATACTGGGAATCCATTTTTCCTGGTGTCAACACAGCCTGAAGAAGCTTCCGTGACAGCAGCCATGAGGAATTTCTGTCCTCCCCTCAGCCCCTTAGGGAATGCTGTGCCCATCCTGTAAGTTGAGGGAAGAAGCTGAAACTCTCCTGGGCAGAACAACCACTCCTGGTTTTTTGTTGCCCTTTTTCACAGGGAACAAACACAACAGCACTTAAAACACAGTGAGAGTGCAAAGCCCCGCTTGCCCATGTGTGTCCCCTGACCCCTTCCCTCTGCACTGGGGCTGTTCCTGCCCCCTAGGCTGCTGTGGAAAGGGGCCTGGGCACCATCATTCATCCCCCAAGGTGTTTAGCTGCCAGATCTCCCTGTGGCTGATTGTGCTGCACATCCCTGTCCCTGCCACCCCAGCCCCGCGCAGATGCCGCGCGTTAGTGCTGAGATCAGTGTGGGAGTCGTCCCTCCTCCACACACCAGATGGTTCTGCGTTTGTTTTTAGTGCTTACCTATCTGCTCCTCGACTCCTGAGAGTCATGTGAATCTGGGAAGGGAAAAAAGAAAAGACTTCCCCAGCAGCTAACAGAAAAAATAATTATCAAGAAGTTTCCTTTTCACGTGTTATCTCAAAACACAGAGAATGTACTCAAGAAGCATTCAGAACTTTCTCAGAAAGGAGGGAAATCAAGAGAGGGGCAGATATGGAAAGTTCCTCGGTATCCAAACAGTGTGGACAGCTCAGGCAGTGCTCCCTCTGCTCCAGGGACAGATGAGACACCCTTCAGACCAGACTAGATTGGATTAGATTGTCCAGCAATCAGTGCTGGACTAGATTGTCCAACACTTTGGCTGCCTTCCAGTTGCACTGCATAATGAAGAGCAGGTATTTTCCACTTTAACCTTGTCCTTCCTAAACCAGCAGCATTCAAAAGATGGTGAATCTGCCTAAATTAGCAATGACAATCCATCTGATTTCACTCTTTCACTTTTAAGAATGAACATGTTTTGATTTTATCGAAACAAAACAGGTCATATTTCTGCACTACCTGTGAGTAAATGAACCTGTAAATATAAAAATAAATACAAACTAGTGCAAGTGAGGCGTTTTGTGTGTGATATTTCTTCTCTGGACTTTTCAATCCAGTACAGTCCTACTAACTGTTGTGATTTATTCTGAAAGTTGGACAAGATCCAGTTCCTGAGGGTATATAATTATGTCTAAAAATTTTTTCTCCAACTTGATTGCATGAAGAAGCCTTAAAGTGCGACCGACCCATCTGCATTCTCAAGACTTAAAAACAGGAAGGGAAATGGGGAGATCTCCAAATGAATTTGTAAAAAAGCATCTGAGGAGCACCTTGTGAAAGCCTGTCTAAGGTTTGCGGATATCTGACACAGACAAGTGTGGTAGTGCTGACATCCTAAGATAGAAGTTAGGTCATTTTATCCCTGGAGCCTTGGATCCTGTCAGGATTGATGCTCCTTCCCTAGTAACCCTCACTTAGCATGATAAGCAGGCCAGGAGCAAATCCAAAACATGATGAGGTCAAAATTGCATCTTTTACGATCACATTGTTGTGAAGGGAAGCAATAGGAGGCAGCAGCTCAGCTCACAGCAAAGGAGACAATGGCAAAGTATAAAACCTAAAAATAGGGACCTCTGCAACAAAAACACCCTCACCCAACTACGCAAGCAGAGCCACTCTTCCCTGATCCTTCCTTTCCTTTTGTAGATCTCTCCCACCTCCTGCTTGGGCTTCTCAGCTTTACAGTCAGAGCAATCACAGAGCACACAGAGGGGTGACGTGTGCCAGGCACCAGAACTGGCTCCTGCTTCCTGCGGGGAACTGAAAGGGTGTCCAGCAACTCCTGGAGGTGATGGCACTGCTAAAACCACTGCTGGGGCCTGCAGGGATTCAGCCAGAAGTGCAGCATCTCTTCCAGCGGGGGAGAACAGTTTTGGAAAGACAAGGGTCACCTCAAATCATCAGGCTGGGTATCCTCATGGAAAAAAAACAAGTTTTAGGTTCTTTTCCATCACTGTATTATCTTTCATTTTCTTCCCAAGGCTAGGGCTTGATGAACATCCATTTTCCTTTCCCCACTGCCAATGTCTGGTGCTCTTACATCCTGTCCCACTTCATCCATATCCCCCCATGCTGCAGAGCCCACTTCTCCCCAAAAGTGGTTTCATTTCCTCCCCCACTTCTCCCACCACCAGAAGCCCTCTTTCCTCCTATTCCCAGCAGAGAGTGCTTTGCTTCCCAGCTGATTTGAATTCCTCCCTCCTTCTGTGGGCGAAGAATCATTCAGAGCAGTGGCATTTCAAACTCTGCAGAGAAGGTAGGTAGTCTCAATCCCAAGTGGGAGTGAGTATCAAATACAGTGGTAGTGGGTGCACCCAACCCCAAGACCAGCAGTTCCCAAACTTTCCTGGTGTTTAAACAGTGCCTAAGGGCTGGATGCTTCCTCCTGGACATTTGTGCTGATGGCAACTACCACAGCCAAAACCAGTGCCATGCTATGTATATATATATAAATATGTAACCTTTAATCTGTAATCTTTGTACTGTGTATCATTATTATACCATATCATTACATGATACCATTATCATCAATCACAGAAGATTCAGAAAGAAGTTAGAAATATTATCTAGAAGAAAAGACTGTAAAAAAAATGGGGAAGAGGTTTCCATTCCATTTTAACATCTGGGAGGACAGACTTCTTACCATTCAATGCTTCTATTTCATCAATAGTGTCCTTTCTCTGAAGAACCACTGAATGCAACATTTTTAAGCTTGTGGCTTATCAACCAACTACTGTCTTTTCTGCTGAAAGTGGAGTTTAATTCTTATCCCTGCAGAGGTGGTCTTGGTTCCTGCATCACCAACAGAGCCCCTTCTAGTTACAGGGTGATTGGAACCAGCAACCACAGAGTCTCACCACAGCACATGTCTCAGTGACATTTTCATTCTGAGTCACCATTTGATTCAAGACAAGAAATAAAATTGCCACTGGTGGAAGTTCTGCATAATTCTTTATCACCTGAGCACATGGAACAGAAAAGCTACAGAATGAATTAGTCTAGAACTTGGTGTGCTTAACAAATGTTGTTTAATGACTCTGTTCAGAACACCTACATGTTTTGTTCCTGTTACTTGTACAGCTCTTACATGTGACAAAGAGACTAATTTTTTAACAGAGGAGGGAGGAGAGAGAACAGCTATGGACTCTTTTTTTACTGAGTATAATAATAGTAATATGGGGCTCTATACCATCTATGTCTCAGTGACTTCTTTTAAACATGCTTAGCCTATAATTGAAGGATAATTTTTCTTACTGCCAACTCCATCAGCTCACACTGACATCAGAAAACCCAACAGTGTTCTGGCTAATGTTTCATCACCAATAAAGAATTTTGAAAACTGAATTTTCCTCTGTGTGCACGAGGATAATCCTTAAAATTATGGCTTTGGTTGTACCCAGCAAAGAGGCTGCAGCAGATACGTGCCCCATCAGTGCCTGTATGCACTGGTGCATCCTGGACATGAATCACAGAATGCCAGAAAGGTTTTGGTTGGAAGGGAACTTAAAGTTCATCTTGTTCCAGCCCCCTGCCATGGGCAGGAACACCTTCCACTATCCCAGGTTGCTCCAAGCCCTGTCCAACCTGGCCATTGACATTTCCAGGGGACAGGGCAGCCACAGCTTCTCTGGGCTCCAAAAGAACCTTTGCAAACAGATGTCATATTGCTTTTTCAGGAGAGTCACCTCTTAGATTGAAAAATCTACTTAAAACCAATAAAACTTTTGTTTTCCTTTGGTCATGCTTTTTTTGTGTCTGATCCTGCCACAGTTCAGATTCCCGTGGTGTAATTAAAGAGACCACAAGTGACAGAGAAAACAAAATATGTGCAAGTGTTACATATAAAAGTATTGAGGACAAAGGTTCTTTTAAAAGCTCAGTTTGGAGCAAACTGACATTGCAGTTTTTCTCACTTGGATTTCAGACAGAGGCTAGCAAAATTTACAGTAACAAACCCTTTAATTCTTACTCCATTCAGAGAATGACTCAGCACTGCAAGGAAAAGCAGCCTAAATGTTGTGAAGTTTTGACAAACCAGCCGAGGAATGAGCAAGCAGGAGTCCAATGTGGAAGCAGTCACAGAGTTTACATCTGAGGAAAACTTTGCTGATTACATTTTGGAGGTGGTTTGTCACAGGACGGCCTCACTGCAAAGTGAAATCCCATGTGTGCATTGAATCCCGTGCCAAAGAATTCCCTTCTGGGTATAAAACTGGTCAAAGAATTCCAGGAAGCCCTTCCTTACAGAGGAAGCTAATTCAAAGTCCCCAAATGCATACCAAAAAAATAACTTTCCTTCCACATTTCTCAATCTCAGGCACCTCCTTCTGCCTTCAGGGTGCCTCCACCACTATTTTCAGAGTCCTCCTCTTTCCCCCATATCCACAGACAGCTGGTCCCGAGGAACTCACTGGCCCAGCCCCCACTTGTCTCCAGCTTGGGATGACTCGTGCTGCTCCCAGATACGTTTCTTGAGAGCAACCCTTTGATAAGCTGCACACTGAGATAACCCCGGGTTCCCTTCGTGCATCTCCTGACAGACCTGTCAATTTGTCCAGCTTCTGGAGGAGACACTGTGAGACCAGGAATGGAGGGGTCAGATGAGGGGTATCAGAGATAAGGAAGATGCCAGGATCTGGGGGAGGGCAGGGGGAAAGGGAAGAGGTTATGCAGGACCAGAGGCTGGAGCTGATCACTGTGGAAGATGCTCTGGGGTGAATTTGCAGTGTGGCTGCAAACCTCTGTGACAGCACAGCTGGGAAATCTCAGTGTGAATCCCTTCAGTTTCTACACTTCGCATACAAAAAGAGCATAAATATTTTTCTTCCTCTGGCTAATTCTTATGCAAATAGAGGGAAGTTACAAGTTTTAAGAAGTTGCTGCTCCACTGTCCAGGTTCACATCAAGTCTTTGCTTCACAGATACCAAAACATGAACACATCACGTCTGGGAAGCTTCATTCCAGATCCAGGCTGGATCACAGACAAAAGCTGGCATAACCTCAAACCTCCAGGAGAAGCCATCAGGGGACACTAAGACTGATCTCTTCCTGTGCCTATTGCAACACATCTGCTTGGGCTGGGATTCCGGGCCATCCCCTTTGTGACGAACATCAGCAAGCAGCGTGTGCTCCTGAAGGCTTTTACATCTGCGTCCGACTCACGCTCACTCCAGAGGTTCCTGTTTCATATCCGGCTCTGATGGCTCTGTGTGTATCATGTACATTCATTTCAAGTACACACAGGGGGCACAAACAATTGTAGAAGGATTATAAAGTCTGAGAATTTGTTAGGGGCCAGCTTGGTGTTAAAACCACACTCCCAGTTCACAAATGCACATGGACACTCTGCACCACAGCTTGTATTTGAGAGGAAAGCTAAAGCACAAAACCAAGAAATTTGGTTCCCAGAAACCTTCTAGTGTGCACCTTCAGAGAATTCCTAATTTTCAGAATTGTTACCAATGTGACAAACTGGCTGCTGGAGCCAGCAGCTCTTCCCCATCCCAGTAAAGTGCATTGCCATAAGTCCTTCAGAGGCAGTGATCTCTGTGAGATGGGAACAGAGCAACAACAGACACAAGTGTTGGCTCCAACGAATTTGAAGAGAAACATTTCTCTCAAACAGTTGAAGTGTGTTGCAGAACTTTGAAAATCTTGTAGTTTTCACTTTTCCTTTGGGAAAGAAATATTTTGATTTCTAACAAACAGATCTTTTTGCATCTGAGGCCTGCATGGACACTGCTCTGACGGGGAACACGGCCCTTTTTGCCATCAGAGAGCTCCTGTGCTGCCTATTCCTGCAATTCCAGACAGCAGAGATGGAATTCCAGGCTGCTGTGGGGCGTCCTCAGCTCACACCCACAGAGACTGAACACGCGATTCTCTGCCGACATGATTTTTCCTACATCTACCCCTGTGCTGGGCACTAATCCAGGGAAGTTAAAAACCCTCCCCCATGACACCCACTCAGCACTCCAGTATCTGTTTCCCAATCCTTCTGATAAGTGTGCCTGTTATTCTGTTCTAATCTTCTCCCAAACACACCAGCATGCCCTGAAATGAAACAGCAAAGGAGAACTCAAACTAAGCATTTACCTGCAAGCAATTTTCCAATAAAAAGCAGAAAAATATGTCCCAGTCCAAACCCAACACAGCATCACATCTCCTGTCTGTGCTCCTCAACAGCAGGGACCATGTCAGGATATTCATTGAGTACTACACTCAGCAATCAGACACGAAATATTTCATGCAGTAAAACACCAAGGGCAGGTTGGTTGGTTCTGCTTTTCATTCTGCAGGTTACAAATGTTTTGACAAATTTATCTGACTTGCAATCAGTAAATAAACAAGGCCTAAGATACTTGATGAAGGAACTGTATTTCCCTGATAGAAATACTTTCCCATATCATCCCCAAAGGAAATGTAAGTCTTCAGTGAGTAATACACCAGTCCTACTCCCATAGCCTACTCAGTTAGACCCAGATTACCTACATCCCCTGAGCAAGAACTGCAACACAGTTACTGCTGCTTTTCAGTAAAATCTGGGCACAAACCAGACTCTCTGAGTTACCTGGTTAATGCTGTCAGTCACTGTGCTACAGATGTGCTCCTGTGAGCAATGCTTACACCTCCTGTCAGCTCTAAAGGTGTAAGAGTAGAGTGTATCCATGGGAAAGACTCATTACAGATTCCTATTTCAATTTAATCTTCATTGACAAACAACATTTTGGGCTTTAGGACTCACATGCATTCCCTCTCTGAGACAACAGGAAGATCTTCTTTCTTCCAGCTCCCACTATCAGATGTGCCCTAAAAAAATCTCCTGAATTGTTTCAATACCAACACAAGGATTCTTCAGACTGAGGAAGAGAAAGAGAGGGCTGTATACCACATGAGAAAAAGGACTGCTCCTGCATCACTGGTTCTCCTTAGAAACTTAGAGGAGGCTGCTTTGTGCACAGAACTTGGCACTCTGGGAGCATGAAAGCCCTCTCAGTTCACTACAGGCACAGCAGATCCAAATGGATCATGGAGATGGTTATTTGTGTGTATTTATAGCACCTCACAACTCAGGTTGAAGACTGAACATCCAAATAAATGCATCTGAGGAATCAGAGAGTACAGTTTTCTCAGTCACCAAAACTGCTCTGCAATTTTTCATCTCCATTTACATCTGCTTTTCTGTCTCCTAAAAGTGCTTGTATATATTTAACTGCTTCTAATGGACTATAAAGAACTGTGAAGAGTTTACACTTCCCTGAACATGACCTGAAGGCTTCAGATGTATTCAGACAGAAATCACATACTTTATTAAAGATAAATTATGGCACTACAGAATCAGATATAATTAATATAATGTGTCCTCATTCTCCAGGAAGGGAAAAAAGAGAGTGACTATCACTGTGAAATATCAGCTGTGGATTAGACAGAGTAAGAAAGAAAAGGATTAAAATCTGGATTGTGGCTCTTGGTCAGATATGCATCTTTAGTGGAGCAAATTTCACCTAATAAGTCATTTTTCCTCCATCCACCAACCACTAATCTCTGGTAAGTATGTTCCAGGTTACAGACTAGAGTGGAAATCCATGGAAAATGCAGGCAGGGTGCAGATCCTGGATACCTGTATTTGTGGTGCTGTTGACACAGCAGCGGCTCGGGGGGCTCCTGCTCCAGCCACATTTCCTGTTTCTATAAACATGCTCTGTTTGAAAAGGGGCTACTCTGGGCACACATATGCACTTTATGGCCACTCCTGTGCCAACATAAATCAGCCCCAAATGCCATCTCGGTGACATAATGTAGGACTTATGCTTAAGGGAGTCCACATCCATAAGTGAGTGGGTTCCAAAGTAATTAATTTGAGGAGTCCACTTACATTTCAATCTCCCAGCCAGACAGGCTGCCCCGTGGTTCCCTTGGCTTTTTTGCCTCAGACTCCCCAAATTTCACTCTTCCATTTCCTCCACTTCCTCACCTTTCAGGGTCAGAGTTTAACACCGCAAAGGGAAATGAAACAGAGAAAAACAAAACAAAACAAGCTGTGAAGCAGATTAAAGCCACATTTGACATCCAGAGGTACATGGTTCCTTTTTCAGCTGCAGATATGAAGTAGTAACAATTTCGTGTCCGCAACTCACAGTGTAAGCTTGTGTTTTGAAAACAAAGGAGGTTTTCTAAATGCATCTTTGCTCAAAAAAAAATGTCATGGCTTTTAAAATCTATTCTATTTAATGGTCAAGTCAGCTGAATTCTTAATTACTCTTTTCTAATTGCTTAGAAATGGCCTGGAAAGTAGAGAGAAACCCTCTTACACTTCCCTCCACTCTTGGTGCTCTAAATGCACCATCTCTGAGGGGAAGGTGCTTGCAGAGCAAGCCACAGAAATGTGTGCTTCTGCTTCTTAGAGAGGATGGGTCTGCCAAGGGCCTTCTCCTGAGCAGCACCAAGAGAATTGCCATCAGCCCATGGCTCTTGCAGAGCTCCTGCTCTGACTGCACTGTTCAGCAACATCCATCTGCTCAGAGAAACTCACTCGCTGAGGACAGAGTTCAACTCCTTTCCCAGAAAATTAACTCCTACTACCTTCTGTGGAGGCTGGATCAAATGCAAATGAGAAGACATGCAATTAGTCATGGGATAAAATGGCCCATAGGATTCAAGAGGAGAGATGCTTTACAGGAGGCAATTAGCTTCTGCTTACCCAATTTATACACAGTGCCCTGAGTCAGTGGGCGTGAGGCCATTTCATGGGATCAACCCTAAGCCAAGGATTCCATGTTTCCCCAGCAGAGAAAGATGGAACTGTTCCCCACAGCCAGCACAAAGGTTCTTAGCTTGGTCCCACATTTCTTCCTATAAGGCCCTCACAGCTCATGAGGAGGTCACAGGGATTACAGCCCATTTTTGCAGATCCCAATCGATTCTGAAACTGCAGTGTTCCCACATTTGTTTGTGCAATACCAGTGCAGAACCTGTTTCTATCAGACAACCTGATTCAATCTTCATGCTTTTTGAAGAAGAGGACAGTGATGATGTGGACATTTCCAATGCAGAGATCTCCTCTGGTTCATTTTAAATATTCAACCTGACCTTCAGAAGGGATCCCAGCTTTGTTTCTGGCTTAGTCTGATGAGTGTGTAGCCCATGCCAGGGCAGACTGAATGCTTGAAGCACAGATTTCCTTCTGTAGAGGTCATAATTCCAGCATGATCGATACAGAATGGAGGAATGAGAAGCCAATAAGAGAGGTCAGACTTCATGGACCTGGTGAGAAAGGCCCAGAAAAAAGAGCACAAAACCCTGTAGCAGGGCATGAGATGGCATGGCAGGGACTAACCTTTCCGAGTGAATAAATATTTAAACTTTTACTAAACTACTAACAAGGAAGAACTGAAAGACCCTCACTTCCAAGTGGATTATTGCAGTTCTTCTTTCTCATCCGGGACCCAGAAAATCAAATTTCAAAATCCTCTGCCATGCTTTTGAAAATCTAATATAATTTGCTGAACACCAGTGGCTTTTTCTACAACAGTTTAAATAAACGTGCAACACTTAGCCATGATTATGGAGATCTGAGGGAGGAACAAGATTTTTCTTTTTTACACTTGGGAGTTATTCCTCTGTACTTGCCTTATGTCTGAAGAGATTTAAACAGAGGGGGAAAATGTGGAGGGAGTTATTCAAGGGAGTTATTCAACAAAATAAAAAAGTGCATGTGTACACTCACAGAAGCAAAAAAAAACACGCAGAAAGTTAAGTTTTTTTATAAAAAATCTCCTTTATTTTCGGGGAGAAAATGTGATGATTGCATGATTTTTATGTTTATGTAAAGATAAATGAACAAGTAGAATAACTGAACAAAGCCATTAATCAAGACTAAACTTCCCAGGTACAATTCAACTTAATTTATGGTCATATTGGACCCTCTTGCTCATGTTCAGAGTTTTAAAGGGTGGTTCTGGAGCTCAAAGGCGAAGCAAAAGTAGCTTTTCAACACATCATCCCAAATTCAGAACTGAATTCTGCTGCCACAAGGCAAATGGATGATTCTTCCAACCTGGAGATGGAAGAGCCCTGAAAGAGAATGAACTGCAGGGATCAGCCCCAGCTAACACAGGAACAAGTGAGATGAGAGTGGAGGAGATAAAATGAATGTGCAAGTAGGAAGGAGACACAGCACAGACTGGGAGCTTGTCTAGATTTTTTGAGCTTTTAGGAAAATAAATGTCTTCCATCATGTCCTGTCTCTTGCTTTAGTGATCATTTTGCAACTTCCAAATTTTTATCAGCCAAAAAGAGAACAACACTGTACTTTGCACGTGATGGTAGAACATGCTAAACTGATTGGATGATACCCTGTGCCAGATTAGGGATCTCTCTGGTCCTTCTTGTATCTATGGTTGCAACCACGCACACAAATGTAACAAAAAAGTAAAAGGAAGTTTGCAAGAGGCAGCTCTGAGCAAATCTGCCCACAAGAAGTTCCTTTCTTCTCCCTAAAAGTCAAAGCCTCATTTGCACTCTGAAGTAATTCCTCTGCCTTACACAACCCTTAATTATTTCCAATCCTTGCTGTAGTCACTGTAAGTGTCTTCATAAACTGGATAAATGCACCTTTTGGAGGGTTCACTTCTTCCTGGAGATTTTGTGGCAATTAATTTATTTTAAGATCCAGATAGCTTCCAAGATGCCTTAATCAACAGCACATCCTGTCCTCACCACGAAGCTCCTGAAATTTGATGTGTCGAGGCCAGACTCCAAGAATGCAGACAGGTGCCCACAGGAGGGGGCAAAAATGCCAGAATTTCCCAAGCTATGGTAAACATGGGGCCGAGTTCCCTGCCCAGCAGCTCCTGCCACACATTTGGGAAGAGGAGGTTTGAATCCAGCCAGTTATTCTTCCTTATCCTGCTCCAGGGAGCTGCACCACCAGACACCCACCTGGGAGATGTGCTGTGGATGCCCATCTTCCAGCTGCCCCTGGAACAGGATTCTGGCTGTTAGGAAGTCCTTCAGGAAAGACTAAGGGATGAAGAAAGTGGAAACAGAACAGCTGCAGGGATACTCCCTGCCTCTGCTATTCCCAGAAGTTGTGGTCTTGGGGAGAAGGGGCAAGGAGCCTGAATTGATGGGTTTAGGTCAGGGGAAGAGGTGGAACAACTCTTAAGAGTATGTGGGAGGACCTGGGAGATAAAACCAGAGAATTGCTGCAGAGAACCAGAGATCCTTTGGTCAGCATGGGATCATGCAATAGACCAGGAATGAAATCATGGCTTGAGCAACGACTTTGTGCCATCAATACAATCCCGTGGGGAGTAGACATGGAAAGGGTGGACTCAGCCTGGAGTTTTCACACTTAGGAGCACAGGCAGGGAGCCCAGCTAAAGAGCTGAGGGGGGAATGATTTATGAGGACAGAGCTAAATGGTTAAACAACAAGTAAGGGCAGACATAACAATCTACAAATACCCACAGAAGTAAATGTCAAGGAGTGTGAGGAATTTTTGGAACAGCAAGATAAACTTCCCAAGACTAAGATGCAGTGGCTTGTAACACACTTGCCCAAACAGCTAAAGTTTTGGTCATGACTGGCTTGAGCAAAGGATGAGCAAAGGGAAAGGCAAGGAACAAACCTGTGCTGTTCAACACGTGAAAGGGATTATTCAACTCTGTCCCAGGTAAGCTCCAGGTCTCTATCACCAGAGAAGCTACTGGCAATGTTCAGCAAGGTACAGGAGTTGGAGACAGGACTTTGGAGCCCTCCTGCAGCCGCTTTTCCCCTTGGGATTTTTGTGGTAGCAGCAATTACAACTGTGATTTAATCGAGACAGTTTCAGGTTGATTGTACAGATGAAGAAGTCACACAGCTGCTATTGCACAACATCACTCAGAGCTAGAAAGACTACCCACCACAGCAGTGTCACTACAATTAACATCCGATTTGCCCTGGATAAAGGCTGAGTGTTAAAATTGCACCTGATCTCATGCCCGCTTCAGCCCCTGAAATAGCTCTTAACTAGAAGTGAAGTTTGTTCTGTGATGAGCACCTGCATGAGGGGTGAGATCCAGCCCAAGGTCATGTCCCAGGGAGGGAAAGATTTCCAAGGAGGCCTGGGGGATGTGCCTGATGCTCCACATGAGGAAAAATAGCTGCTAGGGCTACACTGAGCAGCAATACAAGGGAAAGGGAAGGAATGCAAAGCAAAACTTGAACAAACAAAAAGGACCTTGGAGTTTTTTGTTCACAGTGTGGCATTGCAGCTGTGGCAGGGTCAGGAAAAGAGACAGCAAGGTAGAAACAGAGAATGGGATTGGCTCTGAATCCCTCAGACTGCAAAATTATTGCCTCATTAAAGGAAATAAATTAAAGGTAAAGGGGAGAAAAGAGCTCATACACAGTCTTGAATTGTGGTAAGGGGGAGAGGAAAGAGATAAAACAAACCAAAGGCACAGCCACAGGAAACAAATGCAGCCCTAAGATACCCTCTATCTCCTCTTTTCTGACAGATGTCCCATTCCCAGTCCCCGGGGATTGGTTTGTGCACTCAGGAGGATAAAGCAGTTTCCTTACTTCTTCCTGCCTTGATTGAGACACTGGATCACTAACATGGAGTGTTGCTTAACTCAGGGCAGGAACCTACTTCTCGCTTAGCCCTGACTTCTGGAAAACAATCTCAGTGCTGGAGTTCAGTAAAGAGGAGCTACACAACTCCCATGGTGAGGAGGGGACTGAGAGAAACCCAGGGAAGCTGCAGGGGATTTATTTTGGGAGAACATCTTTAGGTGGTCAGGGGATGGTTGTGAGGTTTCAATACATGCACAGAATGAAACCCATTGCTAAAGTGTCCTAAAGAGAAAAGGTGGATTTCAGAACTATTAAAAACAAACTGCACTTTATCTCCCATTTTAAGGCTTGGAAAGAGATGACCATCCTAGGGGAAATGCCACTCAGTGTCACAACAACATCTCAAAGCATTTTGGAGATTTAGGTGTTGATTAATGAGACATTCAGGTTCACAAGCCAAAGAAGCCGGGGAATTCTTTTTGCCAAAGGTTTACAAATGGCAGGCAAAAAATTACTGAGGAAGAAAGGCCTTGTAATTAAATGCTTAACTTGAGATTCAGGTTCTTCTTCTCACCTTAATGCCTAAAACACAACAAGAGGTGCCTTCCATACTTGTAAACACTGTGTTCCTGAAAGGGACAGGATACAGAGTACAGCTCCCAGTCCTCAGCAAGCTGTCAGGAGCCTACAGTGGGAAGAGCTGCCTGACTGTGCAGAGGTGTCATTCCTGTGGTAAATATTTCTAAGAAAATTCAGGTAGTGGTGTGGTACCCAGAATTGTGCCAGGGAGAGATTTTGAGTCTATTGTGTTTGTTTCCTTGCTGAGGAAGAAAAGTGTTTTTCACCTCCCAGACTTCTCTGGGGCTTTTTCTCTTCAAGGTTTTTTAGAAAACTCCTGAGCAGGAAGCTAAAACAATTACCTGAACAGAGCCAAACAGTCTGTAAGCTTTGACTCTCTCAAAGAAGCACTTTTTGATGTACAACAGCTTCCAATGCAGGAGACACCTTCTGCCCTTTAGTTTAGTGGTGTGTTACAACACATCACACTGAAAACTGAGGCAGAACACAAAAAAAGAAAACAATCCTTACAGTGAATCTTTACTTTTGTTGGAATCCTTTTCTGGATGTTTATGGCAACCCATAAAGTTGCTGAAACATGCCTGCTGTATTTTTAATTGTCATTTTAAATGCCAAAACCCAGAAGTCCTGCTTGTATTGTATGTGAACACAGTGTCTGCTTATGTTCAAACCCTCAGGCTCTTTAAATAACTCCACTGTACACAGAGAACGTTGTTCATTTTGTTTTTACAATTTTTGCTCATGTAGAAGGAGCTCTAACGTCCTGAGAACATAAATGTATGTTCATAAGCAAGGAGCGAGATCACAGCTGGAACCTACCTGAGCCTTGGATCGCGTTTCGGCAGCGGCACGGGCCGAAAAAGCCGCTTCTTTCTCAGTTTAATTTACAAGAGCCACAAGTGGAACAGCACATAGCAGACTTACTGACGTAAGGCACAGGTGAGTGCACGTTACAGGTCCAGCTCTGTGCCTGATCCACAGGGAATATCAGGCTGTTTCAGCCAGACTTTAGAGCCATTACCGCCGTAGCCCTGGAGGAACCTGGGCTGAACCCTGGTGTGTTAGTAAAGGTGGCAGCTGCCATAACAGACTTCTGTGTAGGTTACAAATTTGGGGCATAAAATGAGGGTCTTTTTATTGATTCCAGTGAGTTTCGTACCAAGCCTCCATTGTTCTGCCCTAAAGAATAAACCATTAGAGAATTTATAAGCTAATTTGTTGGGTTTTTTTCTTTCAAGGATTAAACAGGAGCGGATTGTAATTTCCTTTAAATGCATCTATTATTCATGAGTATTCAGTAAGTTTTATTATGGGCTTAAAAACAACAGCATATATATCTTTATATTCAATTCCAATCTCCTACATGGGCTGTGAAACTCACATTTTATGTTTAGTTGTGATTGACCATGAAAGTCAGAGGGTAATACGTGTTCCCTGAGTAAAGACACAGACAGGTATCTGGCCAATGTTCATTTTTCACATTAGTTTTCTGTAAATAATCTTACATGCAATTTTGCCACTTCCTCTCTGCAGGAATCTCTGGGAGTAGGTTAGCAAACTGTGGCTTGAAGAAGGCTGACACAGAGTATTTATGAACAGAGAGGAAGTAAATTAATTCCAGCATTTGATTCAACATTGGAGAAAAGCTTTTTGCAGTATTTAATCACCCACAGTAACAAGAGGAGGTACAGTCCCTCCTCTAGCCTGGACCTATTACCAGGAAAGGAAAATTGTGCTGAGTTAGGACTAAAAACAAGGGGTCAAAGAAAGAGACACTTCATTTCTCAGTGTCCATCCCATAATGCCAGTCCTGTAACAGCTGCCACTATTTGTAAAACGTGCAGAAGAGGGATAGGTGGAGGAATGAAGCCAACGCACACAAGGTAACACCCTTTTTAAGCAACCACCACTTTCTGCAATGACCTGTACAAGGGTCATTGGGGGTTTTCCTTCCCTTGGACTCCGGGTTTCCTGAGAGGAAGGAGAGTTGAAATACAGGAACCAGTGGCTGCACACCATTTCCAGCAGCACAGGAGACCTTCCTCACTGACAGTGGTTTAGGAACCACATCTGAATCTCCAAACTTCCTGGTGTTCTCCCTTTGAAAGGAGGGAAGACGGGGGAGGAGATGGGTGGAGAGGGTGAAGAGGTGGTTCTCTTCTTTGAAAGGCCCTGCAAACACGGCAAAACTGCTCCCAAACCCTCAAATCTATGAGGAAAAAAGGTTGTGATACAAGTGGGAAATACAAGAAGTTTTAGCTAATAAAACATGCTGGACTAGCACCACACTTCTGCTTAAAAAGCTGTTTATCATAAACAACAGTTACTTACAGTATCACTGTGAGATCATTAGAGGACTCAGACACTGAAGAGCATCTGGTTCATCTGGGTGAGGCCTGGAAAACAGTGTCACGTATCAGCAAACACCAGCAATCGATGGATTTTTTGTGAGTGCTGTTGGAACAGGAGGAAACGCTCAAACTCACACTGCTGGGCCACTCTGTGATCTAATCCTGGCCAGGGAAAAGAAAATCTGCCCCTCACTACATCTGATAAGAGAAAAACTTCAGTTCCCTAGATAAGAACATCAGTTTGGCTGGGCTGTGTTGCAGATAATTTTTTCTCCTTTCAAAGGGTTAATGGGACCCCAGAGATAATAAATGGATTAAGCAGCTGTGTAGGTGCTCAGGAGATGAATATAGGTTGATTTTTCACAAACTTAACCTATGCAGAGTGAGTCATAATTTGCACCTTGCGTCATACAATAAATGGATCTTTTAAAAGTCAACCCACTGTGAATGGGCTGTGAGCTCTCCAAAAGCAAGAATCCTGCTCTCCTGCCCACAGGAGGATCAAAACAGCTCTTCTCCCTAGGTAACAGTGTGATGGCAATAACAGGGACCAAACAAACAACTCCATGTTGTGAGTTTGCCACGTCGCTCTTAAAAGGTCAAAAGGTTTTGACTGAAACAACAGTTTTTGTTTCATGAAAGATGAATTCTGAATCATAAATGTGTATTAATCTCATTGCTGCTCCTGCTGTGCCTTGCAACGCTGCTTCTTTTTTCAATTATGCCTCGCATCAACTTTTTAATTAATACCTATGCTAGGAAAACCTTGAAAGTTTTGATAAATGACATCTGCTTTTGTGCATTTCAACCGTACACTTCTGTGAGAAGGAAATGGTTCTATTTTGTAGTCAGCCAGGAGAAAGAAAAGCAAGTAGAGAGGAGGTCTACATGTTCACAGGGATCTCAGCACTGAGCAGACAGAATAATCATCTTTTGTTGAATACGAACATAACAAAAAACAAATCCAACAATTGCCTTTTGTTCTGAGCAAGAAAGGCAGGGCTTTAATAGTCTTTAAACGAGATAGAAAATTTCCATCCAAATGGAACCATGGAGTAGGTAGACACATTACAATGTTTTGGAGTTCAGTGATTAAATTTAATACTGTGCCAGGCAGTGATTAGTTGATGAAGGGTGTTCAAAACTAGAATAGAAACAAGGGAAGTGTGGCTCCAGTTTAGCTCTGGGCCTCCCCAGCAGTTTTGTGTTCAGCTTTCTACTTTAATAGCAGTGTCAAACAAAAAAAAATTTGGTTTGATTTATTTCCCTAAGGAAACTCAGTGCAACTGTAAACACATAAAACTTCAGCATTCAGTGTCAGATCCCAGAAAGGACCTGAGGTACCAACCAAAGCACAGACACACATCCTCTTCTTCAGTACTTTTCCACCTTGCTACCTCAATCCCTGCACTCAGAGCCCAGGTACATGTGAATCCTATTAGTAAGCACTGAATTTTCCCAAATCACTGTGCAGGAGACCCCTAATTAAGGCTTCTGAATCCCAGCCTCAGAGCTGGGTGCCTGTGTCCCTTACAGATGTTTGCCTTAGTGCATTAACCCCCCTGGTGAGCCCAGTATGACGCATTGTCCTTAACACTGTACAAAGATGACAAATCCCCCTGGAGAACAGGAGAATAAATCCCTTTTAACTTGGCTGTGACCTCTCCTAAGCCAGCCCAAGCCAGCCCATGAGCACATGGTGTTCTGAGAAGTCACAGCGCAACCTGAGCCCAGTGGGTACAGGTAGATCAAATCAACTTCACCAGCAGACTTCACCAGCTTTGCAGAGGATGTGAAAGTTCATCTCCTGGGTTTCTCAAATGGAGAATTACCCCCTAAATTCTGACCAGAGACCTTTGAAGGAATTAAAATTTTCACTTTTTTTTTTTTTCTTTTCAGTTCTTTTCTTCTTCCTTTCCTGTCACCACCTATTCCTACAGTCCAAGCAAAGGCCATCATCATTCTAATTTGAAGCAAGTCCTCTTACATTAATATCTATTTTGGCCCAGACCTGCTCTTTGCTGCATTAGTATAAATCTTTTGTCTTTTCATGGACTTTCTCCAACTATATTCTGGTCTAAGCAAGATTAGAATCTTATTTTGGTGATAATTTGTAGGGTTATGCTAAAGGTCAGCATCGTGCAGGCCACAGATCTTGGTGAAATCTCATCTATTCCAGGGGGAGAGAATTTACAGTTACAATTTACTATAATAGTAACATGATTTTTTTTTAAAAATGATAACTTGTAGATAATGTTTCAAGCTTCTCCTTGAAATCTTAAAATCCATCCATCAAGTAACAATAATTAATCACCAAACATGTTAAGTATTCAAAAAAAGTGTGGATATGGCACTTGAGGACGCGGTTTAGTGGTGAACGGGGTGGTGGTGCTGGGTTGACAGTTGGATTTGATGATCTCAGAGGTCTTTTCCAACCTTAACAACTCCATGATTCTGTGTTATGTGTGTGAAGTTAGTTGCAGCTTTCACTACAAGGAAGTAAAACAAAAAAGTGTAGGAAAAACTGTGTTGGAGTCTATTTAACACTTCAAATGAATGCTTGTGTAAAGCTCCTCTCGGATTCCTCCATCACAGGCAACTTCCCTGACTGCCAGAAGGCCTGGGAGCTTTTCCCATCAATGTGAGAAGCAAGAGATTTGCACCTTAACAAAAATTTCCAATATACTCTTCACGTATTATTTGTGCTCCAGGTGGTGGTAAGACATAAATCCTGGAAGTTCTCTCCACAATGGTCGAATGCCAAGAAATGGAGCAGTTTACTGGAACAGCAGCAGTTTCTGATGTCTTTGCAATGCCAGTTTCAACTAGAAAGGTACAATATTTTATATTCTGAGAAGCTGAGCTAGACCATTTTGGCAAAGAGTCTGTCTGCCTACCAAGGGTGGGGTAGGTATTTACTATCTCTATAATGACTTCCTACTGCAAGTGGGTCAGGTAATTCAAATAACTCGCCAGAACTGCCCTTGGTGGAGTCTGGTGAAGTCTCGCCTGTAAGTAAATAGTCCCTGAGCTGCAGAGGGCACATCCTCTGTCATGTGATGTCTCAGCCGTTTCCTGGCACTGCCCCTCCGACAAATCCTTCACTTTATCTCCCTCCCATTGTAACAGTTTCACCGCTGCTGCTGCTGCTGCTGCTGCGCTTTTTGCTGTCAGTGGCCTGCTGTGAACTGGAAAAACACCTGCTGAAAAGACCAGTCAAGTACTTAAATGATACCAGAGGCTCCTCCTTCCTCTGCCTCCATTATGGGCAAGCATCCAGTCTGTCAGTTGTGCTTGCCCAGCTCCAAACCAAATGTTTCAGCATCCGGCCTGCACAAGTCATCAGGTTTAAACAAAAACTGCAGCAGAAGATTAGCTTGTTGCCTGTGATCAGTGCAGTGCTTGGCTTTCCCTCACACTGAACCTCGATGCCTGATGTTAAAACATGTGGATCATGTTCGTTCTGGCATTTGGAGTGGGGTAAAAGGCACTGTCTGTGTCTGTGGTGAGGTGGGAAATCCCAAATTCGGCAAGCTTGCAGAGGTGCTGCCTTGCACAGTGGTTGAAATGTTAAAAGAGAGGTATGAAGCAGCTCAAATAATAAGAAATAACTACCAGCTCCTACATGGCTCCTTGAGGCACTGTGGATGGAGAAGGATGTGGCAAATTAGGCAAATTAGGGCCAGGAGTTGGACTTTGATGATACTTGTGGGTCCCTTCCAACTCAGGATATTGTGTGATCCTATGAAATCTCCCTTTGCACAAACAGCCTCTCCTGAGAGCTGCTGGGGAAGGACACACAGGTCATTGAAAGAACCTGCAAGCATTCATTATATGCTTGTTTGCCAAAAACACAGTGGCATGGCTTGGTTCACCATAAACATTTTGGGCAATGCTCTTTATATTGTACCAATAACTAAAACCAATCAGCAAAAACAAAAAGATGTTCAAAGACTCTCATGAGCTCTGGGTTAGATGGATGCATTCTGGGGAACAGCTTCATGGATTTTGGCACTGTAGGGTAGCTTTTTAAAACAAAATTTCCAAAAATGAACAAGTTATTTCATAGATGAACTGTGTTGTCATAAAAAGTTTTGCTTGTCTATCTTTCCAAACAAGCACACTCCTGTAAAGAACAAATGAATGTCAACATTATTCCAGAATGTGTTAGAAAATTAATACTGCGCCCGTGTGTCACTTCAAAGTACTCTGTTTTGATCTTGCCAAGGTTATCCCAGTGGCTTTACCCCACAAAACAAGCCACAAACACAGCAGTGAATGAGTCAGGACGCAGAGCTGACTCTAAGAGCAGGAGCAATGCCTCTGGAGAGCGCGGCCAGCGGCAGGCATGGAGCAGAGCTAAGGGTGCCGTGCGCGGTAACGGCTGAATGAGCAATGACTGGCAGAAAGAGAGAACACTTTGCTGTAAAACTTTTATTTCAAGCTCCTCCACTTCCCATCAATGCAAAAGGCTCTCTCAGGGTCAGGAACATCCGATCTGATGGACCCAAGTCTGCACTGGGAAGACGTGAGCCACACGATGCACGCCCTGAGCGGGAAGGTGGCCCACAGGCCTCGGCACTTCTGAGCAGGGCTTTGAAAACAGTTTCCAAGGGCCCTACACAAAAAGTCCTTTCAATAGTGCTCCATAAAACACACCTGAAGAAAGCCCGTTAGCTCCACGCTCTCTGTTTAGCTCAAGTGTTGTTTTTTCACACACAGAAACACGTGTACAGACTTAGTGCACCATACAATGCCCCACTAAAGGCATCAAGTGCTGGTTATAACTCCATCCAAGATCAACAAGGTCTTTTTCCACAAGCAACCCTTTGTGTTTGGGAAGCCTTTGCCCTGAATTTTACTGTCTCCAAGTCAACTAACAGGTGCTCTGCAGTCAAACGTGAGCTATTTAAGTGCAACCTGCATAACAACTTGCCAGGCCGGCAGGCAACCTTAAATAGTAGTTAGGGACTGGAATGGGTAAGTTTTATGCAGACAAACAGAAACACACACAACAGGAAAGAAGGGGG
>NW_008238126.1:7336342-7364945 GCF_000691975.1 Corvus brachyrhynchos | reverse complement strand
AGGAGGAAAGGAAAATGATATCTTTCTTGGTTTCCATTTAGTTTTCTCTTTAATATGTTGGCATAATATAACCCTCAAAGAAGAGAGCGAGGCTCCCAAAACCAGATACCATGATAATCTGACATTATACAGTGGTTGTTTTTAAAATTTTCCAGTTTTGCTTTGGACAACAACATAATGTGCTGATTGTATATGGGATATTCTCTCCACTTGCACGGGGCACCAATAGCCTTTACTGCTAATACTGGAAGTGTGTTATTTCAGGCAATTTGACTTATATTTTTTTTTCCCTGGAGAAAGCACTTTGGGGTAGGAAAAAGAAAAAGTGAAAAAGCTTTCTTAGCTAGATGCCAGATGTGTCATTTTGCATTGTAAAGCCACACCACAATTTATAAGCCACACAACTGCTCATTTGTGTACCATTCCCAGATCAGATTTTTTAAGTCTGTTTCTGGGATCAGTGCATTGTAAAGCATGAAATGTGATGTTTATCAAACAAAAGTCATACCCATTTGGGATGCTATACAATTACTCAAAGGTCAAATACACCTCTGCCTAAGTGTTAAGTTTCCAGGCAGTGAGGGAATTGTATCATTCAGGAGATTGTAACATTCCTGTAAGTGCCATCATTTCTGCTACTGGAATGTTTCAGTCTGCATAAAAACAAACGCTTACCTCTTCTCTCTCCTCTTCTTCCCCTACACAGCTACTGGCACTGTGTCTTTTTACATTTAATCATAACTATTGATATTTGTGGGGCATGGGCAGGACAGACACAGAAGAGAGATGTTCCTGGGCACTGCTGGTTGTGAAACAGGAGACACAGGGAGCAAGTCCAACCCATAAACAGCACCTATGGTGTTATAATAACAAAAAATAGATTTACTTTTATTGTGTGGTCTTAACACACATTATACCAGGCCTGGGAACACACAGACACAGGAACAGCCACTCCAGTGAGAGTCAGGAGAGCTTCAACTACTGCCTAAAAACCCACAAAGCATCGTGGATGCAGCTGGAAGACAGACAGCACCTTCCCATGGGCAGTGGGACGTTTACTGGGATATACAGATCTCTGCATGTGAACTGGCTCTGCTTGCAGCAAAAAAAGGCATCTCTTGTGCACAACTGGCTGGAACTCGATGGCACAGGGAGGGCAGATGAGATCACTTCACCTGGCCTGGCCTGCCAGACAGCCCCAGCTCAGCTGGTGCAGTTTTGCTCTTTGAACACTTGCTCAGTATCAGTTGTGGAACAGTTTATCAGCGTGGGCTGCTTCCGTAGATACAGTTGTGACCCCTAAGAGTAGAAAAACTTGTTTTGTTGTAGTGGAGGGATTTTCCTGAACTAGGTTAAATAATATTTATTGAACTAAAGTCCACAGTTGCTGGAGCTGCTCTGGATTGACATGAGCATGGCCGAGATCTTTCATCTTTTCTTTCATCTGCTACAATGCAGAAAATCACTGTCTGTTCATTTTTGTATTCCTTCAACCTTCAGACCAGAAACTCAGAACTGGCTTTCTGGATCCCTTGATCTGTCAGACAGAGAAATCTGACAATTCCTCAAACCACAGGAAACTTAAAAATAGCACTTGTTCCAGCACAGCTAGACAGTGTTGTTCTTGAAATCTGGGTTAGAAAATACTTACAGGGTCTCTGAAAGAGAGAAGCCTGAAGCAGAATGTCTCTATTACTGCATTCCTTTATTTAAACAATTAACCCTGTGAACAGAAGAGCTACTGAAGCTGGATTTGCTACCGATTTTTTTCCTTTAGACTAATTCCTACATGGATTCCCCAGTGTCTAGTAAGTGTTTTTTCTCTACTCCAATAGAGGGGGGAGAGGGGGAAGCACAAGAAAGGGAGACAGCTTGGGCCTCTGCACTGTATTCAACTTTTTATTTTCACTAAACACCTGGGACTTTATTTTCAAGACCTCTACCCTTAATTGGAAGAACAGGTTGAAAAGTTACTGGAGGAGAGATCCAGACATTTCTTTATCCTCTCTGCCCTGCAAGTTTTATCATTTAGGGAAGCAGGTGCTGGTGACAGTTGTGCAGGAACTCACCAGAGTATTGTACAAGGAACTTGTTAGGATTTCTTTTGGGAAAGTAGGACACAGGCCTCACCTGGCACTAATCAATAGCCTCTACTGAATGCAGCAATTCTGTATTTATTTACCCTTCACCCTCACACTTCAGAGGGGCAACCATGCTGTTTCCCCTGGAGGAGATGACTCTCAGATTGATCTAAATTCAATTAATAGCTCCAGATTTGAACTCAGATGGATGCGACTACGAAGTGCTCCTCCCTGCTAAACATGCCCACTGAAGGGTTTTATTAGCCCACACAGCAACTCCTTCCTCCCTGCTGGAGCACACGTGGATTTAGGGATCTCCCTGGCCAGCAAAAAAAAACCACTCCCTGTTGGTACAGACTAACAAAACAATGAAAGTAGAGCAATAGTTGTGTCACCTTAATCCAGTGCAGGGACCTAGAATTACTTAATATGCATTTGCCTATTTTAAGCAGTCCCTCAGTATGGTACACTTCTTCTCTTGCCCCTTTTTACACACCAGTTGCAATATTTGAATGACTTCCACCGCATTTTCAATTACAATGTGCTTGTGAAGGCCTACAGTGTCTTGTTCATAATCCTTTTTAAGTACAGACTATCAACAAGGTCTGTAAGTGTCCAGACAGGAGCTACCCAGAGTGAAGAGGTTATGATTTGCAAATGATATTTCTTTTCCAGGTGGATCAGTATGTGTTTGGGAAAAAGTCTGCTATCTTTTGGGAATGTTTCCAGTTAACTCCACACTAACCACATTTGACTTGCTTGGTTCTGCTTCAAGAACTGAAAGTAGCTTGGCTCCAGCATTAAATAACCGAGCAGGAAATAGCAGAAGGTTTACCATATACAGGCTGGCCAGGGGTGGAGCAACAGATTGAACTAAAAATACAGCAAAGATTGGTTTAGGGACATTCAGATTGGTTCCAATTCAATTAGGAGATATACAAGCTCCCAGTACTGGTGATTAAGTTATCTTCATTGAAAACACATTGACATATTCAAATGTCACCATGCTTCAAAAAGGGAAGTGTGGAGACATAAAAGCTTAATGTCCTAAAATGAGGATCTGGTCAAAAAATGCTTTCTGCACTTTGTCAGCCTGTCCCCAGGCCCTGCAGCAGGCAGGGTGCTTCCTCTGCCCCATCCCACACACAAGTAAAAGCATTGGAGGAAACTTTTAGCTGCAGCAGAAAATTCACTAATAGTGCTAATCTCGTAAGTTTAATCATGGGTGGGGATGGTGTTGATTTTGAAACCACAGGAAAGATAGGAATAGCTTCAACACTCAGATGAAAATGGGCAAGCAAAATACAATGCTGCAAATTCAATATAAATATACAATATAATACAAATACAAATTTTGAGGAAAATTTTGGCAAGGCAGTAGTTGTAAAGTCCCAAGTCTTTAGAAGCAGAGACTTTAGTACCAAAATAGCCTTACAATCAATATTTAAAATCCTTCAAACTACTGTCCAATCTTTTAATTAACTTGCTAGAAAGGTGAAATAAAAGAGTTTATGCCCTCATTTACCTCTGATGAACACTGAGGTAGCATCAGTGCAATCAATGAACCAAGGCAAAACCAGCAGAAATGAAACCCAGTTTCACACTTGGGTAGCAAACTCCAGGTTTGTCCCGATATTATTCTTTCAACACCAAATATTTTACTGTCTCCCAATCACATTCCGGACAAATGAATCCTACTCCAGATCTTAACTGGACTGCAAAAATAAAACCTCGACAGCTCATTTATTGATACAGTGAAATATCCAAACAAGTAATTTTATTGCTATGAAGGAAAATATAACAGCTGGAAAAATAAACCTCCAGCTGTCATTGAGAGTTTGGCTACACAGACAAAAAAACGTGAAATGGCTGAAACAAATAGAAAAAGCCCTTCCCAAGGAATGCTGAGAATCAGAGCCCCAGTTGCTCTGATTCCTGGCAGATCCATGTGGCTGTTGGGTTTGATGGATGAAGAGATACGAAGTCAGGTGGGAAAGTGCCCCCCTGAAAGTAAATCCACATTGTATCTAATCCACTAGGGAGGAAAACTGTGGGAAAAAAATATTGTTGGCAGAGTCTGAGGCAGGAAAGCTGCCACACTACTCTGCTGTACCTTGGAGGAAAACAGGAGCCCAGATGTTAACACAGGGTCTCCCTGGCCTGGAAAAAGACAAGGCAAAGAATACCTATCCAAGAAAGTTACTCCTACCATTATCAGTCTTCCCAGTTCTATTTAAAGAAAGCAAAAGGGCCAAGAGAAGAAGCTGTTTTGCAGCTCTGCACAAACACCCGCAGATAAGGGTGGTACCAGGTGTCAGCTTGCCCTGCAAAGTCACTGAAATGTCAAGGATTGTTTTTCCTCTACTCCCTTTCTCTTTCCTCCGACTGGGAACTGCCAATGTTTATTTAAAAGATATCCCTCGTATTTGGCAAGAATGCCAGCGGGGCAGACGTTAATGGATTATTCTTTGGGGCTGGCAGCCTGCCAAGGTGATAAGGATAGCCTGCCTGCCCCAAGGCCCAGAGCCGTGCCATTAACAGGGGAGGCAGCAACGCGATCGCCCGGCCAGATGCTCTGCTCTACTGAGCGCAGCAGACTTTAAAAGCTGCCTCCAACTTACATTTGATCTGACCTATAAAAATAATTAAATAAGTAAAGAGGCAGACACGGGCTATAGAGGGGCACTAATCCATCAGCAAGGCCCAGGTCTGGTGCTTCTCTTTGGCAGCGGCGTGGAGAATTTGCTCAAACCACCGTGAAGTCCCTGCGAGTGTTTCTGTTCCCTCCTCTGCCCTTGAACTAGATCTCAACCTGGGAGCCCTGAACTTGCCCGCTAAAAGCAGCACAAGTGAGGGACCTCATTGTACTGCTGCAGCTCAGCAGTGGAATGACAACTAAAGCAGACCTCGCTTGAGCTCTGCTCGGGAGAGGAGGAGCCTGGCTTTGTGCAGCGATCCCCACAGTAACACGCTTAATGCCAGTACCCCCTGAGAAGGCGAGCCCGAAGGAATGTGATATTCTGTGTCTTGAGATATATTTAGATTAACATTGTTTACTATTAATCTTCTCTGCAAAGCCCTTTCTTTCCCAACAGACAAAAAAAGCCCAGGATCGCTCCACCCCTATTGTCATGTGTTTTTTGGAAGACAACCTTTTCCGTGGCCCATCAGACAGCACAGACTATAATTAAGGTGCTTATAATACAATTTAGTAAAAGCAAGAGCTGGGGCACAGTAGCATTTACTGCTGTGATTGAAAGCCTTAAAGGTTCTGTGGAATTGACCAAGTAGTAATTTTATCTGTTTGGAGCTGGCAGAAAAAAGAAACTTTGTGCTCGTTTGAGAAACTGGGCTGCCACTAATGAAGTCAGAGCAAATAGAGCTGCTTTCCTGCTTCTCATGAATGCAAACAATGAAGGATTACTCCAGACAGGTGTTCCCTTAAAAAAGAAAGTATGCATAAAAATTTAGCTACATTTTTTTTCCTCTGGATTTCTTTTTTTCTCACTTTAAACGGGAAAAAAGAAATCCCCAGGGTCACATACTGTTACCTCAGGAAGGTACCACAGCCCACCTTTGCTGGTGACCTCTCCTGGTTCCAATGTGGCCCACATTAAAATAAGGTTCAGGACATGGTGACACCCTCATGAAGAGCTGTAAGTCATTCCATTCCAAGAGTGATGGCTGATACTTCCAAAAGAAATTCAGTGCGGAAATAAAAATAAGTTTCTTTACTTCTGACATTTCATTGTGCCTTTGCACAGCCACTCCTGAGGTTTTTAAAGAGGATTGTTCTTTGAAACAGGATTCCAGCAGCAGCACAAAATTCAGACATCTGGAGCTTTAGAGCCACCTCAGTCTCAAGGCCATCATAAGAGGAGTCAAGAGAGAACTACACAAGTCCAGAAAGAACTAATCCAACAGCGACCTGAGGTCTGGAAGTTGGTCTGACTTTTCTGTTCTTTCCTTACTCTGATAGTAAGGCAGAAATTTCAGTTCTTGCCCTGAAACTTTATTGGGTTGCCAACAGTGAAAGTTATTGAATTCTTGGATGTAGCTTTGTATTAGCATCAATTCTCGTGGTGGTTATTTAATGTGGAGGTTGTTTGGTATCGAAGTGCCTTGGACTCACAGCCATGAATTACTGGAGCTTAAGAAAGGCAAGTCACCCATGGATGTAGTGAAAGGTAAGTCACCCATGGATGCAGTGAAGCTTAAGTCACCCATGGATGTCGTGCACAGAGTCTCCAGGTTGTGATGGCACAGGCAAAGCAGTCTGGAGAAAAAAGGAGCACTTCTGCAAAGTGGGATACACAACTTGGGCCTGTAAACACCAGTTATTATTGTTTCTTTATCTCTCACCAGGAGACAAAGGTTCTCAGCAGCAGTTTTACCACAACAAATAGCAATCTGATTCCATGGTATGACAGCTTATTCCTAGCACTAGGAGTGGGTGCACCAAGGCAGGACAGATGGAGACTGTGCCACAATCAACATTCAGTGGGGTGTCTGTCCTCACCCACTCATCTGCCTGCTCATTCCTCCGACAGCTCTGGGACTGCTCTGACCCCACCCGTGAGCTGTTTCTTTCCTGCTGCCTCCTAAGTTGTTTTCCAAGAGCTTTCTTGCTGCCCACATGTGTCCCCTCCTCCTCTTGGACACTGCATTTTCTACAGAAGCAACAGATTGCAGAGATGTTATCCTTTTGATCTAATGAGAGAGAAACTCCTACAGCAATGATGTGCATGCGCTTCTTTCCTCATTATTTAGCAAGGGGACTTAGATGTACACATCTCTCCCAGGATCCTACTTTTTCTGTGGGTCCTACCTTTACTGCCCCTGCTCTCTCAGCTTAACAAGCTTTTCTCTCCCCAGCTCTACATCTGCATCATTTCTGCTGCTTCTCGCCGTGCAGCCCTGAGAGCCCCCGCACTTTCCCTGCCCTCCCTGTCTCCTGCTGCTGCTGTTCTCCAAGGGAAAACCTTTCACACACAGCGAGGGCAGCAACGATCTCAGTCTCACTCCACAGATGCTTACTAAATCCTTAATCATCGTGTGTTTGTCCACGGCTGGAGTACAACACAGGGTTTCTGATTTCAGACACAAAAGCCTGGCTTTCAGTCAGGCAGGATGGACTCCAGGGTCACTGCTGAAACACCACCAGCACTGCTCCATTTTCTCTGCTATCCCAGCTCTGATGAGCTCTTTGTGGTTGAGCTTTATTTTACAGGGATATCAGGTTTCTTTCTCATTTTTGCTCACAATCATTTCATTTCTGAATCATGGATTCCAGGATGGATTTTAAAACTGGCAATGATCGTTGCACTGATACTGTTCTAAGATCTCAAAAACTATAATCTCACACAAACAAATGTAGCCTTTAAAGTCATCTGGGGAAGAGAAGAAATGGTTATACTCATATTACTACAGGCAGTGAGGCTCTCACAAACCTGTGTGTTGGTGGTAAAGAGAACCCAGCTCCAAAACGTGCTCCCCAAATTGTTTTCTAAATCCCCTGGAGCACCAGCTAACAAATCCATGTTTCTGTGCTCTGGTTAATCTCAGAAGAAAACAGCACTGCTTAGCACAAAGCCAAACTCTCACTGACTGAAGGAAGTATAAAAGTGCATTTTCTTAGTAATTAGAATTGTACCTATTAAAGGGCACTTACTGCAAAGGACAACTCTTTGCTTCTCATTCCCTTCAAAACCATAACAAACCTCAGGATTATCAGTTTCTTTTTAGACAATTTTCCTTTACATGCCTCACCTTCTTTCTAAGCACTTTACTGGATTGCTTATATTTCTCTGTAAATTCCACCTGCCTCCCAAAGTCTCCTGCCTGCTGCTGCCACAGCACTGGTGGGCTCCCCCTGCCACTGGTACTGACTGGCACAAAGTGCTCCAGCTCCCAGGGCTGCAGTTTGAACCCCATAAAACAGCTCCTTCCCTTCTGGAGCCTTGAAGGTCTGTGGAGGTCATTTAGAGACCAACCAGCAGCTGCTGCTGATATGGGGGAGGAGGTTGCCCAGACTGAGGATCGTGGCTTTAAGGGAGCACCACACGTGGGATTCTTATCTGAGGATAAAGCGTCTCTCCATCACTGCCAAATCTGTCCGAGGATGTGGACACACTACACAGACCTGTGCACGTACACACCTGTATTCTGTTCAAACTCCAGAGTGCCCATGTTTTTTCTGGTGTTAAAGTGTCTCTTTGGTCAGAGCAAGGCAGGACTGTGAACACCCCTTCTGAACATCCTCCCTGGGAGCCCAACCATGCCCCAAAACTGCTCCCATGCTCTCCATTAAAGTGGAAAGAAAAAAGAGCACAGCTCCTGCAGCTCAGTTAGGTCAAATACAAGGTTTCATTTGCCCGTTTGCCTCATTTTGCTGTCATCCTGAAGGGAAAAATAGGGGGTGGGAAGGCACCAGGAGAGAAAAGCATCATAAATCATTCACTGTATTAGCAGGAGGCTGGGTCGGCAAGCCTTGCTCATTAAGCTACCTTAAATTTCATCCAACCTGCTTATCCCCCAGCTGCAGGAATAACAGACCACTTGAAAGGTAATATTTTTGCTATTAGTGAAGAAAGGAAAAAATGTGATCTTTGCTGTAGCATGGGAATAATTTTTCCAGAGCTACACAGAATGAGCCTGAGTGAATATTGCTATTTTTGGCAATAGCCCTCCTGTTTAGCTCACATCAATAATTTTAATGCTTTATTTGTGGTTTGGGCTGTAAGAAATGGTGAAAGCCTGTGGAGAAAAAAAAAAGAAAAGTGTCAAAATTAGCTAAATAATTTTGAGTTCATGACATTCATAAAAATACATGAATGTTTTCAGAATTCTTAGAGTCCATACATGCTCATAAAGCTGAGCTATGAAAGCATTTTATTTTACATATGCAAACATCACCGAATTACTCTTTATGAGGTTTTAATTGGACCTCTAAGGTTTCGGTGGTTACAATGACAGACTGTCAAACACATTCTTAGATTCCTGTGTCTTGCAACATCAGGAACACAGAGAATCTCATGTTTTGTCCCAGTAGCATTTTTCACAGCATTTTTCACTTTTTATATCACAGCAGCACTGAGTCAGAGGCTCTGGTGTTTGAGGTGCTGCCTAAACAAAGAACTAAACCAGACTTTCAAGGTCTCAAAGCTCTTTACATTCGATGGGGAGATATTTCACTCCAATAATTACAGCTCATGTTGCAT
This sequence comes from Corvus brachyrhynchos, assembly GCF_000691975.1. NCBI lineage: Eukaryota > Metazoa > Chordata > Aves > Passeriformes > Corvidae > Corvus > Corvus brachyrhynchos. The sequence continues at coordinate 7,355,644 of NW_008238126.1, read as the reverse complement.
CATCCTCCTCACACTCCCACAGCAGTTGTGACCCCTCTGTAGGTGGCCAGAGACCCCAGTGCTCCCTCTGAACATCACTTTTCCTCCTAGGTGCCACTGCTTGCTTCTTCTGTTCCAAAATCTGCTTTGGGAGAGAGAGCAGGACTCCTGGACTGTGTGTGGGAAAAGATGTACCATAGGTGGGAACATGTTCAGCCAAGAAATCTGTTGTCTCCCAAAGCTCACTGCAGACTGGTCACAGGGTTCAAAACACTTTCTTTCAGAAGAAAAAGCTTGATTCTTATCTTGCTCCTGGAAAGTGTTCCCTTCCTCTTTTACAGAGAAAAATACAAAAATTTTTAGATTTTTGTTTAAAATTTACAAATTATCGAAGTCCTGATAATTTGTAAAAAATACAAACCAAAAATTATGCAGTTGACCACCCTTACAAAAAAACACATTAAAGCATGAACCAGCCCAGCCAAATATTCACAGTATCTTAAATACAAGAGGAATCACACCCTAATTAGTCATATTGCTCAGGCTGTTGTAGTTGGGCATGTGCTTCATTACTCAGGTGGATTAATCAAGGAAAGGTATTAGCTGGGACAAATTTTGCATCCAACAAAATCAAGAAATGAAGATACTACTGGCATTCACGAAAAATAAAGATTTTTTCATGTTTTTACAGGCAAACAGCTACACAGAAACATCCATTCAGGCTCAGCAGAACTAGTTTAGGACTGTTGCTAAGTGAGTAACTTGGACTAGAGGAGGAAAAATAATTTTTACTACTGCATAGCAACTCTGTTTTTTTCTAAAAATTACATGTTTAAGTTCTGCAAATTCTGCAGCCGTCATTAAATTCAAAATGATCACATTTACAGATGAAAAAGTAAAAGTGCAAGAAGGGAAACTCTCGTGCCTCTCCCCAGTCAACAAATGCCCTTTAATGATGTCAGGCTGAGCCTTACATATAGAGCTTTAAGTGACCAGTAAATTTTATTTTATTTTTTTTTCCATTTGAAGCTAACAGGGTAGCAAGGCCATCTGCATGGTGTTTACACCATGTACTGGCTGCAATTAGAAGCTGTGAATTTGGTCATTAGTTGACTGGTTTAAACACAACTGCGTTGGCTGAAATACGGTCGTGCCGGGTTTAAGAGCAGCTGTTGTGGACTGTGTCATTGTAGTTAAGACCATTCCTGAAAGCTGGAGATAGAGGTTCAAGGCCCTCTGGAGAAAACTCAGCTTTCCTACAGCCTGGGTAAGAATTCCCTTCATTAGACTTGAGTTTTAAAATTCTATTTATTCTAAATTTAAAGATGAGTATTTGATAAAACAGCAATGCATTAACAACAAAGAAAATATTATGGATATCAGATAAACTAAAGATAAGACTAACTAGGAATGGTGATAAGTGCATTTTCTAGCAAAATTACAAAAATAAGCTATCATGATAAAAGATGAATGCACGGCCACCTTGATTCATTGAGTGTACAGAAGATAGGAGTTTTCACAATGTCTCTCAAAGATGATGGGTTCTCTTCCATTGTATTCCAACATGTTCAAATTGTATCATCCATCCTCAGCCCAAGACCTCCTCCCTTTTCACGCATCTTTTAAAAACCAAAATTACTGTTTTAAAGTAGCTTTGCTGCATAACCTCCTACCTCAAGCCACTGCCTGAGGCACAGCTACTGTGAATCATTATGTAGAAAAATATCCCCCTGAATAAGGCAGTGAAAGAGCATTAGAAAGAATATCAGGATCTCCAGACCTGGCACAGAGAATCCCTGCAGTACAAGTTGATGAGAACGAGCAGATTTCCAACAGCATAAAGCTTGAATAACAGTGGTTGAAAGGAACTAAATAGGAATCAGCCCCACACTGATTAGGGGCTGTAAGGGAACATGTGGCCTCAATCATGACAACACTGGGTTTGAGAACAAAAGCTGCTTCTCCCTTTCCTGGGGACACTTCTTGAATTACATATTCCTTTACACAGGAGACATGCTGGGCCATGATACACACATAACCACTAGCCCAGGCACAAGGCTTCCTTCTGCTCTACACCACTGTAATTATCTTAAGCAGGGTTTACAAATAAAAGCACTACCCCCCAGCCCCTCAATTCAGTATATTCCACCTGTCACGATACATCCCAGGGACCACAAACCAAACGTGGCCTCTGACTTTAGTTCAAACAACACATGGCCCAGGGTTTCCAAGTTATTATTTGATAATACTGAAGGTATTGCAGTGTGTGGTCCATCAAAGGCATCTGAGCTGCTCACTCACCCCACAGTGAAGGAAGCTTTCCCATGCTGGTGTCTTTAAGCTGGCCTGTAATTTGAAAAGGATGATTTTTAGAGCTGGTTACAATTTAAACCTTCCAACTTTGAGCAGGTTTTGGATTATAATGTCAACGTTCATTAGGGAGGGAAATATGAGAAAAATTCCATTAAAATTTAGAAAATTTTAGGCAACTTCTTGTTTTATTTCACATTCAGAGTGTTCCAGCATCCTTGTACACACAGTAGTACACAAAGTAAATGCAGCATAAGGAACTCCAGTTCACAGAATCACAGAATGGTTTGGGTTGGAAGGGACCCTAAAGATCATCTCATTCCACCCCCTGCCATGGGCAGGGACACCTTCCACTAAACCAGATTGCTCAGAGCTCCATCCAACCTGGCCTTCTGATTCAGAAGGGGAGCTCAGTTTTATAGAGTTGAATTCATTGTGATGTCTCCTCACACATCAGAAAAGTACATTTCAGCCTAATGTGCAAAAGCATTATGTAAATGTCCTTCCCCCTTTCCAGCCTTAATAGCTTTTGAACCAACTAGAAGATTTCAAAGATATTTAACAGCACAGAAGATTTGTAAGATATGAAACTTCTACGAACTGTGTGAAAATGGGTATGTGGGTAGACAAGAAAAAGGTGATTAGTGCTTCCAGCAAGGGAAAGGTTGCAAAATGGGCTTGTCCTTAATGAGCCATCATCGGCTATTTTCCATGCTGGAAATGAGAAATATGATGCTTTTCCCAGTGGTGAGATATTTAATTACAGTTTTGACCTTATATTCACTAAAAAAACCCAACACAGAATACCAGAGTCAATGTATTTTACTTCTCCTTCTTTGGATTAAACTCTTTGTTTGGAAAACAGGGTAACAAGAGAACTTTCTGGTTAAAATAGTTAAAATGTGATGGTTGATCTGGAGGTGAAAGAAATGGGCAAAGAGAAGATGAGCAGCACTTTAATTAAAAAAAAAAAAGTTAAAAAAAAAAGAGCACCTGCTAACTTTGATCAGATTTCCTGCACTGCCCCCAGCCTGCAAACACAAACAGATGGGGTGCCTCAGGTAAAAGATATCTGGCAGCATGGAAAGATCTCTTCCCACTGGTAATGAGGAGATGGATCATATTATCTCACTAAAGTAAATATTATTTTAAGCCAAAATCTCAGTTATATTTCATGGGTTTTTTCTTTCCATTTCTGAACAGATTCAGCTGGGTTCAAGGTGAAATCATCTGGCATGTTAATAGGATTGATCTGTAGAAAATTATGGACTAAAGGACCCCACCCAAACCAACAGTGAACGGCCAAATGCCACCGCTGTCACACATTTCATCTGGGCCATTGCTGCAGGCTCAAAGTTATCTGGGCACAGAGCTCCTGGTGCAATTAATTCCTTGTAGAGAGTTGTAAAGATGAGGAATGTTCAGGAGGCCAAGTGGGGAGTTCACCTTGTCGTCTGTGCAGGAGCCTGGGAGGCTGCACAAAGCCGTCATTCAGAGCACAGGAGCGCTGTCATTGACACAAACACTTTCCAAAACATTCTTAACTGGAGTTTTGGTGGAAGGTGTGACACAGCTTCAAATATTTGTTTCTTTGTTTCCATGGGAACAACAGCACAGTGGTTTAATAATAAAACAACATCGATCCTCAGAGTTTGAGAAAGTTCCTTGATTTTTGTTTTGAGTTAAAGATTTACTTTTCTATGGGTTTCCCCTTTTCCCAACAACCAATGAGTTAAACTGTTTTATTATTTTATTTATTAAACTGTGGTTTAATGCCCTTTCAGTACTTTGGGGGGAAATCCAAAACATGAACAAGTATTGCAAAATTTGTATTGTCCTGTTGCATAAGCCAAGCTCTCCACTAAACACTTTCACGGAAGCTCACATTTGGTAGACTTGGAAAAATTCATATCAGATCTTTAATATTCATAATCTTCAATTACCCTCTCTGAATTACGTAGTCTTGACAAAACATCATGGAAGGAGCAGAGTCCAGAAGCTGGGGTGCAAAATGTTGTCAGCACTTGAACTTTTATCCCAGTTGTGAAAAGAAGGGAGGAAGTTCAAAGGTGGTTGTTCACACAGCTTTATTTTAAAATTGTATTTTAATATAGTCCTTTTCTCCAGTCCATAGGAAGAGGAAAACTCTTCCAGAGGGTGTGTCAGAGCAGCAGTTTACTTGAAAAGTTTCTGCAAAAGGCAGCTCAGAGGCATCTATTCATTAACTACCCAGAGAACCCAAGACAGTGGCCTCTCATGTTAGGCACCAACATCCATGTTTAAAGTTGGCCTATGGATACATTCCCCATGGATTGTGTGTAAATGTATGGTACCTGAAAGTGGTAGGTTTGTTGTGTAGAAAACTGGAATTGTGACAAATAAGTGGTTTTGAGACTGAAGGCTTTTTTTCCTAAAGTGACAGCAATGTGTGCTCAGACCTTATTCTCAAACTTGATGAACATATTTGAATATGTACAATTCTGACTAAAATATCTGATGCTTTTGGGGAACCAGCTGCATCAAAATACACACAAAATGTTCTTTCCCCTCAATGGGATGTGGGTGTTTAGGTACATTTCCTTCTCCTAAGCATGAGTATCAGTAATATTCAAAAACCCATGGAAATGGTGGCCTAGGAAGCTGCTCTGACCAAAGTGCCTCTTGTATGATAAACTGTGGGAGAGTGTGAGGAGAATCTTAACACCAGTAAATACGAACCATGCCACTGGAAAATAAATAGAGACTGACAAATTATTGCTGACGTAATCCCCGTGAGAGTGTCTAGACTAAGGGAGTCAAACCTCCAGTCCGTAGGCTGGAGCTGGCTCCCTGGAGCCTTTCCACCAGCCTGCAGCTCCTTGTGCAATACCCACTGCAAGTCAGCCCACAGGCACCTGCTTGGCGGCGCCCAAGAAGGCCACGGAGTGCAGACAGGGAGCCAGGCAATGAATCCTGCTCCCACCACAGCTGTCTTGTCTTTCACTCCTGCTTTTCCAGCCCCAGCCCGGGAATCCCCCAAACATCCACCATCTCTTCATTTCTGCATCAGGCACAGCATCTCCAGGTCTACAGAGCAATGGATTCTCTCAGCCTCACTTTGTGTTCACAGGTCTAAAAGGGGTTACTGTTCCACAAGCAGTGCCTCCCTTTTGTCTCCTGCCAAGGGAAAAGAGGCAAGATGCAAAGGAAAGATTTCTTTTTTTCAAGTGGAGATGAAGCGAAGGGTACTGGAATAAACCCAAGCAGGAGCCAGAAATTACTAACGTGGAGGGAAAAGCCCAGAAAAATCAGGAGTTGGAGGAAAAGCTGGGATAGAGATTTCTTGAGGAAGCAGCCACTGAGTAGTGAGAAGAGACATAGAAATGTTTCATTAAGGCATTTTCTTTTTTAGGTAAAAAAAAAAAGTCTCTTTTTTTTTTTTTTTTTTTTTTTTGCTTCAAATGAAATCTGTAACATTCAAAAATAAATAAATCTCTCAGCAGTGTGAGAGGAGTGCAAAATGTGTCTCTTCACTCGTCACCCACAGACTTGAGCTGAAATAGTCATTTGGCCCTTGCCAAGGTGTGCAGCTACTTCAGTAGTGCTGTAAATCAGAAGGTCCCCACATTCTCCACAAAAGCAAGAATCTGAAGGTCACTAGGCATGATGCAACAGTCAGGCATGAAATATCTCTCACCAGACCTGGTACTTTATCATCAACACTGGGGAAAAAAAAATCTATGATGCACCTGTACTCCTTCACATCTGTCAGGATGGGGTGAGAAAAGGCAAGGAGAAAACAACAGATTGGTTCAGTGTAGGCAGGTAGACAGTGCAGCACAGCCACCCTGCTTAACATAACAAAAACAGCTTCCCCAAGCAGGGTGGAAATTATAACTTCCCTGAGATTTGGCAGATCAAACAGATGTGGGCAGTTTTGACATTTCACTAACATTTAGATCTCTCATCAGGCAGGTGACTTCATTCCCTCTGCCAAATAAACAATCCAGCGCTTGCTCACCATAAGGAGACTCTTCTAGTTATCTCCAAGTCATCACATCACCAACATCAAAGAGTAAGAACAGCCACTTTGCAGTAAGGAAAACACCTCAGTACCTGTAGGAATTCAAGGCCTGACCCACCTCTCTTTTGTGAGAGGTGGCATAAGGTGAAAATCGCCACAAGATGAAAATCACGTGGCTTCATGGGGTCTCCATGGGCAGCTGTGCACACCCCGCCATGGGATGAATGGTCCTGCTGTTTTCCAGGCAGTTTGATTAAATTACAGCTGCTTTGAGAGACTTAAGTGAACTACCAAAATGAGCAGAGCAACCAAAACTATCACACACAAGAAATCACTGATTGTCCTTCAGAGGGAAGAGGCTGTGCAGCTACTTTGTGTCTCAGGAGGAAAGCGCTCAATTACTTGAGGAGAGAATCCAAATAAATCCTGTTTCCTTGGGGACCTTCTGCCTTGCTCTTGGCCTGTCTGTCAGAACAGTCTCTATTTCAGCCCTTTCACTGGACTTTTGGCTGAAGCCCACCTATGTGTTGTTTTCCCAACAGTGCAAAAGCAGCTGCTTTCCCAAGGCCTGAGAAGATCCGTCTGACACGTCATGCTCAGGGCAGAGCAGGCAGGGAACCCTCCTGGCTCTGGGACATTGCAACCCATCCACACAAACAGACCCAATCTCCTGCATCCCTGCCAGCCAGCCAGAGCTTTTATTTTTTTAGTTGCTTCAACCATCTCTATGTTAACCAATGACTAAGACCAAAGAGAAAAATAAAGTACAGAGAAAGAAAGCAAAAAAACCCTCTGTCAAAAAACCATTCCCTATGCCAGAAGTATTAGTTAATGAGTCTGATTACTGGAAGGCAGTCTAAAGCCTTGGTTAACTAGGAAAAAAAAAACCACAAAAAGAAAACAAAACCCCCTAATAATATACGAATTAACTACTCTCCATACCTTATTGAGGGCAGTAATCGGTGCAGAGGGAACCATCCTCCCAGTGTCTTCCCATTACATCCACCAAGGGCATCTCCCCTGACCCCAGCAAGGATAAACCATGCTCTGGGGCACAGCCAGAAGGCCCGTGAGACAAGCCAAAGTAAATGTGCTTTTTCATTTTGTAAATAGATGTCAAAAAGGAGATTCAGACCTTTTGAGCCATTCTGAGATTTGTTTCCTGTTTATCTATATCTCAAGTAGCTCCAAAAATGTCTCAAATTCTCCCAATTCCAAGGAGACACGATGAGGCTCCAACTTTTTGCTTTGAGATCTCTAGAAGAAAGGCAACATTCAAGTGCCAAATACTACAGGTTTCCAGTGGTCTCCAATATCCTGAATATATGTTATTTTTAGTATGTGGCTGGCAAAGAAAGGAAGTGTTAAATCTTGGACCAGTATCAAATCTGTCTGAAAATTAGCAGCTAGGAACATCCTCTTTGATTATTTATTCCACTTTCCATATCCGAATGGCCCCAGAGGGGCAGTAACAATGACAATCACTAGGAAAACACCTGCTGATAGCAGGTTAGTACAGAGCATTTGCCTGGCTCTCCCCATGAAAACATCCTGGAGTTTGTTTCCTCATTTTTGACAAGCAGATTCCTGGTGCAATTGGGATGTTCTGTCAGGAAAGGGCCCCTCATGCTTTGCTGCAACTCCTCCATTGCAACTTTTGTAACAGAGCAGGAGACAAGAAGAAAACCACAGACAATCGACTTCCAGGTGCCTTTATCATTTTCTCAGAGGTCCTTATGGTACTGAGTCGAGTCGCTTGTAACAATCCCAGCCCAAGAAGTGCATTACAATTTGTCAGGGCTCATAGAGGATCCAAGGCCTTTCCTCTCACTATCTGCTAGCAGCTTTCTAAATTAAGAAACATATCCTGCTGCAGCTTTAACAGCATTTTGATCTTGATTACATTGGGCATGGTGCTGGGCCAGCCTTCTTTAAATCACTGGAGTTTCTATGGGCACCTGTCAGTGTAAAATTGGAATTCATGCCACCTGCCTGCGGCCTCCGAGAGGGATGGTGGAGCAGAGCACAGCTCTAGTGTCGTGTTTCTCATTTATTCAACACTAAATCAAAACAGAGATGTCACCACCGTGCTTGCAGCTCTCCAGGTTTGCCCACGCTGTCAGAGAGGGGTTGAGTCAATGGCTGGGAGTTCTTGGCACCATCCTCAACAATCAGGGCATCTCCTGCATCACAGGTCAGTCTCACTCACCTGTTTCCTGCTCGCTGTGTCCAAATCTCTGGTGCCCACAGTGCCACATGGCTCTGGCTCTGTCACACTCTCTGCATTTAAAGGCAGTGGATCTGTGAGACATCCACACAGGGAGTTGCAGAGCAGGAGGGATCCATGGTGCATATGCAGCTGGCATAGCACAGGCACTCCCAAGGTGCAGAACACAAGATGACATCCATAAAAAAAGCTGCTTTCTTAGTAGTAGTCAGTGCAAGCCTATTTGGAACCTTCTCCCTGAACCAGCCAGGCCCATCACCACTGTCAACCAGCTCCCAGCAGCAAAGGTTTGGGTCTTGACTCCAATTTTGGCTGCCTTGCTGTAGCAGAGATGAAGACTTAGCTCCAACACACGTGGAATGGCCTCTACTGAAGTACAAAGCAGCTTTAAACCCTGCTCATCCCCCAACTCCCAGCATGACCCCAGGAACACCTAAAAGGTGCCAGGGCAGGACAGCACAGGCAGCTGTAACACGTGCCCTGCACCAGAGGGAGGGCACAAACAGCTCTGAAATGGAAGGGGAAGCCTGCAGTGCTGCCAGCTAATAAGGTCAATACAAACGACATCAGCCCCTGTAGGTCAGAAGGAATGACAAGGGGGACATGCCACAGAAGGATGCATGGAAAATTCACAGATGGACAGGCAATCTCAATTAAACTGTCCTCCCCCCCATTCTCCTCTGAATTACTGCTCTAAAACCCCTTAATTATCTAAACTCAATTAGTCTTAGAATATTTGAAGCTTCCTGTTCAGACTAATTTCTCTCTCTTTCCTCATTTGCAGTGCTTGACTTGCATTAAAGAACACTTAGTGCCTGTGGTAAGGAGAACTTTACAAAGGCAGGTCAGGACTTTGGGGTATTCACAATCTCCCCTCTATTCTTCCTGTGCCTGAGAAGATCATGCACTTAGTCCTCCAGATGAGATTTCAGCAGCTCTGACATGCTTTTTCATGCCTTTTTATTTTATATCTTAAGCCAAACATTTCCATTGCTAGTAGCAACTGTCATTCATTGCAGCTATTTTCGCTCCTAAAGATTTCCATGTGTATTTTCCACAGTTATTTGCAAAGCAGTAATTTTCTATTATTGCTGTTATTATTCCTGGGAAACAGAAAAACCATGGCATAAATTCCAAGAGAAGAAGAACATGGGTGGCAAAGCAGATACTAAGAGAAGACAATAGAAGGAAGCAGTTAAAAGATTCCCTTTTGTTTCAGTGATGCAACTTCTCCATGTAGCCTAAACCTGCATATTTAAATTCATATTGCAGCCATAAAATAACTGAATTTAGAGTTTCCTACTGTTTTAGCCTCTGCACTGGTGGAGACCAATGTAAAGATTTAATTTTTTATTAGATCCCTGTAAGAAACCTCAATTTTAAGGTTTTGTGCCCTTCTAGAAGTCTGAGTATCCCATTCTCCCTCCAAAACCTATATGAATATAGGGCCATTTCAGGTGGTGAACCCCATGGGACCCCAACTAATACACGTGTTGGTAGACTCATACCTCCAGGATTGCCTAAAAAAATTTTAATGCACCTTTAAGTTTCACTACCTTGATTAAATCAGATTTTTAGTTGTACCTCTGCAAAACATGCACCCCGAGTTGAAAATTTACTACTTCCATTTAGCTTAAATCTATCCAAAAAAGTTTAAACTAACCTTTAAATGGTCACAGGTTGTACTAAATGAAAATATCTGTACTTAAAGCAGGTCCCTGATGCCTCATGCAGGCAAACCCTCATGGATAGGAAACTGAAGCACAGACATTAAGTGCATTGCTCAAGATGAAGTAAGAAATCTCAGGGCAAGCCAGAACTGAAGCCAGTCCGAGTCCTGATTCAGCACTTTAACCACAGCTGTGTCCATGAGGCACTGACTGCCTGTGCTTGGGATGCTGTGTGGGATCAGATGGAAACTGCTCCACTGGAGCTCCACTGGGGAGCCAGACACCTCTGACTAAGGGGCAGGAGCAGGATCACACCTTTCCTGTTTTAGAGGAAACTTCTCCCTCCAGAATTGTTCTGGCCCAGAACTGGCTGGAAAACAAGAATATGTTTTGCAACTGGTTTTGAAGTTTTGCATTTAGTTTTATTCTTGCACTGGGCTAATAGAAAAGTAGACCTTTCTTTTCATCAAAGCAGAGACACAAACCTTTTTCCCTCCTGTGCCTTAGAAGTGCTCTTAGTGAGAATATCACCCATCCCCTGTATTCTCAGATCTTCTCATATGCTGCAGTCTCTTCCCTCCACAAGTTTTGCCTCTGAGTGAAGAAGGTTTCCAACAGACCAGTGCCTTTGAAACTATTACATTTTTACCCGAAGTTCTGATATTACCAAGTCATTCTTTCCCAGAGAGTAACATTTTCTTTAGTCATAAAATGCAGGAGGAAGAGGCCATAGACCATGTCAGTCCTGGGTCTCAAGAATCATTTTGTGCAGTCTGTAGTTGAAAATGTCCTGCAGGCTTGGTATTGTGGAATGGCCCATTTGTGTTTTCAAGCCATGTTTGGGGTCTAGGTTTTTGTTGGGTTTGGTTTGTTTTTTTGTTTCTCTTTATAGATGTTGATACAAAGGGAAATGATTAAGCTTTGAACTTGTTTTCTAAGCTTTTAGGCTTCAACCTAAACTGCACTCCTCATATGAACCAAGGGGTGACTCCACTTTCAGGTGAGCATCATTTCGTTGTTGTGCCTCTTTTACCTTTTACAGAGAATCCATGTACAGAGTTTGGAAAGATGTTCCCACCTTCCAGCCCCCCAGCTGGGCTGCAGCAGCTATTGCTGAAAATGCCAGCTTGTCATTTTAGCAGAGAAATTTCTGCAGTGTCAAATCCATATCAACTTCAAGTCAGGCCCTACAGGTATGAAAAACACTTTGGCTAAAATGCTGTAATTTATGCAAATTATCTAAACCTGTGAATAGTGAATATTTCAGCAACCAGCAGGGATAAGAAACTTCTTGACTTTGACTTGGGTAACAGAGCCTCCTTCTTTCACCAATAAAACGTTGTGGAAAAGAGTAAAGTAAAGCTAAAACTTCATAAACTGAGTTATTCTTACAGCTTGTAAAGACACATGAGAGTCATTACATTATTTATGCACATGAGGGTACTGGGATAGACAGGATTAGATGATTTACCCAAGATCTAGCAGTGAGTCAGTGACACAGTTTTCTGCTGTCCAGTGAAAACACAGATGTACAGTAAGCTGAAAAGAATTCATTTATTCCCCATATCAAAAGGATAAAGGAGAGAGCATTCCCTCTAGCCCAGCTCGTGGTTCCAATAAGTGTTGATAGAACTGAATCTGGCAAGCAGGAAATTCGCTGCACTCGTCACACATGCAAAGCATTTGCTGAAAACGAAAATCTTAAATTACTCAATTATCAACAGTTTTCACTTGCCCAAGCCACAGACCTATCAAAGTGGTTCCTTGCTTTCTTGAGGAATTAGAAGGATACAACCCATCCAGTGTCCAAGGCATGGCATAATCCACCAGGACATTGTGCAATGCCAGAGTCTTGCCTCATGTCTGAGCTCAAATTGCCCAAACTGCATTACTGGGTTTCAGTCAACACCAGCCTGGATGGTGGGGTTTTTCACTTGTCCATGGCTCAGATTTTAGCAGCCTGATAGGATCAACACTGGAAGAAGGAACAATTCAGCTGAGGCCTTGTGAGCCCTCAGAATGCCCTGAAGTGGGCCGTATCCTGCCATAAATATTTGCACAAAAATCCTGCTGACCTCAGTGGTGGTTCTGGGTACAAAATGATGGCAGGATGTGGTCACAGTGATCCTTCTAATAATAGGTTTTCCATTGAGATCAATGGACATTGGGCCCCATTTCATTGCCAAAGCTTGGTTCGGAGCTCTAAAGAGAGACATTGTTTTCCTGCAGCAGGGAGCACACAATTGCCAGATTTACTTCTGGCAAAGGCAGAGATTTATTTTTAATGCTAAACAACACCAAAGCCATCTGATACTAATTAAGAGAGTGTCTTCCTTCTGAAAATCTCAAAGACAAATAATCCTCCAATGTGGCTGTTGGAAAGACACACAGAAAACATTAAAATATTAGTATATCTGCATCTGAAGTCAGATATAAAGTAAGTGAAAAACACTTTACCTGAATGCAATTTTAAGATGAGTTTTGCATACATGGAAGTGACAGGTGCTCAGCTCTTTAGGAAAGTCAAGTCTATTTAATATAGGTGTTGAAGACCCAGGCCCCCAAATAAGTTCCTCACAGGCACATTCCTGAGTCTGTGGGCAGCACCCTTCACTCCATTTTTCCTGAGCCCATCCCTCCCTTGGTGTTCATCACAGCTTTGATGCCTATATGTAGAAATCCTTATCTTCAGGATCCTAAAGGATGACTAAATGTTTTCCAGTGTTTTATTCATTATCTGAGTTCAACTTTAACCGATTTTAATCTTGTGGTTCTGCTATAAAGATAAGCTGTAGCCTGCCAAGGAAATAAGCATTTCACAGGTTAACAGCACAACTCTTCTAAAGAGGAAGCAGGTTTGTTTTCTGCCTTGTTTTCTGGAAAATGTTAAAACAATAAAATGAATAAGAAGCAGTGGAGAACAAGTTGTAAAGGAGCTAATTTCCTGCTCGCAGCAGCTCTGATAAATTTCAGTCCTGGATGACGGGGGCTGTGGAGAGCGAGGGGAGGGCTGCCTCTTCCTGGAAAGCCAGACAGGATAGGATTGATTTGAGACATCTTCATTGCCAGAACAGCTGGTATTGGCTAATCATCAGAAAACAGAGACTTCGACCTACAGAGAACCGGGAGCAACGGAGACGTCTAGACCAAAACTTCACGTTCCAAATGTGAAACTGAACAAAATACCAACAGAAATATTAAAAAAATAAAATAAAAAAGGGACCAAAAAAAAAAAAAGAAAAAGAAAAACGCGCCCCTCCTCACACACAAGTCTTCCTGGAGCCAAATGCCAAAGGAAGTGCCAGTGCCCTGACTAACAAAAGAATCCTGAAACGCTGCAGGCTGCGGTGCCAGCAGCACCCAGTTCCAGTGGGAGGCTGCCTGACACGGCTGCCGGATGCTCCGTGCCTGCCGGATGGAGCAGACAGCTCAGCATGAATCATGGGGCAAAGGATTCCTTCAGTCCGGGAGGAATCGGGACAATACACAGCCTGCCTGCTGTTCGCTGCCTTTTTTTTTTTTTTTTTTTTTTTTTTTTTTTTTTTTTTCCTCCCCCTGACTTGGAGGGACCAGCCGTTTCCTTCCTGCTGTGGGCGTGCAGCCGGCACATGACAGCTCATCGATGGATCCGTGTGTGTGAGCGAGCACATGAACCGCAGCGAGAGGAGCCAGCCCGGACCCCCGGGCTGAGCTGGCCCCGTTAACCCACGGAACCCCCGCTCTGCCCAGAGCACAGCTCCCATCATCGTCCTCCCAGGGCACCCGTTCATCCCGGTCATGTGCTTTGGACACACTCACGGCATTCAGAGTCAGCCCTACAGCAGATTTTAGACGGTTGGAAATCCTTCCCGGAAGGAGGAATGTCTCCATCTTCCTGGCCACAAGGCTGGAAGCTGGACAGAGGGTAACGAAGCTTTCTTACACCCCTCCAAAAATCTACAAGAGTTCCTTAGGGTTACAGGCAATGCTGGCTTTGGTTTACTGACTCCTCTTGCCCAGAACGAGGAGGAGAAATGCTTCTACTGGGCCGACCAGGTGTCTTCACTCTCATCTCTGTGTGTCTGGGAACTATTTGAAACAAGCTCTCCTGAGGCTGATGGACCACTTGAAATTACTCTCGCTGGCCATCAGATTTCTGATCTCTCTACACATTCCAGGTCTGTTCTTAAAGTTAAGGTTACACAGAATTAAGCTGTCTTCTCTGGATCCTTTGAAAGGTCATTCCACCAACATCATTCGTCTCTCAGTTTCCAATGGCACTTAGCAAAGTTTCAAATCAATACCAAATTTTTTCTCTCCATGGCTTGTCAGCCAACTTCAGCACTACTAATTAAGCTTTTCTGGGTCCTGTCATCCCTTGGCTTAGATGATTCTTGCCTCTAATGATTCCTCTTCTCCCACTCCCACCACGCTTGCACATGTTCTAATGAGGATCATCCACCAGCTTTCTGTTCCCCATATTTTATGGGCTCCTCAGTTTCCTACTCTGCACAGAAAGCACAAGAAGCAAAGAAGAAATCCTGTCCACAGGCATGAAAAAACTACAGCATCTCTATGCAGACACAAATCCTTCTGCACTCCAGACCTTCAGCCCAAGTTCAGATTCCACCAAATACATGCAAATGGCAACGGTCAGAGTTTGGCTTTAAAGCAACAGGAAGAAATGTGGTGTTTAAAGAAGAGAGTGTGTCACCAGCTTGAAAACAACTGCCAACATACCCAGTGGGTATTATTGGCCATGTTCTTAACTGATTAGGTATTTATCAGCTGAGAAATTTTCAGAGGTACTGAGTATCCTGAGAGGGGCTGCAGAGGCAGCCACTGACCCTCTCTACCCTCACTCTCACCTTTCCTATTAATAGAACGGCATCCAACTCCCACTGCTCTTTGTAATTGTGTTTATCATCTCAACCAAGCCCAGCAACAGCATTAATTTAAGATATTTACTATGGGAAAGGGTGAAAGGAACAAGTTCTGGTTATGGTCTCCCACATGTGGGGAGGCTCCTGCTTGGCTAACGAAGTGTGAATACTGATAAACCTCCTGGCTGTGCCTTTTAGCCATGCCCTGCCATGGCTCCTGAATCAGCACAGTGTGGGTGAGCTGTGGGTAGGGGAAGGTTCATGATTAACTGCTCACTGCTAACAGAAAAATGGTTTGCAAATGAGTTGCTTTAATCCCCAAGAAGTGTCTCCAGTGCCTACAATTTGTACGGTCCCATTGTACTCTTGTAACAGGTGTTTCCCTTCCATGAAGCAGTTCTGGGTTTGTTGGCAGTGGAATAAGCTGCATCTTTGTGGAGTGACAGTCTATCATCCTTTCTACACATGTTATTTTCCCTTTTGCCCAAATCATACAAAGATACTGACTGATCAAGAATCCATCAGTCACTTATCAATTAGAAAAGGAAAGTTAAATGCAATAGACTAAACAGACTGAAGTAAAAAGTAAATTCTTCACATCTGTATTTCCACCATGTCTGAAAATTCACAGATTTTGACCTGCCGTGGGAGATAAGTCTGTATATAACAAAATCATATAAACCATTCACATCCCCTTTCTGTGGTTTCAAGAGGATAATACTCACATTCTCAAAAGAATCACTTAACTTTATCTCCACATCCTAAAGTGATTCAGTCTTTGAAAAAAAGAGTTGTGATCCGAGTTCTTGTTACATTTCCAAATTTCATACAAGAGGCTGAAATAAAATATTGGCATTTACAACAAAACCACAGCATGGTAATTCCATAAACGATTCCTTCAGCTTCTAAGACCCAGTTGCCTTCAGTGGACCACCACTTCAAACCTGAACTTTGCTGACTGGCTTAGCAATTTGTTCCTGCTATCATGTGACAAGTTTTTGAAGCTCACATGTGTAATGGGGCATTTGCTGCCAGTATCAAAAGAAGGGAAAAAAAATTTAAAAATATAGTAGAACATGAGGTTCCAATTGTCTGATAAGCAGAAACATCTGTTGGAGTCATGAGCAGTTGATTAGTGGAGTTCATTCCCAGGGTAAGGTTCCAGTAGATCAGCTCTTCTATCTAAGTATAGGATTGTAGTCACTGGAAGCATTACAAAGAGGTACAAAGAACAGGCAAAAGAGACAGAAATAATTTCTTAGGGTACCAGGATCCTTAAAAACCAACTATAACACAGCAGTCTTGGGCACTGCTTCACATTATACCAGCATGTAAAATTAACAGCTGTATTTAAACTTCCCCACAACAGCTAAACATCTGCCAGTCTTTCAGCTATAAACCTACATTGGTTTTAAAGCTGATAACTAGAGACTGTAAAAATTCTTCTGAAAGATAAAACACAAGGTACAAGCTGTCAGTCTGGGCATATTTCTTACTTGAAAAATAATCAGACTAGGCTGGGCTCAGTGTACTGGTCAAAACAATGACAAAAACATGAGTTGTTTTTTTAAGATGCTGCTTGGATTTCAACCGACAGCTTTTCCAACTCATTACACTAAGACAAGGATTAACACCTGGGAACATTTGCACAAAAAGCAGAGGCTGATCAGAATTGCTAATTCAGCCTCTAAACTGCAGTGATACTGGATGGATAGAGCTGTACTTTCATTAAGGTCAGTGTTGCAGATCTGTGCTCACAACACCACAAGCCTTGGCACCCAGGAGTACAAGAAACCACCGGGAAGAGGATGTCCTTAACGCTAAGCCTCTCCTTCATTAACTTGAATATCTAATTGTAGGTTTACTGGGAATCTCAATCCAACTCTTGTTCAATTCCTGGTGTCAGTGGCCTGACCTGACCTCCCAGTTTCCTGGTGTTCCATCTGCATCCACCTGTCACCTCATGCCTATTCCCCATCCAGGAATGGGGTACTGTTACATTAAAAATAACAACTAAAACTTGGTAGCTAGCAATTTCACTTCCCCTCCTGACTTTACTGACTATTTTGTCTTTACCAAAACCATAAAATAAATACAAAATACCTTGTAAGATTGGTGGGGTTTGTGTTCAGTACACAGTTTGTTTCAATTTACTGTACAGCCTTACCACAATTTTGGGAGATTTTTATTATACAGAAATAAAAGGTGTCCCCCTTTTTATTATGAAGAACAAACTTCCAAACTTCCAAGATGCTACAGCTACCTAAGGAAATGGCATTTTCTGAGGGCTATCAGGGGGTTGATTTCAGGCTGTTTTCTGTCTATCTAAAGCAGAAGTTTCTCTTCACACTTTTAAAGTAAAAATGGTATTTGACTGTAAACATTATTATCAGATGTTCCTAAAAGAACTTGTTTCCATCTGAATAGATACAATATTTACAAGTATTTTTCTGCCTTCCAGAACGTATTGCACTCCCACCCCTGCAATCCCTTCCATGCTTTCCAGTTCCCTGTAAGAACCTTTCTATCATTAAAACCCTACCATGTGCTTGTTTTTTCTTACCTAAGCTTACAGGCAGGAGGGGAATTCACCTGCCAGCACCTTTCTTGAGGTGCCAGTGAAACCAGAGATGTTCACTGGCTCTGACAACAGATCCAACCATCCTTCCCTATTTGAACATGTCATCGACTTCTGAACCCACATGTTACAGTGTGTGAGTCCAAGCATAACCTCGTTTGGCTTTTCTCAGCACACATGTGGATCCTCTTCCCAGTGCTCCTTCCTGAGAATAAGAGTGAAATTGTTTCATCCAGGGGCCTTTTGTTGACCCTCATGACTGGCCCTTTGGCTAAACCTGACTTCTGTGGAAAAGATACATTCAGTTCTTCTCCCCTCCCACATAGCTTGAGACATTTTGTGTGTGGCTTCCCCCTTTGTTTCTTCAACAAATCTTTTTTACAGCTCCTCAGTGTACACATGGACTACCTTTTCCAAATCACCTGAACTCACTGGATGTAAGCCAGATGGAACATAAACTTCAGACACCTACACAGGCACAGCTATATGCCTAATAAGCTAATTATTGACTTAATAAATACAGGCCCTTAGCAAGGGTTCTTGTTTCAGGCCACAAGCTACTTTACCAGGAACATTTAACTTCTATAATATAAATAGTTTACACCTGGCTATCTTGGCATATGAGCAGATAAAGCTGAAGTCCATCCACAAAAGACCAACAGACCTGCCCTGGGTTACTCTTATCAGGCCTAGAGGCTTTCACTCCCTTGTTAATTTTACTAGGTAAGTGCCACCTTTTGTCCAAAACTGCAAGCACTTTCATGGATTGCCATTAAGATCTAATGACAGAGTTTGTTGCTGCAAAGACATTTCGTGACACAAAAATTCCATTGCCTCAGTTTGCTAATACCATAAAATTAACTCCAATTTATATCAAAGACCTAAATTTCCAAAATTATTGGTTCTACTGCACCTCTAGCTCTATGATGAGGATAAGCTCTTAGTAAGAAATGAGGGCTGAGATGAAAGATCTTTGGTGAGCCACAATGTTTCCAGAAGACTTGGGGTCGCTTTCTCTCCACCATGATTTACAAACAATAGAAACCTCTAAATGATCTGCTCATCATGAGTGAGCTGTGGGGCAGCTCTGTGCACCTCAGCATTCAAGGTGGAAGAAGGTGCACTTAATCAGAGCAGAAAGATAGGGAAGAGGAAGACACAGCTCTGTCCCTTCACACTGTGCACACTCCTGCCTTGTGTCATTAATGGTACTGCTCCAGGAAACACACACGGCCTTGGACGAACAGAGGTTTGGGAATTTATCTCATTATTGGGCTGAGGAAGGATAAATACCACCAACACTCAACAGCCAGGATCTGTCTCAATTCTGCCTTCTCTTCCTGAGAATGGATGGAAACAGCCCCTGTGCAGAGGCTTTGGACTAGACAGAACAAAAGGAAGGGGCACTGGAAAAGGCTCTGGGAGCCACAGAGCACAGGGAGCAGAGGAGGCACTGCTTGGTTTCGGTGTCTGTCTCCATTATGAGTAAGAAGGCCTCAAGAGCTGGGGTGTGGCAGCTCTTTGGCACAGGCAGAGCGGGTGCGGGAGCCGACGGGTTTCCTCCAGGATAGGCTGGAGTGAGAGCCAGGGCAGGAGGTTCCTGTGCCACTGTGAGCCGGGTTCCAGCCTCTGCCAGAGCCGGGTGACTCACGGGGGGGCCGAGGGGGGGGGGG
>NW_008238126.1:7317139-7336213 GCF_000691975.1 Corvus brachyrhynchos | reverse complement strand
GGGGGGGACGGGGGGGGGGGAAGGCAAGACTTGGCAACCTGGGCTGTCTCACACAGCAGCAGGTTTTGTTCTCCATGGGATAACCCAAGGACTGTGTGGCACATGGCCAAACTCTTGAGTAAAGGACTGCAGTCCTTGTCCCTCTCTGGCCACCTTCCTACTAGCAAAGGACCACATCAATTCATGCAGCATACAGGCTTGACACATCCTCATCCTCCCTGCTCCCCAAACGATGGGGGAAGGCTCCACAGGAGTGGTGCTGGTGGGACCAGGAGTCTCCTGCTCCTTTCCCCTGCAGCAGTCGGACCTGGCAGGCCCCAGGAGCTGGGAATATCTGCTTGGGACAGGACGCCACTCCCACACAGCACAGCAAAGCCAGGGCTGTGATTCACAGGGGGAACCACTTCCTTTGGGACAGAGGTAATGGCTCCCATTTCCTGCTCTCTACCTACCCAATTTTTAAGGTTCCCATCCTCACCACAAGCATCACACAACTTGCGCAACAGCAGCTGGGCTGTGTAGTTCATAGCCCAGCAATTCAAGGTGTTTCTGGTTGATATCTTTAAAGCTGGGATGTACCTACTTGTGAGGAGAGCCCTGGGAAATGCCACCTTCCTTTTGGTAAACTCCTTCAGGATCACCATACATTGCTTTTGGGGCTCATGTAAAAAACTCAGGCCCTGTGAGTTTTATTAAGCCCCCATCTTACAACTGAATAACACACCCATGGTCTGGCCCCTGTGACACACTGAACACTGGGACCTCTGGCTGGCACTGTGTTCTCTGCAAAGGGGTTGAGTAACCATGTTCAAAGGATAACATGGCATTTCACTACAGTGGGACTGACTGTGTGATTAGAGTTAGGCAGGTGACAGTGCTCAGTGCTGAAGTCTTCTCCGGAAAGCAACCATCTCAAAAAAAGTTCGAAGTATGATACCCCAAAAGGAGATACAATTAGGAGATACAGTCACCATTTTTACAAATCATCAGATCATAAGATAACTCATGTTTAAAGGAACCCCAAAAGGACATATAGTTCAACGTCCTGCTCAAAGCAGAGTTAGCTAAGAGGTCAGACCAGGTCACTCAGGGCTCTAACTGGTCCATTTGCCTTTAGGATGCCTGTTGCAAGCACTGATGAGTTTGGGTTTTGCATTAAAACAAAAGAATTTGCACTTAGTGAAAAAGAAATTATAACATCCTTCGAAATATCAATATGATCCACAGACTAGCAGGAGTGAATTAACAGCAAAAGACTCCCCAGTACTAATTCCTCTGTTCTGATTTCCAATCTACTCTGCTAAAGCAATGAATAAACTGAGCTCTGGTAGTTGATTCTCTAAATTCTGTAAGTTTGCTCTGTACAAGTGGCAATGCCATTGCCAGCCTTGAGCACATGGCTTTGTACGGTTTACATAGAAACACCCTTTACCAGCAAAGTGTATTTGCTTCCTGGCCAAACACACTAACAGTAAAATGTTAGCTTTTTATAAACTGCCTGCAGAGCCCATCCCTGGAAGCAATAAGCTATTGGTTAAAGATTCCTTAGACTGCTAGTGACGTTTCCCAATAATGGTCCCATTTATAAACACAGATTACAGTTCCTACACATGGGTTTAACAGCATTGGCTTGTTCTAAAGTGTGCTTTACCCTGCGTTATCAGAACAGTAGCTGAATTCTTCCTATTGCAAAAGGGCAAATTCAGATACCTTTAGTCACCTTTTTCCATCATGAGTCCCACTGAATTAACTGAAGATTGATGATCAGACAATGAACAAAGGGCTGAGCCTGCACAGAGGGCTAACATAGAGTTACCATTACACTGTGGGACTTCAGACCACCTCTGTAGTGGAAAGGGCCCTAAGTTTTCTAAATTTCACCTTCAAATCACAACCTTTCACTGTTTTATCAGTGTGGTTAAAGCAGTGAAACCTTCTGAGGTACGTAAGTTTATATTTTCTGAATTCTACATTTAACTTAGTTCATATACTGGAAGGAGACTGTCCTTGATTTCACTGTAACTGCATTCAGCCAAAGGATTGCAGATGGAATAGTCTATAAAAAATACCAACACCGCTAAAGGTGCTCTGCTTTAATGACAGAGTATGGAAGACAGGCAATGTTATTCACTTTAAAAGCTACATGTGGGCACTTTCTGAATTCAGTATAGATACTGTGCTTCTGGCAGTCCTCCCACTGTCATTTCATGTGTTTGTCTTCCCAAAAACACACATCTTCCAAAGCAAAGCTCTGGGTCACAAAACACGACACAAGGTGTATGCCGGGACCACAACCAAAAGGCAAACAGAAATTCCAAGGGGAAGAAGTTTACTGAGTGGTATTCCCTAAATTCCAACCTTTTCTGGCTACCCCCTACCTTGTTTGGCAGAGGCAGGAGCATCCCTTTGGCAGGGTTTTCTTAAGCTTTTCTTTGCTATGTTTAATGCCCAAAGCCTACAGCTGTAAACGGTCCTCCTAAATTATCGAATTCCATAGGTGTGTGTCACCTCCTGCCTCGTGGTACCAGAGTGTCTATCAGCCTCTTCCTTATTGCCTGATCAACGATCCCCTCTAATCACCCTCTTCCTTATTGTCTAAATATTTCCTTTACTACCATTCACACATGGGAATAACTTGTTTTAACGTTTTACATGACAGATATTTCAGAAACCAGCCGTATAAAAACAACATTAGAAACACAGACCAGCTCTCAGCTAACAGCGTGCATTAAATGAGCACATGGCAATCTCCTTTTTCTTTTCTTTTTTAATCTATACCATCAGTACTCTTAACCCCACCTACTAAGTCCACAGCACACACCTAGCAGTGGTACAAAAGGAGCTACAAAACATGTTTTAAACTCAGAAAAAAAGATGGGGATGGTATGCCAGATTTATAAAGAACAGCATTTCATCCCTGCAACTGCATAACCCAGTTTTACAATAATAATAATAATTGTTTGTGCTGCTGACTTCCTTCAACACCTGTGACCCTGTTTGTCGTGGCCTCACTGCCTGCTGGAAACTTGGCAAAAGACAAGAGAAGAGATATTAGGGAACCAATGCTACATCCTGAGAGAGGCCATAAAGTCCAAAGGTTGAGCAGGATTGCCAGGAGCAGCCTGATAAAGGAAGGAAGCATGTGGCTCTGAGCAGACAAACTGCTGCGCCCGAGTACAACGTGTTCAGAGGCTGGAGCTGCACCCCAACGCCGCCCACGCTCCACAGAGCACGCACTATCCAGGGACTCTTCCCAAACAGCCCCCTTGAAAAAGAATTATTTTAAGCCCCTTTCTGAAATGAGCATGTGACTGCTCAGTGCCAGAATTTCACAGATCTTTAATTTTAAAAAACACTCCTCTTTATTATTTCAAATTAAGGTAGGGTGATTTGTTGATTTAATAAAAGAAAAAATCCTGTGCAAGACCCCATCTGAATTAGCATATTCAAGCCTTTCCAAAATCTGGCTCCAGTGAAGAACTTGTCCTTAAAAATCTATCAGACTGTAACTAAGCTTGTCACTTGGCATGTAAAATAAATAAGCCAATAATCAGATCCTTCAGAAATTTTCAATGAAACCTGTAAAACTGTCTCATAAAATACCCAGCATTTGAAGAGTTTTTATTCAGAAGGAGAGTACAGCACCTACAGGTTTCACATTAGGAAGAGCACGGGGCATTAATAACTTTTCCCCCCTCTTTCCTACTCACCACTCGCTCAGTTACACGAGCACAATGTTTTGTGATGCCACACTGTGAATCTGAGCAGAAAACCCTTTCCTGGCTTTCAGCACAAATGAAACCAAGAGCCCAGCATGGCCCCACGAAGGACTGAGCGAGCACAAGCAAAGAGCAGGGACTGGCAGCCAGGGGAGGGAGGAAAAAGGACACGGATTGCTTTGAGCTCATATTGCTGCTGAGCACTTTCTATTATAAAACCATAACCTAATACGCTTTCAAGACTCCGGCTCTGAGCTGCTTCCCACCATGCGTCTCCTTCCCTGCGCGGATCCTACAGGGATCTATCCCGTTCCCGAAATACGCCAGCGCGTCGGACACCGCTCTCTATTATATTTTCATGAGTCACTAAACAAGAGGAAGGAGAAGCCCAGCAGTGCCCCTAAACTCTTCCTTGAGAAGCAGCAGCACGGTCCATAAGGACGGCTCTCCCTGTGAGTGCAATGCCTGGCTCGGCAGAGCTGTCCTCCCTGGGGAGCTCGGCCGTGGGAAGCAGGAGCAAGGAACTGCCTTTTTAGGACTGTGGCTGAGCGGGGCTGGGAAGAGCTGGGGCAGGATCAGGGCTCTGGCAGCAGTTCCTTGGCCTTATAAGGACAAAGCCAGGTATTTTCCCAGCCAGCACATCCAGGTAAGGCCAGACAGGACTTCCTGGGCTCTCCCACTGCCCAGGGAGACCCTTGTGCACTGTCACACCTGCTCAGTGCAGACCTACAGCCCCGCTATCCCCAGCCTCCGAGCATTTCAAATAGGCCTTATTAGGAAACAGGGAAGCTTAATTAACTAATTGAAAGATCGTTCTGAGATCTGCAAAGACAGATGGTTTGTGGGTGAACCATTCTTGATATTAATGTGACATTTTAAGGCATTCTCAGCAACATTTTGGAGCGCAAGTCTCTAATGTCAGGCATCTTTTTAGCTCCCTACGTAAGAGGGAAGGTTTCCAGAGGTGAGGAGCAACTGGATTCTCCAAGGGCTTTAACAGAAGGAGGAGAACACCCAAAGCTTCAGACAATCAGCAATTTGTTTAAAAATGTTTAAGAACACGCACAATTAAGACTCCTTCCCAGCTGCCTAAAAATTAAGGCTGCTTCACAGAAAAGCCAAAAGGTTTTAGTTTCATTCCGTTTAAGTGAGATTTCTTGTTATTACCTGTTTTATTTGTCCAGGAGGCAAAACAAACTAAAGCACTTCAGGACAAATCCTCCCATATAGGATATATGTGTAAGCAGCCCTGACCATGAACTCTCCCATATTGTTGCTCTTTTTACTTTCCTGACTCTGATTTTTATAAGTAAAAAAGGAGGCTGTGACTGAAATAGAAAAAAAAGTACCACTTTCCCCCAGCAATATCCATTTTTAAATTTGATTTTTGAATCTTTATCAGAAAAATAGCCACAAAAATGGAGTATCCTTGATACTCCACTCTAGAAGTTTGGCCATTTTTCTTTGGGGAAATAAAAAAAGTAATCTCCCTTTAGATATGGTTAAAAAAACAACTTGCAGTATAAAGTTAAAATGAGACACTACCCACCCAAGATTAACCCAGCTTCTCAGTTGTGAATATGAAATGGTACATTGAAATTCAAAGAATTACCAAGTCATTTTACCATCTTAAGTTTTTTGAGGTTAAACTTTGATAACTGCCTGCCTGGAAATGCTGAAAAGTGTGGGCTTAGCTCAAA
This sequence comes from Corvus brachyrhynchos, assembly GCF_000691975.1. Classification (NCBI taxonomy): domain Eukaryota; kingdom Metazoa; phylum Chordata; class Aves; order Passeriformes; family Corvidae; genus Corvus; species Corvus brachyrhynchos. Next base: position 7,330,794 of record NW_008238126.1, on the reverse strand, counting down.
GCAGCTACTTTAAACGTAAAGATATGAGAATGACTTGATAGTTTTGATCTGTACTACTTTTTAAATCCACAGACAAGTGTCTGCTTTGCATCTCAAACTACTGCACCATTTGTGCTTTCAGGTAACAATCACAGAAGGAAGACCAAAACTTGGATTCCTCTTGCCACATCCCACTTGCAACATATTGGCAAGAAAACATGGGGGAAGTGCTAATTCCCCCTGGGTAATCACAGGGCATCCATTTCTAGGATTCCTTGTGAGAGGCCCATCCACAGAAACGAGGCTATGGACAACAGGAAAAATTACATTAATCAAATACATTAAATATGTGACAAACTAGCCTGAGTTCAGACGTGTAGGACTTTCTCCAGTTGTTGACTGGGCTGGGATTACATTTCCATAGCTCCAAAGGAGCACCAGGGCAAGGCTATTTTCATAAAAGGAATAAAAGTTTTGACACCAGGTTTCATATTGTAAGTTTCTCCTTTAAAATAACCTGCTTGCCAAAGCAGTTCAGCTGCCAGAAGGGGAGAGAGGCTGGGAAACTTTATTCCCTTTTAAAAGCAATGTGGGCTGTGCTGCTCAGGTACCCAAGGCATCGCTTCAGAACCAGGGAGCGCTGGCTCGTTAGGAGCAATTAAAAAAAATTCTGAGGGGATTTTAAAAACAACAACTTCCCAAAACAAAACATGCATATGTACCACATGCATTTGTTTATGCAGCTGTAATGAGTGATGAAATCCATTTATGAGCTGAAGTCACAAGATTCTAAGCAGGTCTTTGTTTAATCTCAGTAAGTCATGACATTTCCCTACTACTTATAATAATGTGATTTGGATCAACATTTTCAAACTTATGCACCTGGTTTTTAACACTGCTCACCAACTGCACTTCTCTTCTGCTTCTCTGCAGACAGAACAGACAGGTTGTTTTGGAGGCACCACTTCGATCAAGCACCCTAAAAACAGATAGAGAAACCTGGGTTTAGTTGAACACATGCCTGCAGTTCTTGAATTCAGCACATCTTCTGCAGTTCTTACTCAGACTGAGACTCTGGGCAACCTACAAAGAGCGTAAATAAAAATCAATGAGACCATTAGTGGGATGAATACTTACAGCATCAGCCCTTCTATAACCACAAAGTCTGCCCAGATGGATGCCCTTAAAAGACTTTCAGAAGGTTTGCTCCAGACAATGACTCTCGTTCCAGCACGTTGCTGTGACTTGGGAGAATAAAATGAAGATAAATGCAGCTGTTTCTGCTTACATTAATGCAGCATTAGTGCCCTCAGTAACAAAGGTAGGACAGAGTATGCAGGAAAATAAAAGATCCAGCACAAACAACTATTAAGTTACATGTTTTGTGTATTTATAAACTGTGCTAGGCTTTAGATGTATTATTATATAGCTTTAACATCAGTAAGCCTGCATATAAATCAAGACCATGGTTTTAGCTTTGATATTAAGGAGAAGAAAAAGGACAAATCCAAAGGTATTTGGCACTGCTGCTTTTGTCATTACGCTGCTATTAGCTTTGCAAACAGCTCTGATGTTTTGTGAGGATCAAATCAAAACTAAATGAATCCAGGTCTGCTGGTAATGCACTAGAAAATATAGAGTGATTCTGTATTAGTTCTTTCAAGAAGGGAAAGAAGGTTAGCCTCCTGGGCTGATCAAAAAGTCAGTGTAGCCAATGCACCAGGACAGGACATCCCAGACAGAGGAAAGTTCTCTGGGCCTATAAGGTGTGAGGGGAAGTGTTGCTCCAATACCCCTTCTCTGTTCTGTCTCTCCTTTGGCCCATTCACTTCCTGCTCTCCAAAGTCCCCAGCGAGCCAGGAGAACAGGGGCATTTTCCAGTGTGTCAGCAAACCAAGATGGCAGGAGGACATAAGAACAATGCAAGGACCTTTCACCTGGCATGTTTTATTCCAAGCAGCCCCTTTTTTACGTGCAAAAACATAAAGTATAAGACAATTTGTCCAGCAGCTTGGACCCAAATTTAGGAAGGCTCTAACAAGGCCAAAGCCAGATATGCATAACCAGCAAAGTCTCTGCATCACCCAACTGGCACCAACACAGTGTGTTCCTATTCCTTGCAATTTTTACAATTATTTTTGTTGATATAGGAAAAAAATATGCACTATTTCCTCAGAAATGTATATATGCTAGCTATATTCATGGGAAAATAAACTCAAATGCTACCTTCCTACCTAAATTCTAGGTCTATAAGGATTGTACTTTATATTTCCCCATTTCCAAAGTCCTCTTCAGTTATTTTCCTTTCGGTTTTGGGATTTACTGCATCAGAATGTCCAAAAGAAAATGGCTATAACTACTGAAGTCAGAGTAACAACTGAAAAACACGTATCAGTAAAAACCATTCTTTAGTATGTCAGCCCACATGAACTAAACCCAGCTGAAAACTTCTGAGAAATTAAATTAAAATAAATAACTGTGAGAGTTAAGTAAACAGTTCCCTTACTGGATTTGTTATAACTGACTAAAACCTTTCTTCCTCTTTCCACATTAAAGGAGAGGCTTAAAACCACATTTTGCATATTTTACTAGTTCAAACCTTTTCTAACCTGGTTCCCAGGTCAGACCAAGTCTAAAAAAACTTTAAAAAGTGAATCTAACATTGTTCTAAAATAACAGAATCCAGCTGAGTGTGAACAATAGGACTATCAATAAATTTCTACTCTTATTCCCAGACCCAGGGTGGAATTCTAAACATTTTTTAGCCCTTAAGATCACAATTTATTGAACTGAACTTGCACACTAGCTTTAGCAATCAATGTTACCCATTTGATGCCTCTGAATGCTTTCACCAGAGAGAGGAACTGCACGTTTGGAGAAAGAAAAACATTTCTGTGATTGTTTTAAAAACCACAGTTGAAAGTTTCTTGAAAGGTCAGAAAGCAAGTTCTCCTGGTAGACACAGATTAGCAGGCAGAGGGTAGGCAAGGTGCTCAGGGTGTATGGGAAGGGTAATCCATCAGACTGATAGCACCACTATGTATATGGTACAATTATATCTTATCTCCCCAGCCCTGCAACCAAAATAAACCCCATGGAAGCCTTGGAGTCTGCTTCTGTTGTCTTTAAGTACACACCCCTTAGGGTGGCGACCCAGGACACACCACACGCCTTTTACCTCATGTAAGACAAAAGCAAAACAAATATAATCAGTATTTTTCCTTTTAGGACTCTCACTGAGCCTCTTTGATGTGTTTTCCCTAATCGTTTTCTCCTTTTAATCATCACACTCAGGGGTTTCTCTGAGCTTATTATGGTTTAGGTTTTATGTAACCTCTTCCAGGCGGGCGCCTTCCCAAGCTCCCAGCACAGCAACTGCTGTAACAGTACACAGCAACTCTACACCGAGGAATACCTTGGCCAAATGAAACCAAAAGGGAAATTTAGATGAGTACATTCTGCTTAGGTTGGAATTTTGGCTCAGATACAAGAGTTCACACTCCTGGTCTTGCAAAAAGAAGCTCTAACGGAGATACTGAAAATGAAAGTACCTCTTCTACTTCAAAGCTGAAAATCCGGCCGCTACTACAAAGTGTTTTTCTGCTCTGGGAAATTTTGCTTATCTACACCCGTTCATGAAGGGGAAATCCTTGGTCCTGCAAGTTACCTGTGGGTTTGCCATTCACTTGACTAGCACTGAGACTCAGCCAATATGATTTACTGGTATAAAACTAGTTTAATTTCCAATTCCCATGTGGCTGCTTGCCAATATTTCTTTGTCTTATGAGCAATTATTCACATTTACATTTTATCTTGATTCTCTTTAGCAACATTCCTATTTACACAGAGAATCCTTCCATGGATTACTACATTCTTTTCAGTTTTACCTAAGAAGTGCATTGGTGTCCTATAGTTCCAAAATTTTCCTGATCCCCTATTACCAAAATGGCTCAATTTATAACAGGAACTATGTAAAACTCACATAAATGAAATACCTATAAAATATCCTGTAAACAGCTGCCCCCCATCTAAGCTGCCAGTAGATTCATGAGGTTCTGAAGTTAATTTCCATTTATCAGCTAAGAATTACTGATATCACTGATACTCATTTCTGTTGTTCCATGTCAGGACGCTGCCCATGGAGGAAGCAGGAGCTGGGACAAGAACTGGAAACATTTCCTTCACGTGGGAAGGTGCCCTGCTAAGAAACTGCTAATTGAACCTGACAGCAGGCGTATAAACAACATTAGAGGGAGTGCTCACACATGTACTCCCAATAAAGGGGAGGACAAGGCGGTGAAAGTCAGAGCTATTACAAGACAAATACAAATTAAGGACATTGTTTTTAATCTCCAGGATACTAAAATATTTCTGAGAGCTCCCACTGGGAGAAGAGGGAGGGAAAGAAGCGGGCAGGGGAGCAGTGAGCTCTGCTAAGACTTTTTTAATTGTTTCTGTCACCTTTTGTGGGAAAATCATTCTAGAGAAAAGCAAGAGAGGATTTCGAAACTAACAGAAAAAGACTTGCTAAAAGGTACTTTGCTCTCTGTAAAACTTCCCATGGGGCCTGAAAAAGCACCCTGAGCATGCCCTTTATCACACAGCTTTGCATATTGAATGCTGTTTGTTTCAGAGCAGTTGTATATTTTTACCTGGGGGGTTATTCCTGTAAATTGTCCCCTGATTACTGATCTGTAAGAAGCAAGTGAAGGAGTCAGAGCTACCACAAAGATATAAATACAATTATTGAAGTTCATGGGATTTTCAACATCCCCCCTCCTTTTCCCAAAACTTTAACCTTTGAGTGAACACTGCCATATATATATTTTTGTTTGGCTGCCTGGTGGGCTACCTGAAAATCATCAGCACTCTGAGAAGAAAGCTGCTATGGTTTATTCAGCATTTCCTTAAACCGAAGTCCTGCTGTGCATTACCATTTCCCAGAAAGGTGCATTGTTCTATCAGCACCCCTATCAAATTCAAGAGCAGAGACGCGCTGTCGGGACGTGCAGCAGCTCAGATAGGCCGGGCTGTTGCAATCCTGTTGCAATCCTGTGCAGAAAACAGAACGTTAACACTGGCATGCTGCTCCCACGCCCTCCCCTCTCCAGGCTTCCCATTAACTCCGTGACACCCTGCAAGGTACAGGATTTATTTACACAACACCACTCTTGAGACGAGCCTTTGTTCGGCTGCAATGTTGACAAGGCTTAGGAAGCACTACCCGCCAGAGTAAAGGTGTATTAAGCATCAACTGAGGATGAATGAAATGCTTTGAGACTCGCTTGATCGAGTTTCCAGCTGCAGCACAATTCCCTTTTAGCCAGGAGCTGCTGGGACAAACTGGGGAAGCTCCTGGCTTTCACAGAGAGCAGTGGCTGGCACTCACATGGAGGTTCCGCGAGGACTTTAATCCGGGATATGTGGTGACACCCTGAAAAGAAGCAAATTCCTCTCTGCCCAGCCATTCATGTTTTTGCTGGGCTGCAGTTGGGATGTGTTTCCCAACACCCTTCACCTCGCGGCTGTGTCAGCGCCAGGGAGGGGACAGCGTGGGAGCCGGAAGGAGGCAGGACTGGCTCTTGTGTCAGCAGGGCCGGCCGAGCACACGGCGCGCCCGACGTCATTCCAGGCGCTGCAGATTTACATCTGCTCAGGAGCGCTCCTCCGTTTTCCTTAAAAAGCATGTATGGAGAGCAGTTTACAGCGTAACGTAGGTGTAAAACCAGGCAATCTCAGGAGCAGATTTATGGGGTGGAAGCGTCCAAAGGGGTCATGAGCTTCACCTCCCCACTCCTGCAGGGGCAGCGGCTGTGGCACCCATCCTCTTCCCTGAGGGGAGTAAAAGGCAGGAGAATTCCCGTGTTTCACGTGGTCATCTTCTTGCCAAAGGTCTGGACTGAGAAACAGGGCTTATTCTTTAAGAAACGACCAGTGGGAAGCTGGAGAGGTGCTGGTGCTGTGCTTCAGCATCCCCCTTCTGGGAAGCTGCCGTGTGATAATTCCTCCTGCATGAACACCTCCAAATCACTTTCAGAGCCCCTCAAAGCACAGGCTCTTAATGTAAAGAAAACAAAATAAACCCCTCAAAAAGCAAGCCCATAGCAACTGGAAGATATTTGGTCAAAAATGTCAAAGAGTGAGAGTTAAACTGGCATAAATCTAAGTGCCAGTATATGCTCCGCACAGTCCTGAGTCAGATTCGAAATGCATTACAAGACTCATGAACCAATAAAAGCGTCAACGATTGATATCCTAAAAGCAAATGGGGGCAGTAACAAATATTTTATACCAACAAGTTAATCCTAGATCTTCCAGATGAAAATCCATTGCTTCTCCATACCTATTCCTTAATGCATTTTTAAAAATAAAAATAGTTCATACCACTTGTCCAGCATTTATTCCCCCCAGATCTGCCTGCTTTACTAGGACTTCAGTCTCATGTCCATTTTACAAGCAGGGGAATCAAGCTACAAAGATACTAAAGGTGATTAAGGGCCATTCAGCAGGGAGGCAAAAGCAGGGAAGAGTGCAGTTCCCATTTGACTCTGTTCTCCTGTTTTTCCTCTTTGGGTATACAGAAAATAAGATTACTTCTCATTAAACTCACAAGGTTATATTAAAGAGGTGAACAATTTTTTTTGCCAAACTTTTAAAGTTTTCTTAGTTGTCTTGAAGGGAAATATATTCCCCACCAGTACTGCTTAAGGGTTAGGTAAATACTCTGCTGACCAATAACAGAAATGTGAAATATACCCCTGTTCTTATTAACATTTATGTAATAATCCAGGGCTGAAATTGGCTATCATTGAACTGACCTCAGATCTCTGACATAAATGCCTATATGAAGCACCTGGCAATGGGCTGGGAGCATCCACACCCAGAAGTGCTTTGTCTGGGCTTGCAGCTCTGCCAGCCACACACCTTTTCCTACACCGGCTGCAAGGAACTCAGGAACTGGAAAACATCAGCACAAAACGTGCTTATGTAGAGCAAGGCTACTGTTGTACCATTAACTCTTACAACACACGTGCTTCACCTCCCTCACATGACTTACCTGAGCCCACAGCCCTCTCCTCACTGAATAGAAACCTCTGGAAATCTGTGCATGTTGCAACTGGTACCTAGCTTTCTAAATACCACACAGCCACTTCTGGAATGGCTTTCTAGTTGTTCCCTATATAAAAAAAAAGGTAAAATTTAAACCAATCTGAATTTCAATTCACAGCCTTTAGGCCTTTGCTTTAGTGTTGTGCTTTTATTCTGAAAATTCTCCTTGATCTTATGAACTTGTTTTTAACATACTCAAGTGTTACTGCTTTTTTTATGTTTCTTATGTTCTCAACAGACTGTAAACAGTCCTGTGAGCTGAGCAACCCATCTGCCAAAGACACCACCAGCTGCTCATGGACCTGCTCTAGCACACATGGGAACATGCAGCCTGAGCCCATTGTAAAAACACAAGATCTCAGGTAGCGATCCATGTGATCCAAATGATTCTGAGCTAAATTTTCCATCTCTTTTTCCTTCTGAAACAAGGGAACATATAGATGCTGTAGTGTTGGCAGCTGCATACAATTTTTACCACAGAAAAGAGGAAAGAACAGCAATTTTGAGGGGTTGAGTATCCTGGAGAACTCTCCTGTGAAGTCCTGAGGGTCTGCTGTGGGTGAGACTGGGACATTCCCAGCCCGTGAGGGGACAGGGCTGCCCGCACAGGGAGGAGCAGCTACGTCACTGTGTGATAGCTCAGCTAGGATCAGAGATCAGGTTGTTGTTTATTAATCAGGTGGGTCTGAGGAAGAGAAGCAGTTCAGTAGCACCTTCTCTAAAACAGAAGCCTTGAACTCTGCTTGTGCTTCCAGGCACCATCCTTCCCAGGCCGTGCCCTTTCCTCCCTACATTGCCTTCCTTGGCTCTTTGGCAACCCTAACTGCTCCCACACCATGACTCCAACATAAATGACTGTCATCCACAGTGAATGTTTCCTGTTCATTTGAATTACGTGAGCAGGCACTCTGTAAACTTCCCCACAGGCTCCACCACACTAATCCCTGGGAAGGAGCAACCTGCAGAACCTACTTTCACTGTTGAATGCTTTCTCTGTTTGTTGCTCCTCCTGTCAGAGCCATTACTTGAATTCAGACAGGTGTCCTTACATCTGTCACCCACCAGCCACTGCTGACATTCAGGAACAGGAACTCGCTGTCCGTGGCCAGAGCAGGAAAGCTTGATTGCTCCCTGGAAATCCCTGAGCTCTGTGCTGCTTTTCACTGGGCAGTTTTGGTCTCACGCAGACTCGCTTCCTCCCCTTCTCCTGTTGCAAGTACTGCTTTATCCCAGGTAGCCAGGAGCCTACTGTGCCAACAGCTGCTAAGACAGAGCAAAGTGTCAACTTTGACAGGATGCCAGATTGTTTATTAATTAAAAATTTAAGTACTCTGAATCTGTCCTGAGACCCTAATCAAAACTGAGCTATTTTACCTAGGGCTCTGAATGGTTAAATCCAGTTATTCTGAGATTTTCACTCACAACTGGCAACCAGAAATAAATCCATTTTGTTGACACTACTGTCTGTTTATTGAAATACCCAAAGACCACAAAGCTAACTTCAGTTCTCCACAGTGAAACCCCACCTCAGTAACATGGGAACAAATGCACGCTTCCAGCAGGATCTTTCCCCCTGAACACAATAAATATCTTTTCGAAGGCGTTCACCTGCTTCCCCAGCACTCAGCATCAATATGCTTCTATTTGTATGGTACATTTTTCCTGCTGCCAGCTCCCAATGCCAAGCAGAGCCGTCTGCTTCCCATATGCCACCCGTCCTCCAGTGCCTCCTCTCCTGCTTACCTTCTCTCTCTGGGCTCCCGCTGTGGATCAACTGCTACTCTGCCAGCCTTCTTGGTGTGTAGAGGATTTTTCCGACTGCAAGCTCCACACGATGGGAACTCTGCCCAATTCTCTATTTCCCGGAGCACCAGCTAAGCTGTGGTATAGAAATAATGAGCACAGAGACATTATTGGTGTGACATTTAGATTTGTAACATCCCAAACATCCTCCTAGAGCAAGGTGTCCCTGCCCAGGGCAAGGGGGTTGGGAGATGATCTTTAAGTTCCCTTCCAACCCCAGCCATTCCAGAATTCTAAAAAGCACAGGAAGCAAGGCCCCAGGGTTCTTTTCAGACTCATCTCTAGACAAGGTAGTCAACTTCTATTTGCTCAGGGTTTTGTAAAAAATACATACAAGTGTTAGAATAAAAAATTATAAAGTTCATTACTTATTTGAAAATGTATTTCTGAGCACTTGCAGTGAGCACTGAAATCCTCTATAAAGCCAGCTGGGAATAGGAAGCACAATAGTGAGAAACTTAATGTAACTATTGAGTGAAGAGGTCATCCCATCCACTTTAGAGACAATCCTATCACACCTTTCATTCAGATATTGCTGCACATAAACATCCAGGGTTTGAATTGCTCAGGCAGCATTCTTAAGAAAATGAAAAACGTTTTTAGTGGTTCTTCCCTCACTTCTGCAGCCATTCTGTGTTTTTACAGCACTGCTGTCCTGCCCCAGAGGTAACCCAACAGGTCTTGCAAAGCCTCCTAACTTTGCCCCACCTCCATCATTCACAATCTTGTCTCTCTAACCTACTCATTTTCCCCCATTCCACAAACTATTAGTTTCAAAGAAATTCAGAGATTAATTAAAATGATTGGTGGGATGAGTAGGTGAGGGGGACAGGCTAAAGGGCTTGACAAGAAGAAAGATGAAAAGGACTAAGTGCGTATGGCTTGGTTATGCGATGACTAATGGAGGGTGGAGGAGATGGACACGATACTCATTTACAAGTGCCTGTGGTTCTGAGGAGCATTTTTCATGTGCAAAATGAAGACTCGCTCAAGACCGGCTGGGTTTTTTCAGAGTTTTGGTTCCCGAGTCCTTCATGTCAAGTTGTGAGTCCCACTCTTCCCCCAGCCTATGCATTCCCACCTTTCCCTTGTGTCCCCAAATGTAGGGATTTATTTTTATTCCAGACTCAGTTCCTGGATCTCCACCTGGCCACAGGAGTCCTACTGGGAGCAAAGAGCAGGAGGAGAGGCCACGGAAGCCGGGGGTGGATGAGGTGGCAGCTCTGCCACACCTCTGCTGTGCTGCAGACTTGGACCCACTTGAACTGACGACGCAAACACACCCTGAGGAACCAGGAAGGAACTGGGACCAGCAGAATCTGGGAATTATTTTACTTCCACTTGGCCTGAGGAAACTCTGTTCCTCGTACCCTCTCACTCGCACCTTCTTTTACTATGCTTTGATGGAGTAAATAAGAGAAAAATACTTGTTCCTTCTAACTCTTGTCTCCCCCAGTTGGAGAAATCTGGTCTATAGTAACTCCTTAGGCAAGCAGAAAGCAGTGTGAGAAGATGCAGTCATTCCCAGTTTTATTCACTTTAAGAGGTAAAGAAGGAGATCATGTTTTGAAAGCATGAAGTGTTTTTAAAAAAAAAGACAATCTATATAATAATTTTCTATACAATAAAAATGTTATGGAAACTTCTCTGAGGACAAGAAAAAGCAAAATAGTCTAACATATCGAAAGAAAATGGTATGCTTAAATATTTAACATACATGTAATGTATATATCTCTAATAGAAGAAAAACTATATGGAAAAAAGAATTTTTTTTCTGCAAGCACTGTTTCCAACATAAAAAAATCAGAAACTGCTATGTATCCTTTTTTCTTTCCTTTTTTTTTCCCCAAATGATTTCGAAATAAGCCAAAAGCATTTGAGATACAGGAGTGAAACAAAAAAAACAAACCCATTTATTCCTGGACACCAAATATAATTTAGACGGATGTGGTGTGTATAAGAAATTTTAATTTGTCCCTGAAAAGCCATTTAATTATTCAGATTATCTGATTGCCTCACTCAGGCTTCTATTGATTGATTAGAGAAGTTTATAAATCAAAATCTGCATTACTGCTGCCTAACGCATCGGCCTCTCAGCAATACAGGGCAGGGATTGGCAATTCCTACCCACAAGTTTGTTTATTGAGCCATGTAAATGGCTATGGTTTGTACCTGGGTCAGGAAGTGTTCCTTCATCCTACTAAAGGAATATTTACTTAAGGACGTCAGGAAAGGGGGAATAAAAGTCCTGAATTAATAGGTGTTTAATAAATCAGGGCATAGCCACCAGAATTCCCAGCTCCTAGGCTAATGGCCACAAAGGATCATTATCCATCGGTCCCACTTCTGGTTCTGCTCTACTCTGAAGGTCTCAGGTGCTGAACCTGGGACTGAAATCTCAGCCAAGCCCTCCCTAAGGTCCCATATTAGGCAGAAAATCCTCTGGGAGCAGCCAAGAGCTCTTGCCTTTGATTTCAGAGCTCTCCTGCTCTTCACAAGCAGCTTGACTCTATTGCAGCCTGGACCAAATAACCCCCAGTGAGCAGCAATTAACATAATGAGTGTCCCCCACAGCTACAGGGCCTCAGCTCCAACACGTCTCCAGCAAACTGGAATGTCTACTCCTGAAACTCCGCCTCTGCAAGAGGAAGGAAGTACAGAACTGAAATGGGTGGAGGGGAAAAAAAATTAAATTAATCCCTCCAGCCCAATCTAACCCTCACTGAAGTTAATCAAAACCTTGCATTGATATCAGTGGGCTCTAAAGGCAGTTTTTCAAATCTGTAATAAATAGAGTGGTTTAAACTACACTGAGCATGTTCCTCGTAGTCTGAACTTTGCTTTCTAGGACAAAAGAAACATGCAGAAGAAAACCCCGAAAGATAAAACAAAACAACTAAACTCTTAACCAATTAAATACATGAAGTTAATCAGAATAAATTTTATTAGTAGTATTTGTCTATACAGCAAATTAATTGCATGGCTTCCTATGTACCACAAACCACCTCCCGTTTTTAGCTTTATTTGGAAATATTTAAAATATTTTATTTCAAAATAAAAACCTTCACACAATAAACGACTTAGAATTCAAGTCTTGCATTTCTCCAGAATTTCTTCCTTGCCCTTTATAAACACAAAAACTGCGGGGTGACACAGAGAAGATCATTTATGGGCTATCTCCGGGAATTGTAACACATCAAGGACCGCCACATCAGGTCCGACGAGATACCCATCTCTGACAAGAGCCAGGAGTGGATCCCTAGGGAGGCACACGAAACCAGGGATGCCCCCCCAGGCACAAGTCATTTGCAGCTCTGGGATTTCCAGAGCCAGTGTAAATGTTCTGGGATTCACAGACCTTAGGTGATTTCTCTTCTGTGAATTCATCCAGTCACGTTAAAATCCTTCAGCCCACCCTTGCCTGAGAGTTCCACCGCTGAACCACAGTTCTGTGAAGACATTTCTCTGGTTTGTTCTGAACCTGCTAGTTTCACTTGATGCCCCCTGGCTCTGGTGCCAGAAGAGTCAGTCACTGGTCTCTATTTATCTTGCATGTAAAGATTAAAAAGATTGAGCAACTGCTTTGAGCACTCACTGCACTAATGAATTTCAGAGATCTTATGCATGTGCAGTAACTTAGTGCTGTTTGGCTGAACTGTTTCTGCAGCTGAAGTTTGAGTTACCTGCAACCCAGAGAAATGCTGCGAGGACACCAGCAGCACACAGCAAGCCCCCACATCCATTCCAAACTTTGTATTTTGTGCCACAGAGTGTTAACACAAACACTGCATGTATAATTTCCATCATTCCAGTTAACACCAGTGCCCACCGTGTGGCCAAACAGGGCCAGGTGGGAACACCAGGAAAAACGCGAAGAAAAAAACTCCAACAACTTCAAAGAGGGGAGCTGGACCTTCACTTTTCTGTCACAGCTGCTGATGTTCTGTTTGCCTCATTGCTCCTTCCTATACAGTAACTGGTAATTATGTCATTATATCCAGAAAAAAACAGCACTGGAGAATTTGAAAGTGTGTTTTCAAAACTGGACCTAAGTTTGTCAGCTTCACATATTGTGAGAAGGGATTGAACCTGACAGACCAAGTTCTGCAGTGACAAAAAGCTGAACAGCAGGTAACAGCTTCATGTTGGAAGCATACGGAGCACTTGTTGCACTGCCGGCAATCAAACACAGAAGTACAGCCCTGCAGTCCCTGTGCCACGCCGTATTGTCACCGTCTGTCCTCAAATACCTGCTGCACTTTATTCCAGAGGTAGCTGCCACTCAGCATTCTCAAATCCCCACCACCCCGAGAGAAGGGTGTGTGCGGGGCAAGGTAAGAAAAACGAATCCCTTTTATCAGCGCTCTGCCCTGGAACGCCGCTCGCACCGAGCAGCTCCAGCGGACCAGACAGCTCCCATCTGTTGCTCCGAGGGGAACATGCCAGCACAGACTTTTCTCCTCCACCCCGATCCTTCGGCTCCAGCCCTTATTTTCCCTCCAGACTAACCTGGAGGTATTCCACAGCAATACTAGGGCACTGTCTAAAATTAGGCCGTCGCTGTCCCCTCCCCGTGAAGGACAAGTTCAGAGAACCCCATCCGCAACCCGGCTTTCTCCTGTCGGGTTTTATTTCCCCTCTGTATTCTCCTGGTTATTATTCCTGAGGCCGGGAATTGACGTCCCGGGTCTCTGTGAAGGCAAAGCCGTGCCGGGGGGCGGAGGTGCGGGGGCGTACGCGAACGCCCGCGGCCGAAACCCGCG
>NW_008238126.1:7292714-7315997 GCF_000691975.1 Corvus brachyrhynchos | reverse complement strand
CGGATACAATAACGCCAAGGTGCTGAAGCAAAACATGACGCTGAACCTGTCCGACCCCTCCAGCAACCTGAAGCCGCACCTGAGGAACAAGAACGCCGACATCCTCACCTCGCCCGACGTGGGGCTCCTCAAACTGGCCTCGCCCGAGCTGGAGCGGCTCATCATCCAGTCCAGCAACGGGCTGATCACCACCACGCCGACCCCGACGCAGTTCCTGTGCCCCAAGAATGTCACCGACGAACAGGAGGGGTTCGCGGAGGGCTTCGTGAGAGCTTTGGCCGAGCTGCACAACCAGAACACGCTGCCCAGCGTCACCTCGGCCGCCCAGCCTGTCACCAGCGGGATGGCACCTGTGTCCTCCATGGCCGGCAGCACCAGCTTCAACACCAGTTTGCACAGCGAGCCCCCGGTGTACGCCAACCTCAGCAACTTCAACCCCAACGCGCTCAGCTCCGCGCCCAACTACAACACCAACAGCATGGGATACGCGCCCCAGCATCACATAAACCCCCAGATGCCCGTGCAGCATCCCCGGCTCCAGGCTCTGAAAGAGGAGCCGCAGACTGTACCTGAAATGCCGGGGGAAACTCCTCCCCTGTCCCCCATTGACATGGAGTCACAGGAGAGAATCAAAGCCGAGAGAAAGCGCATGAGGAACAGAATCGCGGCGTCCAAATGCCGGAAAAGGAAGTTGGAAAGGATTGCTCGGTTGGAAGAAAAAGTGAAAACTTTGAAAGCCCAGAACTCAGAGCTGGCATCAACTGCCAACATGCTCAGAGAACAGGTTGCACAGCTTAAGCAGAAGGTCATGAACCACGTCAACAGCGGGTGCCAGCTCATGCTCACACAGCAGTTGCAGACGTTTTGAAGAGACTCTTCAGCGAGAACTGTGTTGTGGTACAACTAAACGGGAAAAATCCAAAGTGGCAGAGGCATAAAGCTAATGGCAAAAGCTGAGAGGCTGAGTCCTGCCTGTGCTCCGCAGCGCATGTGTGGAAAGACTGGCAAAGCCTTCAGCTGGAGCCGGGAGTGCAGCGGCCAGCGCTGCTCCGGGAAGTGCTGTTCCTGCTCGGATGAGATGTCAGATCTTCGTTTAACTTTGACCAAGACCTGCATGGACCTAACATTCGATGATCATTCAGTATTAAAGGTTAAACTGCAATAGAAACTGTAGATTGCTTTATGTAGTATTCCTTAAGAAAAAAAAAAAGTGGGAGGGAGGTTTGTGGGAGGCTGATAAACAAAAAAAGAACTGTTCTGCCTGCCTTCAAGTAAATCGTGTATGTACATATCTTTTTTTATTTTATTTTATGAAAGTTGATTAATGTCAATAAACTACTTCATGACTTTGTAAGTTATTTTTATGTTGTTTATTTGGGCACTGCCCAGTATTGTTTGTAAATAAGAGGCTTTTTTTTAGCACTCTGAGTTTACCATTTGTAATAAAGTATAATTTTTTAATGTTTCTGTTTCTGGAAAAAATTCTAGAAGGTTCTATTATATTTAAGAAAAATAAAATAATTAAAATGTATTTTCCCCTCACACTTTTTTTTTTTTTGGCTAGTACCTGAGTTGGGAAAATGCCCTTTGAGCTGCACCCTGAAGGGTAGGGATTATGCTGAACTTACTCTGTAACTCCAGATATGTCCTGGAAAAGGTGTGAGGAGGGGAGGGAGAAGCCAGGTCATGGCCACTAAACTCATACAACTTTTGGGGTTGTCCTGAAGTTGTATTTCCCATCTGCAGCCTGCCTGCCTTGCCTGCTGCATTCTTGGGGCCCAGTTTAGACATCTGACTTCAGGCAGGGTAGTGGAGGGGTGGAAAGGCAGGGAATGAAATTGTTCCATAACTGGAGCAACTGGCTACTTGATCTGACATGCTTTTTATTAAATTAATGCCCTCAAGAAGATAAGGCAGGTGGTTGTATTAAAAAAAAATAGGCTGTAGGCTTCAAAAATAAAAATATTCACCTTTATCCCTATGTTTTCTCAGGTAGGAGGTGATTCTTGTCTGTTAATATTTATGACAATGCTGCTGTCAACAGTAAAATAATTTTATAACCCTTTCCCTGTCTCTAAATCCTTTCCCTTTTGGGTGTTACTCTGGGTTCTAACCTTCTTGGCAATAGAAAAGCTGGGAAAACTGAACCTAGTGGGAAATGAAAATAGCAACTTGTTGAAAAACAGCAACTCCTGTTGCTTGTTTCCAGCAATTTGCTGAAAATAGCAACTTCTCAGGCAAGTCCCAGGTATTTTTTACAAAATAATCCTGATTTTTAGTACAATGATAATATACAGGTATATCTTAGAAACATGCTACTTTACTTGAGTGGGGGTGGGAAACAGCTTTATTACCAGGATTTTAAACACTGTACCCAATCGATTTTGTTTAATAAACCTATTTGAAGGAGACCAGATATTTTCCTGTTTGCTGTTTGGAGCCAAACAGCTAAGGGAAAATAGATATCAGAAGACTGCCAGAAAATATACCAGAAAATTATTATTCTCAACCAGGCAGTTTTAAAGTCTTTTTTTCCTTAAATTAGAATAAGCCTAATTTTAATTGAAGTGATAGTGTTGGTTAAGGTCACTTCACAAAATGACTAGATAGTTTTTTATATATATATATTTATACATACACATCTTTACTGTTATCAAAATTATACTCTGAAACTTGCAACTACTATGGGTCAGTTCCTTACCGGAAGCAGGGAAGTATCTTCCTCTAACTTTCCCCCCCTCACCCCATTATACACATTTTATCACACAAGGGGTTATTTTAATGTTTAAAATATGCTAATTTGGTAGTGTCCTTCCACATCCCAAGCGTGGGTCAAGGTAGGCACCGTTTGGAGGGTGTTTGCTGCTGTCAGAGGAATACAACTGTAACAACACCAACCAAACAAAGGGTTACTAGGAGGATTCCCAAGTTTGCCAAGAGTACATTTTGCTGATGTCAGCAACCCGGAAGGTAAGTTGATTTTGACCATATGTAGGAATAGACAGCAGAGGGATAATACACAGCTCTGCTGGGTGTGGTTTTACAGGGATTTAGCAAGTGCCAACTAGCAAAATAAGCAGGGCAAGGAGATTAATTACCTGCAAAGGTGCATGTTTAACTCTCAGCAGCGCTGGGATATGGAAGAAATGTTACTAGCAAGCATTCTGCTTAATCACCTAATTACGTAAAAAATAAATACATTATATAAAATACTATGTTAATTAAACACAGCTGAGTGACAGTCTGCTCCACCCTAGCCTCATGTGCACACACAGACATTCAGCAGTGCAGTTGTGTGTTTTCTCTCAGGGTGACATTCTGTGGCATGGGTGAAAGAGTTCCTGAGCAATGGCACTGCTGGGTCAGTGGGCACCATGTGATGGGTTGTTCCTGTCACATCAATATTTCATTGATGTCCAGTCATAGAATCTGCCAAGCAAGGTGGGGTTTAGCACCAGTTAGGCAGCTTCACAAGGAGATGAAGAGCACTTCAAGATGAACCTTTTCATTGGTCCCTCATCACATTTGAGGATTAGGCCTAAAAGAGGGCAAAGTAAGTTTATAGTCTTTCCACCTCCATCTGTTTTGTAAACAATGTGGTGGGCCAGGAGCCTGTTGCTATCTGGTCCACCTCGGCCTAGATTAAAATTAAGCACTCTCAGTATATTTCTTAGTAGATCACTGTGTGATCAATACACACAAGGGTAATGAAAGACGTGCGTGCGCTTGTATGTGGTGAAATGCAAAGTTTTAACACTTACTTAACTGCCAAGACTAAAATTGCCAAATGCACTATGGGCCTTACTTCTACAAGGAATAGTCAGTTCTCTCTGAGATTCAGAGAGAAACTCTTTTTGTTGCCCCAGCTGTACTCACAAGGGAATATTTTGCAAATAACAGCATTGTGAACATGTATTTTGTTTGGCTGTGAGTGTTGTCAACGGATTCAGGAAGTGAAGTCAGAAAAAGGCAGGGTTTCAAACAGGGCAGGCTACACAGAAATGCCTGGGCAAAGAGCCTCTAATCAGAACAACATGTTTGGGATACAGGAATATTAATTACAATTTGGGTCTCTATTGAAACCAATAGAAGCCTCACACTTCCATCTCCATGAACAGAAGTGAGCTACAAAGAGGGGTTTGACCATCATTGTTCACTGAATAATTTTAAATCCAAAGTACTTTTCATTTTAGGAAGAACAGTAACAATTTAATTTATTCTCCAATGGCACAGAGTTAGAGTCACCAGCCACTTTCAACCTCAGAACACAGTGGAAGTTTGTACAGACCCCCATGTATCCGAAGGTCTAAAAAATACCAACCTCAAAACAGAGGACTTTAAATACCAGCCTAAGGCAGCACATACCCATTTAACAATGAAGTCTAATGACCAGAGATTCCTTAGCTATCTCTATTTTATAGGAAGCTGTCAGGAAATCCAGAAAATATCCCCCCAGTCTATGTGAAAAATGGCTGACAGTTCTGTCCCATGCAGAAGTCTAAGAAATCCATTACAATAATTACTTTCTGAAAAGCAGCTCAGGCTGGAACAAGCTCAGGCACCGCTGGAGAGCACCATGGCATGGGCTGTGCCGTGTCCAGGAGAAGCACAAGGCAGAACTGAAAAAAATCCACTTATCTTTAAAATCAAGCCTAGCACTTTCTCTGTTCTCCACCTCTTCTTCCCTCCCCTTATTCCCAAGACTCCTGTATAACAACATGGAGTTACCCACATCAAGAACTAAAACCAGTTCAGGCAAAGTTGGCTGTGTAGAAAATAAAAGTTGCAAACATCATGCGTGAACACCGACTATTGCTAACAGGCAGATGGACTCAAGGAAATATTTGAAATTACTATATACACAAACCCATTATGAAACAGAATATACCTTAGGAACATCTGGCATTAGCTGAGGGACCGGGGAAGGAAGGTGGTATTAGCCTTACAAGTAGAGAAAAGGAAACTTCAAAATGCAGATGGTTTGCTTTTTAGGAAGGTAGTTCTTCCAGAGAAGTGCTTGTTCCTTGGAATCACATGCACTGTCAACACCAGAGCCTGCACCCAAGGGCTGGTGGCCATCCTAATTCTACACAGATCTATTACTGTTGACATGAACAGGATAATGTATCCTCTGAACAGAGAATGTGCTCCTTACAAAGGAAACTTGTAGAAAGTCATCATATAATTTACCGTGAAAGCCTCTGACTACTGAAACACTTTTAGAGTGGTTTTGCACAGCAGGGCCCTCTTTTCCAATTCTGCACATTATTCTTTGCAGTACTTTTTTTGTTAAGACACAATGGAACTACAAAAATCAAATTAGATTTTCATCATGGTCCCTTCTGTCCTTAAATATCCGAAACACTAGAAGCACAGTTACAATGGGAAAGAATGGCTTTTAAAAAAGTTAATTAAATATTGAAAACACTGCTAATTTTCTTAGTTATAGAGTAACAACAGACATCAGTGGAAAACCAAACAAAAACCTAATTCAGAAAAATGAGCAAGTAATCTGTTTTTGAAATCTCATACAGAACTTGATAGGTCATGACTGAGCTGATTAATCCAAATCTCTATAAAATACCTAGAAACTGTAAACAAAAGCAGAGGAAAATTTATTATTTATTTTCCTCAGTCTCACAATTATTTTCTGATTTTGAGTCTTGTCTTCTCCAAGCAATCTTTAAGTTGAATCCTTAAACAGAAGGACGAGCAACTTACTGAAAATTCCTCTGAACTGTGAATTTCATTCCTTATTCTCTTTTTAATTAAAACCAATTCCTGTGAGACCTGGCAGCATAATAACACCAAAGATGTGGGAAACAGGATAGAATTCCAGCAGATGGAGCTCAAAAGCGAACAGCCCTGGAACCAGCTGCACAGATGCCTGGAACAGGAGCCTCTTCTTAGATGGTGTAGTAGCCAAAAAAGACTTCAGATGAAACCTGTTATCATACAAGTGTACTAAAACCAGAAAAATTTAAACAACTTTCCTGAACTCTTAAAATAATCACTGCAATGAGGAGGGAGATCCTGCATGACTTTAGTCATAGAATAAGCACAGTTATTTCAGAGGACACTAAAGAGTTCAAACTGAGTGCCCATGGCTGTTTTTCTGAATTCTCCTCCCCAGTGATGATTTAGCTGGCATGGCTTTTGGATGGCTGCTGTTACTGCACCTTTCTGTCTCAGATAAATCATGAAAACACACACGACACAGGGATCATCCAATACAGGTTGCTATCCAAACTCATAAAGCCTCTCTCTCACACAGCACTGTATTAAAAACAGAAAACTGAAGAAGTTTTGAATCTCCACTGAATGGATCACTGGTAGGTTTAAAAGCATGGCCAAGCACTACCAAAACTGGGGCCTACCTATTTCAAGTGATGTGATTCTCAAAGTTGCTGACCTTCTGTGACTGCAAATCAAAGCAACTATGAAAAGTTCATTTTCATTTGTGTCCAAAAGTAGTTTTAGAACTTTTAACAGCAGCAAAAATTGTGACCTTCTGCACACACCTTGCAAGCTCTGGTGGTTGTTTTATTTTCACCTTGAGAAATCAGACACAAAAATCCGTAACACTTTGGAGATATAGCTCAGGATTTATTCAGTTTAACTTCTGACACCTAACAAAGCTGGGGTAAGAGGCACCACAGGTTCTCCTTATGGTTGTCAGAAAAGCACAGGCCCCTTCAGAGCATGATCTGGATAAACCAAATTGCTGGTTGAAGTGATCTGGGTGAACTAAATTGCCTGTGCCTCAGCAGTCAGGTTTTTTTGACTTAGGAGCCTCCAGTCAGATAGGATGAAACCAAGGAGCAACAATTACCTGATTAGAATCAGGAGACATTCACTACACAGAACATTTCTGAAAACATCCACCACGTGTTAGTGATGAACAAATTTCCATATGCAAAGCTTCACTCTGCTGCAGCCCATACATAATGTACACCTTTTTTTCCCTATCCAAATATTATCCCCAAATATTAACTGTGCAAAACTCGTTGCAAGAAGTAATTAAAAACAAGACTTAGAATGAACCCTCCAGTGGTGTCTCAGGGCCCCAGTCAAGATATGATCTTTATCATGTTAATAATCACCAAGTGTCTGACCCAAATACCTGAAGGGGAAAAAAAGAACCTGAATTCTCCACGCAAAATCCATCTCCTATTTTCTTGTTTGGCTCTGCTCTCAATCATACAGATTGTCTGTTCTCCCTGCTTCCTGACTGAACAAGATAAAGTATTTATAAGTACATATATTTTAACTGGTTAAGAAAGTGCTTTAATATGCAAAATTACATAAAAACTATGTAAAAATATACAGTAGATACAGCTGACTTCAAAACTGACAGTACAGGAGTTTGCAGTTAGTCTCCAAAAAGGTTTGTGACCAAAGCCAACCCCTGGAAAGTTAACATCAAATTTCTTTCTCTAAATGATGAATTGTAAGCAGAATTTAGTGGCAGGTTCCTTCTCCTTGAAGCAGAGATTTCTAACCAGTATCTTTCTGGTACAGCACGATTTCCAGTTTTCAGGAGCACGAGCTATGGAAAAGCAGGCAGCTTTTCTCTAGGCAGATGTATCTGTGCTTTTAATACATCAGCATTGTTAAAGACTTCTGGATTTTATTTCCCACTTCTGCACTCCAAAAACCACCTCAGCTTAGTATATTTAGGGAAGTGCTGTTCACTACACTTCACAACTACTGACAGATTAGGCTCTGTGTAATTTTTGAGAAGTGACAATAAAGTTGACCAATCTGGCTGTTTCTCAAAATACTGACATTTACCAAAAAAGTAGCACAAGTCCTGAAGATGCTGAATATCCCAGTTTTGGAAATCAGGCCACTGATAAATATTTGACAGAAAACATGATTTGAAATCACAGTATTTTTTTATATTTGGAAATAGGGATGTCAGAGGAAGGAGAGAAGGAGGAAAGGAGGGAGGGAGGGAGGGAGGGAGGGAGGGAAGGAAGGAAGGAAGGAAGGAAGGAAGGAAGGAAGGAAGGAAGGAAGGAAGGAAGGAAGGAAGGAAGGAAGGAAGGAAGGAAGGAAGGAAGGAAGGAAGGAAAAATCTTAGTCTCAGACTAAACTTCTATTTCCGTAAGAAAGTTACGCAGCTCCAGCTCTTTCAAAGGAATGGTCTCAAACTGGTCCAAGTGTGCACATCTGTCTTTTTGTGCAACCTGGGGCCTCGCTGAACAACCTCAGGTAGCTTTAGCTGGTGTTTGATGAAGGTACCAAGGAAGGAGCTCAGGTTTCTGTGCCAGTTTGTGGACTGCAGTAGCAAACCACTTGGACACTACTGCTGCAGGCAAACACCGTCAGATGCACCTCCTGCCCTTAGAGAGCTGAGCTTTGATGTGTATAAGTATTTTTTCTACCTCGGTGTCAGCCTGAACAGCCACCTTCTCCCTTCTCCTTTTCTTTTCCACTCCCTCCTTTGAGCTGGTAGTGCTTTTGGGAATATTTTAACCTGCACTGTTCCCCTGATTCTGTTACCCACAGAGCTCTACCAACCCCTGAAATGACAGGGAGCAACAGGGGAGGTGGAACATAAATGCAGGTACGGGCAGTGAGGATGTGGCATCTCCTGAAAGAAATGCTCACAGCAATATCCACGTTGCCACAGATCGAGCCAGAACTCCTAAATTCATTCTTCCCAATGGAACTTACAGTACAAAAATGCCCAGACAGATTTTGCACCAGTTTTACTAACTTAATTTGAATTCACACTTTTGGTTAAACAAGATCAGCTTCCCATATGGACAAACCTATAAAACATGGTTTGACTTTCCCAGGGAACATTTTTCATGCAGCCATTAACTTGAACAAGAACTGTGAGACATTACTATACCTGCTTATGAAACTGTTTTTGTTAGATGACTAACTTTATGCATATATGTTTAAAATTATTTAAGAGGGCAGTGAAGTTATTATTCCAAGTCTTATAAATGGAATTTCTTGCACATGTTCCTGACATTGGCTTCTCTGTCTGTTTTGAATTTACTGACAAAGTACACTACCACACCCACAATTAATTTCAAGCTATTTCCTTGGCCCCCTCTGTTTGCTCTATTATCATCCTTACGTGCAGAAACTGCTTCTGTTTTTCACTGCACAGGAAATGCCAGGCTGGCAACATGAGAAAGGCTTGGATTTTAACTAAATGTTAATGGTTGTTGCTGTGGCTTGAATGTGGCAACCATGAAAAGCTCTCACATTTAGGATCTACACCACCTATTTGCTACTGGCAAAGCCAGTTACAGTTCCAATCAAACTCTAAAGGTAACAACGACAACACAGGAACAAAGGTAACAAAGTAATGAGCTCAGGGAAAGAAAGATCTTGTGAAGTTACTCTTTTTTTTTCTGTTACAAACAGCCCAATTCTCTAACCTGTTGCAAATTAGGAATACTAGCAGCTCAGTGCCGCCTGATTTTCTGTAGCCTAATGTAGTTCCCCCCCTGGAATTTAGTTCTACTGTTTTGACACTTGCACAGCCCAATCTAAGAAAGAAAAGCTCCCATTATCCCCTTTTTAACACACTGCCCATCCCAGCACAGGAGCACAGCCCCATCAATCCAGGAAAGCACTTCCAACCATCTCACCCCTTCCTGCCTCTCCAGGAGGGTCTCACGTCTCTGCTGGCAGCCGTGATCTAAGGAAATTAAGAAGAAATAGAACTCCTTGTCTTTATAACTGTACAGAAACAGGAACAAGCAAGACCTCGCCATTAACATACAGAACCCAGATTCCTCCGTGTTTCTGGGGTTCAGCTGATACCACACCAGCCAAGAGCACAATCAGTACTGAATTTGAGTTCTAATTCCAGCTGCAGCTTTACATGAAGAGCTCCTTCATAGTCCCACACACAGTTTTCCATAACTGCTGATTGAGATCTGCAGTGTAGAAATACCGAGTTTGATTCTCCTTTTTCCAGGCAGTCCAGGTCTTGGCTTAAAAAACAATGCTGAAAAGCCCCAAACCAAACAACTATGTCTTGGTCTATATCTGCCCTCTGGTTTGGATCTTCAAAATGATACTGAGTTCACAGAGATCTACTCTCTGATTTAAATGACTCAATGAGTCTATGAGTTCAAAAAGAAAAGTTTTATAAATAAAGGTTGAAAACCAGCAGAAACTCCCCATGTAGTAAAAATTATCACTTTTGCCTTACAACTAAAAATGATCATTAAATGATGATGCTCCAAAAATCTATGAAAGTCTCTTCAAATTCCTCAGAAGAGTCAGAATAAAAGCAGAGCTCTCAATTACTGAGAATTTTTAATGGCTTCCTATTTCTTTTGTGGACATCCATCAGTATTTTCATAGTCCAAAGCCTCTCCCATATGAACAACAATATATTAAAATGTATTTTGATTCACTTATCAAACTAGATTAAACTATGTTTAAACATTGCTGGTTCTAGATCTAAAACTGGAGTATTAAGATTCACCACATTACAAAAAACCTACGATTCTTCAAGTCCATTTGCCTAATATACACTTGCCATGCCTAACATTACAAGCCTCATCCTAATCTGGAATTTAGCTATTATTTGATACTTCATGCTCTAAGATTCCTTCCTTAAGTCTGAAGCTTTAATTTAAGCCAGCTGTTCCACAATAACTCAACATGTGTGGGATTTTCCCACTAGATGAAAATGCTAAGTAGGAATTTTTTATTTTTAAAGATATATTATGCCCATTAAGAGATGGCTCCTTTTAAATAAAGGCAAATAAATTGTCACAGTTGGTTCAGCCATGTAATGTGAAAACGATCCTGTGCAACACAGCTGGGTTTGTCACTGCTATTGCCTTGGCCGTGTTATGGGTTAATGTACAAACTTACGTTGGCTTTTTTAGCTTTCCATTTTTACTGACCTGTGCACTTTGTTTCATGCTGATAATTAATGCACAAACATTAATACAACAATGTAATATTCTAATTCAGTATTTTTTATTCAAATTAATTTTCTTCTGAACAGCATACACTGAAGACTATTTGTGCTCATAAGGGAGAGTGTATAAGTGCACATCTGTACTATAAAATGCTACTGGTGTATTATTAAAATACAGACAATTTTAGCACTGAAACATATTGTTTTTCAATACAATTTCGATCACAAGAAAATAGCAAATGGCCTCTAGAAAAAAAAAAAAAAGCACTGTCATGGCAGAGGCACTGGCAGGTGAAGGGTTAAAATCAATGCAGGATTTGAGAGTACCAGAACGTTTTCCTGCAAAGTCCTTCTATGGTGTGATCCAGGGGAAGGTCCAACTCAAGTGCTGGATGCTCATACAGGATTTCCTATGACTAATGCTGTCAGCATTCAAGACTTTTGATTTAAAATGTGGGTGTTATACACAGATAGGAAATTTACCATTTACGATTTCTTATTCGAAAATGAATGGAAATTACTCTGATTTTCAGATTCATTTGCTGTACGTGGAATGATAGCATAAAATAAGGAAGTCACTAAGTGGCATATGCTGGGATTGCCTGCCAAGCTTTTACACAAGTCTTTTATATTTGGATGGGATTCACAGGAAGCTTGTACAGGAAGGCCTTTTCCTTCCTTATTTTTCAAAAGCTTTGCTGGATGGAAATTATGCCAGTGAGTAGAAGAAGGGAAGGGGGAACAAACCACCATCCTGGTCATTTTGGTGTCAATTCAAGCAAAACTGGAAGTCACATCTAGATGACATTGATGCAACCTGTTGTACAATAAACTAACAAAACCAAGCCTAGGGAGTGCAAAAGATATTTTTGATTCAAAAGATTCAAAACCAAAGTAATACAGAAACCAAACCAAACTGGAAAATGCAAACTTGAGATGTAATCTGTTACAATTAAGTTAAATTTGCCAATATTTCTAACAAACGTGCCATGGCCATGTACACTCTCCAGTAGGTTTGCTCTGAATTCTATTGCAAGCTCTGGCTGCTTCAGATAATGTTTAAATAGAGATATTTTATTGAATTAAACATGAAGTCACTAATAGCACTTGAGCTGTCATTACAATATCCCTTCTATTCACTTCTTAATGTCACGTTTATCCCATTTTCATGATGTAATATTAACTTTTAATTGAAACTGAGATTTCCCTATGTCTTGTGACACAAGGGAAAAAGAAGGTTGATTCCAGCTATT
Organism: Corvus brachyrhynchos; assembly: GCF_000691975.1. Classification (NCBI taxonomy): domain Eukaryota; kingdom Metazoa; phylum Chordata; class Aves; order Passeriformes; family Corvidae; genus Corvus; species Corvus brachyrhynchos. The sequence goes on along the minus strand of NW_008238126.1, from coordinate 7,303,835 downwards.
AAAAATCACTATTCTTTCCTTAATCTGGGTCTTCTAAAATCCCTTGTGGGCATATTACTGTTCTATTATTGAGCCAGGGATTTTACTTCACTGGGAACCATATGATATAAAAATACATTTACAGGTAAATTACAATGGGTCTAGATGCCTGTTCAGCATCTACCACGTCACCTCACAGGAGTCCCACAAGTCTCAGAGAACTCAATTTAAACCTCAGGGTCTTGTAAATCCTATTTAGGCAAGGAGAAGAAAAAAAAACAACCAAAAATGAAATAAGAAAAAAGCACAAACCAAAAAACTTTTAAAACTTTCTCAAACAAGGAATGCTTCAACTGCACAGTAAAGGAAACTGAATTTACAAATGAGTGCACTGAGGTTAGAGGGACAGTGTGGAAGAGACTCAAAAAGGCATAAGGTAGCAATATGCAAAGGATGAAGAGGAAAGTAGTGCAGGGACAGTGGAAGACATCAAAAGCATTAGGAAGGATGCCTGAAGAGATGCAGCTCTTGTAAGGCTGTTGGTGGACGTGTGCAGTTGTCTCCAGCTGGACATCAGAACCAAACATTCAAGTTTTGAAAGCTATTATTTATTAAATAAAAAGGATGCTGAAATCATGAGTCAAACTTGTGCTTTGTCCACAGAGCAGCTGTGGCACAGGTACCAACCCTGTGTGCTGTGAGAAAAGGCATTGCTAGGGAAAAGAAAATCCATGCTGCTGTGTTTGCATTACTCCTGTGACCAAAACTATCTTTCTTTCAAAAAGCCTCTTTATGCAGCAAATAATTCTCTGCTCCTAGTGCAGACTAAAGGAGCAAGGAATAAAAGACTTAGCTCCAGGTATAGGAATAGAGGAGTCTGAAATGCAAGTCTCCAGTTCAGATGGGACTGCACATGATCTGCACAGCGATGGAAACTGAGGGGGCAGCCAGGTCATGCCTTTCCCCTGCTGCATGAATCACTCTTTGAATGGAAATTTGAGTAGGAAGACATAATGGCTTGGGAACAAAGAGAGCTGCTGGAATATCACAGGTGCAGCCCAACACAGAAGGGTGTTTTGGGACATGCCAAGGAAAGCAAACACCATGAATCTGGAGTTGTCAGGACTTTGTGATTTAGGGAGCTCTCCAAATCAACAAGGGTGTTTCTCACGGAGTCAAACAGGCAGGAGGACAGCTGAGGTCCTGAGCCAGTGCTCCAGTTAATCAGGTCCTCGATGCTAGACCTTTATTCAGAATTCAGAAAAAGATAGGAGTTGCTAATGTTCTACTGATGTTTCTGGGAATCGAACTTGCACTCCTCTGAGGCACCTCTCTGGAGCTGGATGTGTAACCATATCCTTTGCTGAACTGGAGCTGAGGTGAGGTGCAGGAATCCAGACCCTGACACACAAGAAGACACTTTCTGGGGGAACCAAAATAGGCAGTTAAAGGCAGAGGATTCAAACGGAAGACAGGGGAAGTTGCCAGAACTGGAAAGAGGAGATAACATGAAAGAATCAACTCTATGTGCCTCAGAAAACCCTCTGAATGAGAAATACTGTGAGACTGAGCAAAAGCTACCAAATTTCAGAACTGAGAACAGACTAAAACACTTAGAAGAAACAATTACATGCCTGAAATTTTCTGCTACAGCAGGAAAGTTAAACTTCATTTTGATGTATAACAAACATAAACTGAATGCAACTAAAAATCCAAGATGATTTTAACCAGTTGATCAGGTTGGAGTACCACTAAATTATAATAAAGACAAACAGAATAAATAAATAAACAAGCAATTGCTTCCATGCATTTTTTCAGAAGAAGGAAAAGAATACCAATTTTTTTTTTTTAAATGTGGTTACAAGCAAGCCCCTTGAGTAATTTGAATCATCTGAAGACTAGGAAAGTGCTATAGATGGAGAGATTTAGATAGAACAGTGAAGATGTACTGGTGATGGATTTTTATAATCACTTAGAACAAAATTCTCCTTGGCACTGGTGCAAATTCAGAATCGTTTTCACTAAGTACTCTACCTCTACAAAGCCAATTTGGCCAAAAGGCTTCTGAGGGAGATGCAGTGACAGCACCACACCCTTCTGGGAGCAATGCTGGGGTGTGAGGAGGATCCTCACTGTCTTCAACAGTTACAGAACTTTTATAAAGTATTTTCTTCTGTAAGACTTCACTGACAAAGTGCATGTTCCTGACTCACAACCAGAAGGGCTTGTTTGGTTTACACTGCAAAAAAATCTGCCCATTTTGGAGAAAAACCCTGTCCCTCTCTACATTTGGTTTTGCTGATCCTTGAAACTGCCTCAGCATTTAGTAACTCAGTACTTCTACATCATTTATGTCTTATCCTAATGATAGGAGGGCTTGCGTTTCACCATAGCTGTTTTCTGTTAGCCTAGGTCTGAAAGGAGGCATTTATAGCTCTAAAATTACAAGACAAAATTATACCACTGATACAGCTTTCAGCCAGTTAGTGTCCACAGATTGACAATTAGCTCTTAAATTTAAATTATGCTTGTGACAGGAAATAGGTCTGCAAAATAAATAAGTATAGAAACAAATAACCAGTAATACTGCTCAGTTAGACAAAAAACTTGCAAATTTTTTTTAACTTTGCATTATGAAAGTTGCAGTTGCTAAATACATCATTCATGATATCACAGCTAACATTTTTTCTGTTTCTTTTGAAAGAACTTTTATTTTATTATGTTCTGAAACAAGAACATTTCTTTACCTCTGTGAAGCAAAACTAGCAATTTATTTTTCCTTCAACCTCCACTGTGTAGCTTTTTAGAAAACAGCCTGGCAAGTAATGCCACGAAGAACTTTAGAAAAATACTTAAATCTAATTATTCAAAACCTGAATGGCAAAAAAAAAAAGGTACCTAAGTAGTTTGGTCACTCTTCTTAAATTCAGTTATAAATGTATGATAAATTGGAAAACAATCCTAATCCTCACTTTGGCTGAGTTATTGATCTTAAGCCTCATTCCTACAGCTGGACGCAGCCAGCCCGCTCTGTCAGCATTTACAGCCATCAGTGGCACTTTGCAGATGTTCATTGTCCACTCACCCCGGCTTGGGAACTTCATAAAAGTACACATTAATCTTTGGGAAAAAAAGCAGTTTGCATTGCACGGGTGCAGCGCTTAACTGACCTTCATTTGTTTATGCCTGAGGAAACAGCCCTACAGGGCTGAGATAAGACCTTGGCTTGTTTTGGAAATAGAATAAAATACCTGGGGTATTATACCAGCTGTTGCAATATTGGTATTTTGAAAGCATCCATGAAAAGTGAGTAAATCTGGGAAGCTGTGCCTTCTGCAGGTCCCTCTTTCAAGCCCTGTGCCTGCCACAGGCTCCACAGGGGTGGCTCTGTGCAACCAAGGAGTGCAGGAGGATGGGATGGGATGGGATGGGATGGGATGGGATGGGATGGGATGGGATGGGATGGGATGGGATCCCAGCTGCGAGTCAGGCACAGAACACGAGACTGCCCAGATCAGCTTTCCCTGCCCTCAGCGGGCCCCACTCAGGCCCTGACCCCTGTTCTGCGTCAGGAGGATGGGATGGGATGGGATGGGATGGGATGGGATGGGATGGGATGGGATGGGATGGGATGGGATGGGATCCCAGCTGCGAGTCAGGCACAGAACACGAGACTGCCCAGATCAGCTTTCCCTGCCCTCAGCGGGCCCCACTCAGGCCCTGACCCCTGTTCTGCGTGTGCCACTGGGGATGGCACTTCCCTAGGGAACACCTCCCATCTAAATACCAGCCAGGAAGGCCCCGAGCTTGCTCTCCACAGAAATATGACTGACACAAACTCATCACTCAGTACCAAAGCTCCCCTTTGGACCTCCCTCATTTACAGCAGTTCATCTTCAGGCAAAGCCAAGCACTGCATTTTGCCTCTTGCAGACGTCCTGACTGCTCAGCTCTCCCAGTGTTAGAGCAAGTGAAGCTCACTGTAATCATCACCATGAACACTTCTTGTACTGCTGTTTCTCAATCCAGCTCTACCTAAATATAGCTCCACCTCAACCAGCTTGGCCACACTCAGGTTTCTGGTTATCCAAAACAAAGCTCTATTCATGAGCCATGTTTATTAAGAAAAATGCCTCGATCACCCAGACATATTTCTGCATCCCTCACGATGTTTAGATAATGATGTTGGCTGTACTATCTCTTACAGGCTGGTTATAGCACAGCGAGATAAGTTCCCAACCACCAGCTCGGCAAGAGCCTCGGTGGAGGAATGGTGACCTCTGCAGGTGCCTCACTCCCGCAGCCACATCCCCTCACAGGCTCCTTTCACCACACTCAAGATGTACTTTGGGTTGCTTTCATCTTCGAGAAATTAAAATAGAGAAAATTAAATGTATATTTGATGATGACATGGCAACATAAAATCAGCTAGAGAACACGGGCATGCGTTAATTTAAGAAATAAATGTTCATCGCTGAGAAGTCAGAAAACAATACTTCAAAGGACAAAAACTTCAAAGCACTCTATAACTTCAAAGCACTGCAGCAACAGTAATAAACACTTAGGACGTGTCTGTGAGGTAGAAAAAAAATTTCCTTTTTTAATGCTTGTGTAAACAGGGAACAGGGATTAAGGGATTTGCCCAAGGACATGAGTTAGGAGCAAAACTGAGATTGTATGTCAGAAATAACTGACTCAAGTGTCCCAGCTACAGCTGGATTTAAACAGTTCCCTGCACAGCCACTCATCCAGCAGAGGCCAAAATTTATATCTTTCCTATCAAGGGCATCACTTGCCCTTCAAATCTACAAATTTAGTAAAGCCCACAATTTTATTTTTAAAATAACTTAATAAATAGCCTTTTAAAATAACGTAATAATCCAGTCCACATGGCGCTAAAGAAGCCAGCAGAAATAAAAGTGGTCTGTGAAGTACCTTATGCCCCTCTGACAATAAATAAACATAAAAGATAACAAAGAAGCCCAAAGATTTGCCTCTTATTCTCTCCAACTTCCTTGTTTTCTTAGAAGTCCAGTAATATTAAATACTGCCATTTTTATTTTTAATGTTTTTTTTGTTTCCTGCGGATCCGACATATTTGTGGTCTCATGCACTTAATTAAAAGAGAAGAGGTGTTGAGCCTTAATATTTTTCCCTTCTCTGAAACACTTACATGTCAAATACAGTGAGTTAATAAGTGAAAAAGATATAAACAAAAAATTACGCTTCAAATAGCCAATTCTGAATCTCTTTGTGAAGTCATTGTTGGAACAAAGGCTTAATTCTAAAAGTAGTTAGAATAATAATTTTAAAATAAGGGCTTTTAAAACATAATTTCTAAAAACGTATCTATACAACAAGCTTCCAAAATTTTCTTGTCAATGTGATTCTTGTTTTAAGACAGAGTTTCCTCATAAGTCACATATTTATAATGAGAAACTTTTCAAAAAAACCGCATAATTATGTTTTGACAACTGTGATTTGCATCTCATAACACATCATTTGCCGCTTATTACTTTCCAAAATAAAGTGAAATGGCTCTGAAAGAGATGCTGCCTGCAAATATTGTTCAAATGTTCCTCCTCAAGGCCAGGGAGGAGAACTGCACCCTTCCATCTCTACTAGGACCTGTTTACTAGGGAAATTCCTGTATTCAGAACACTGGGAAATTACTGCCTTACTAATGGAACCTTACAGAATATCACCATTTCTTCTTTTAAATTTTTCAGGAGTTCTAAAAATTCCCGTGTCACCTATAACAACTCTGCTCAGCACGCATGTAACATTTTCCCCTGCCAGAACTCACAACTTTCCTGTGAGGGTGATCAAGGATTGTTCTCTCTATTTTGCATGGGAAGAATAATAATGACAATATAAAGATCCCATTTCCCCAAACTAAGTAAGAAAGAACTGATTTACTCAAGGCACAGATAAGACCTTCAGGATCTAGGGAGATCGAGTTAAGTCAAATCAGAAGACTAAATAATTTGCAGCTCACAGAGTGAGTCGCTGGCAGATTTGAGAACACCATTCAGTGCTCCTGACTCCCTACATTAAACCACGGTTTTCCATGCTATGAGTTAACAATCATTAACTAAATGACAAAGGTTTTGCTATTCTTGGTGTAGTGCCCTTCTCTGCATTTCAGAGGAATTACAAGGCTCTTAAATTGGCTGTCAAATTCACTGACTTGGTAACTGGCTGGTTTTCAAAATATATATTAAAAGTCTTGCCTTTCCCTGCTATTTCTTCAATAAAACTTTTTTTTTTTTAATAGAATAAATTTTGTGATCTTACTTGTAAAGTTAAAGTCAACAGCAAAAAATTAAAAATCTTATCAGTCACCTTGTACATACTATTAAAGAAAATACATACAAAGGGAGCAGGACCCAGCAAAAAGGGCACTGAATGAAGAAACTAATGGCAAAATTTCCCACTTGCTTAAATAAGGTCAAGATTTCAACTTTTTAACTCATTTTACCTCCAGCTTTTCTCAAACTCTATAATCTCAGTTTTTCTCTCAATTGGTTTCAAAATGTGTGGATAATTACTATTTTATTTCCTTCTCTTCCATAGGGAATTTAAACACCAATAAGTTAAAATTAATTACAGCTAGATCCCAAGGTCCTACATCCATATGGAAGACTACACAGATTTGAAGCTCTAATTATACTTTAAATATTGCACACTGAATCACACGCCTTGATCCACCTCATGTAAAAGAATTAACTTTTCCAGACAGACTCTGTGTTAGAGCAAGAATGACATACCCCTGACTGGAGCTGTAGCTCATACTAGAAAGGCTGGATCACTTTTTATAACCAGCTGCTTAAACAGTTTATTTTTATCTAGGTCTTTATGCTTTTATTTCATTGCATTATAGGGTTTTCACCTGCATAGCTGGCAGTGTGCACTCTTTCATTTCAGATCATACGAGGTGTGTGATCATGGCAACAGTAACTATGCTGTGAATTTTCTTTTGTCATGTTTAATTGACTGGTCATTTAGGAGCCAGCTTGGCCAGAGGAACAGAGGAACTCAACTAACAACTATCTTCTATTCAAATATCAGATTCACAAAAGCATTTTTTTAACCCCTAATTATGCATTAAAAATCTGGAATAAGCCTTCCAAGTGAAATATCTTCAGATATCACAGACTTCTGTTTTGTTATTAAGCTGTACTCGTTGCTAAGGAAGAACAGAGAAGATCAAAGGACTTCTAACAACTGGAAACTCAAAGGTGAGGGAGTTTTGATTTCTTTAAAGATTTATCACCAATCTACAACGGTTGTTCGTTCATAGTTCTATGAAAAGACTGAAAATATGTGAGCCTGCTTTGCTATTTCCTATTTACCTTCAAACAATACCTCAATTCACTTTTTGATTAGCAACATGAACATGCATTTAAGCAGCCTGTTTACAAATCCATACGCAATTGAAGTCCTAAGGACTAAAAAAGAAGAGCTCGTACAAGGCATAAATGACCCAGACCAGCTCCTGCACTGGCTGATAGAAAATGGTATTTTTACCCCAGAAAAAAAGCTGGTCCTGAGTTTCTACAGGACACGAACAGAAAAGAACTCTCGGGTTTTAGACATACTCATTTCTCAAGGTGAACGAGCCTGCAGGCTCTTTTTTTATCCATGTTTAAAGCAAGTGGAGCCAAAACTTTACAGCAAGATAAGAAAATACGTTAGTGAAGTAAATGAAAGCATTGGAGATGCCAGAAGACAATTGGTTGGGTATTTACTTGAAAAAGATAAGGTTTGGGTTGAAAATAGCAGTGAACAGCGCCAGGGGAAAAAAGACAGACCTGTGGGAAAAAAGCATAAAGGGGCAATTAAGAAGAAAGGAAAAGTAACTCCACTTTCAAGGGCAACAAAACCTAGAAAAGATCATGTTGCTGTCGATATCTTTGCTGCAGTTGCTAAAGGCTCCCTGCCTGAGTTAGAGAAAACACTGAAGGATAATGATCTCAGTGTGCTAAACCCTTCCAGTGAAACTCTTTTGCATGTTGCAGCTGCCAATGGCCATCTATCCATCCTGGAATATTTGCTCAGCAAAGGTGCAAGGACAGGTGCGAAGGACAGGAAAGGGAGAACAGCCCTGCACAGGGCTGCTGAGAAAGGCCACGGAGGTGCAGTCAAGGTGCTTCTCCAAGGTGGTGCTTCCATGCACGCTCTGGACAGGGAAGGCAAGACACCACTTCACTGGGCTGCAGAGAATAACCACAGTCACATATTGAAAATGCTCCTGAAAGAAGAGGCAAGGAGTTGCAGGAACCAGCACAACTTTTTGCACATGGCAGCTCTTAGAGATGAGAGCAGCCTAGCCAAAATGCTTCTAGAGGCTGGTACCTCCACTGAAGGAAAGGATGAGAGAGGACAGACTGCTCTCAGTTATGCTGTTTCTCGGGGATCTGAAAACACTGCAAAAGTACTTCTAGAAGCTGGAGCCACTGTTGATTCCAACATGGTTGAAAGAGCCTTCAACAGCGACCACCCATCCATCTTCAAAATACTACTGGAATATTCTAAAGATCTGTCCTCTGATATAAAGAAGACAGCTCTTTTTAGAGCTGTACAGAGGAATCTGCATGGTGTTGTAGCAGCTTTAGTAGACAGAGGCACAGATATCAATGCCCGCAATGAAATTCATTACACCCCTTTGCTGCTGGCCTGTGAAATGGGCAAAGCAGAGTCAGCACAAGTTCTCATGGAAAAAGGAGCAAACTTGGAAATAAGGACTCCTGCTGCAGACACAGCTCTGCACTTGGCAGTTCGGGCTGGGGCCGCTTCCATCGCAGATCTGCTCCTGCACAAGGGGATGGACACAAACGTCAGGAACCAAGCCGAGGAAGCCCCGCTCCACATTGCTGCGCTCCAGAATAAGGGAGCATTGGTAGGCCTTTTAGTCAATGCTGGGGCCAAAACTAACGCTGTCACTAAAGACTTTGTTACTCCCCTGCACATCGCAAGTCAGAGAGGTCACGCCGATGTTGCCCGACAGCTGCTGCACCACAAAGCTCACGTTAACGCTCAGGACAAGCAGGCAAAGTCCCCTTTACATTTGGCTGCTGAGCAGGGAGACAAAACAATGGCAGAGATGCTCCTGAAGGCCAGAGCTGATCCCAACGCACAGGACAAGGAGAAGAAGACTCCCCTGCACGCTGCAGCCACAAGAGGACACCTCAGCATTGTGGAAGTGCTGTTGGCTAACAAAGGGAGAGCTGGAGCTAAGGACATGGATGGATGCACCCCACTGCACTATGCCACCATGAAAGGAAACATAGACATCGTAAAAATTCTGCTGGCCTCAGAAAAAAATAAAAATATTGATGACAGAAACATTTGGAGGAAGACAGCCCTGCATATTGCAGCAGAGTATGGACATGGAGAGGTGATAAATCTCCTCCTGAGCCACGGCGCTGCCATCAACGCCTTGGACAGCAGCAGGGACACTGCCCTGCACTGCGCCTGCAGGGCCGGACACCTCAGTGCTGTGAGCGCCCTCCTCAACTGCCCACGAGGGGAAAAAGCAAGTTTGCTTGCTGTGAACAGCCTCAGAAAGACTCCACTGCAAGTAGCAGAATTTAATAAGACAGAAAATCAGGCTCAAATTGTAACCCTGTTGAGAAAGAAAATGTTAATAACAAAATGAAGATGCAAAAAAAACCCCTTAACATTTAAATTCTCTTTAATGTATTTTGAATAGTCCTATTGTAGAGTATGATTGAGAATTATGCTTGAGCTGGCAGAATTAGCAAAGGTGATCTTGGAAAAAAATGGATCTTAAAGACACTGTTAAACTTTTAAGTATTGATCGGTCTTCTACTTCTCTCATGAATGTCATACTTGGGACCTATTTAAAATGCTCTAGCCTTAAACACATTGTGTTTGACCTCCTCTAGTATAAATCAAGACAAAGATAGAAAATATCTTTTCATATATCTGTGAATATTAGCCTGTATGGATAGCTTAGTTAAGCATTGTTTGGTAAAACTACAATTAAAAAAAAATCTATTATGAATAAGATGTCTGTATCCTCAAGGTATTCCTGAGACTACAACAATTATTAACAATTATTTTTCTTTCTTTTATCATACCATTGTCTAGATTTTGCATTTTTAAGTAGAGAGAACAAAAACCGTTGCATTTGTCATTTATTATTTTCACTTTGAAACCCATTCCACCACAAAGATGAAACGTTCAGAATAAAAAGGTTGCAATAGAGTTTGTTGGTTCAAAATATTTGTATTGAGATGACAACACAAATATAAACAGAAACACTTCCTGAGTCAACAGAAAGTTCTCTGGGGTTAATGATAATTAACCGTTACACTTCCCTTCAGATTACAAGCCAAATTATCTTAAACACTCAAATACCTCTTGTGAAATGAAACACATTGAAAAACGTATGAGAATAAAACCGATTTTTTCTTATTGATAAAACAACACTTTAACTTGACCCTCACAATGCCCTGGTGAATGAACAGACATGACCACATACTTGAAGGACACAGGGGCACACAGCCTGTGTGGGTACCCAGGATCACAGAACCATTTAGGATGGAAAAGACTTCTGAGATCATCAAGTCCAACCTTTGACGGATCACCACCTTGTAAACCAGAGCACTGAGTGCCACGTCCAGTCTTTTCTTAAACACCTCCAGGGATGGTGACTCCACCAACAACCTGGGCAGGGTGTTTCAATGTTCAATCACCTCTTCTGTGAAGGAATTTTTCCTAATATCTATCTAAACCTCCCTTGGTGCAACTTGAGGCCGTTCCCTCTTGTCCTGTCCCTTGTTCCCCGGGAGCAGAGCCCGACCCCCACCTGGCTGCACCCTCCTGCCAGGTGGTTGTGGGGAGAGGAAAGGTCTCCCCGAGCCTCCTTTTCTTCAGGCTGAGACCCCCAGCCACTCATCACACTTGTGCTCCAGGCCTTTCCCCAGCTCTGGACATGCTCCAGCCCCTCCACATCCTTCTCGCAGTGATGGGCCCAGCCCTGCGTATATCTCTGAGGGTGCCCCTCACCAGTGTGGGCTCCAACCTTCCATCGCCGCATCCCGCACTCCTCCTCAGACCCCCTTTGCCTGTCACCCCTTCCCCCCCCGCCCAGCCATGTCCCTTCAGCTCCCG
>NW_008238126.1:7262344-7292470 GCF_000691975.1 Corvus brachyrhynchos | reverse complement strand
CTCCGGCCAGCGCGTCCCGTCCGTCCGCGGTGGGCGGGGGTCGTGAGGGAGGAGCCGCTGCTGAGGGGGCCACCCGGGCCGGGCGCTTCTCGCCGCTCCGGGAGAGACCTTGGAGTAACACGGAGTGCCTGTGGAGAGCGGGCAGCGCCGATGTGGGGCATCGTGGGGAAGGGCACCGAGAACGGGGCTGTGGTAGCGCCGGTGTGAGGAGAACGCGGAACCGCCCTCATGGGATCCCTCAGAGCCCGGAACAGCGCTGCGAGGCTGCTGGGAGAATCCTTAAAATACCCATAGAGAAGGTGCTGGGTTGTGTAACTGTGTTAGCGAGCTCGCGGAGGCAGGGAGGCTCAGAAAGCTGAACGCCGGGAGGGAGGTGCAGGAAACTGATTCATAGAATTATGGAATGTTAAGGATTGGAAGGGACCTTAAAGATCTTCTAGTCCCAACTCCCCCGCCATGAACAGGGACATCTCCCACTAGACCAGGTTGCTCAAGGCTTTATTCAGTCTGGCTTTCAACGCTGCCAGGGTTGGGGCATCCACAATCTCCCTGGGCAACCTGTGCCAGGGCTTCACCATCCTCAAGTAAAGAATTTCTTCCTAATATCTGACCTAATTTTTCCCTCTTTCAGTTTGTACCCATTAGTCCTTGTCCTATCGCTACAGTTCCTGCAAAGAGTCCCTCTCTAACTTCCCTGTAGCCCTTTCAGAAGGGAGCTGGAAGTTTGCTATCAGGTCTCCACACAACCTTCTCTTCTCCAGGCTGAACAGCCCCAGCTCTCCCAGCCTGTCTTTGTAGGGGAGGTGCTCCACTGCTCTTATCAACTTCATGGCTTCCTCTGGGCTTGCTCCAACACTTCCATGTCCTTCTTATGTTGAGGACCCCAGAGGTGGATGCAGCACTCCAAGTGAGGTCTCACCAGAGCAGAGCAGAGGGGCAGAATCGCCTCCTGTGCCTTGCTGGCCATGCTGCTTTTGATGCAGCCCAGGATGCCATTGGCTTTCTGGGCTTCAGCAGATTCATGGATAAGGGATGCTGGAGTGAATGGGCAGTGACTGTAATGCCTCAGATCGAGCACTTGCAGGTGCTGGGAGAGAACGAGAGGTTTGTACCAGAGACACACTGCCCTCAAGTAGCCCCTACCACTGCTGCAGACAGGCTGCTGGCAAAGGGGGGTGTTGATCCCACCCTCTCCTGGATATGCTCCAAAAGAAGCAGGAGTTGTATTGATTTCTGGACATGGAGACTCATCCTGATCTTTTATCCTATAAAGAGATGTTTGAAGTGCTGCACAAAGCACTTCAGAGTAGTAGGTGAGTTTGATTTAGTAACACTGCAGGGAATATAGGGCTAATTAGACAAGTCTGAATGTTCTGGAAGCAAAGATTTTTGAAAACAAGTAATTACATGAATTATTAAGGAGATCTTATGCTGCATGAAAATAAAAGGAAGTTGATCAATGACGTTAATCAGTGACAGATCTCTAATCAATAGTTATTTACAGAAAAGATTAAGTATAAACTGGATGAAGTCTGTAAGAGCACTCAGTTAAATATTGGGAAGAAACTCTTCCCTGTGAGGGTGGTGAGCCCTGGCCAGGTTGGACAGGGCTTAGAGCAACTGGTCTAGGGGAGTGGAATGAGATGATCTTCCAACCAAACCATTCCAGGATTTTATTCTATGGTTTTAACCACCCTGTATGACAGGATTCTATTAAATCTTGTGTAAGTAGGAGCTCTCCTCGACAGGAAAGCAGTTTGTTTTTACCTGATTGGGGGAAGATGTAGAAATGTTTAGTGGAGATAATACAACTCAATGACACTCTTAATATTAAAAATGTAGTTATTCTGAACACTGGAGTTTCTTTCAGAGATCATGGAAACACAGCATCAAGCCTGCTGCAGGATCACTATCTTGATTCATCTTGGAGAACTGGCAACAGTCTTGTAAGTATTTTTTAAATGAATGCTGCTTCTAGCAAGGTTATCAGAGCTTCTGTGTTCTCTCTTCCCTCCATGTAGACACTCTTTTAGGTTTTTAACCAGTGGTTTTTCCTTACTTTTAGAATCTGTTTATTGTCAGTACTTAAGTACAGTGTGACAGAATTCAGACACTAAACTGTATTTTTGTTATTTGCAGCCCTGGATGTTGGACAGCAGCATTAGTGAAGAAAACAGGGCTGTCATAGAGAAGATGTTGCTGGAAGAAGAGTATCCTTTTGCTGATTTGGATTTAAGTTTTCCTGTAGAATGCTAAAAAACCTCTTCTTTCCAAAAGAACTGGACAAACCTTTCTCTGTAAAGGTGACTGAAGCCCTGTCATCTTGTAGATAGATTGCAGAAATCCTGCTGTAGAAATGGCAGTATTTGTTTCTACAGCTGGGTAGTTCTGAAGCAGTGTAATTTATATGATTATTAAAATTCTCGCATGTACAAATATCTCTGGTGCTTTGAAAACTTAATGACTGTTTCAGATATTATTTATCTAATAAATCACTTTCTGAAAAAATATGGCTCAGCCAAAAGGAAGTAGAGAAAAGATCTATGAAAAGGTAAGATCTGTCTGGGAAAAATTCTTACTTAGCTGAGTAGAAAGAAAAGTCCTTCTAAAATAAGTTTATTTGCTGAGATATGCACCAGCAGCACAGTTACTAATTTTTATTTTCACTCTTTTATTTGCAGCCCACATAAGAAAACTGGAAAAGTCATGTATGTACATTTTAACATTGAATTGCATTGAATTGCATTTTTAAGTGTGGTGTCTGATTTTGTTAAGTTACTAGATACTATTTTAATAAAAATCAAAGTTTCTTTTATTTGGCTGTATAAAATTATTTAAGAGACCTTTCAACAGGAAGAAATACTGTTGTGTGTGACAACAGGCTGGAGTAAACCAGGTTTGGGGTTTTTTTTTGGTAGCACAGTGGTTTACAATAAAAAATTGGTAATTCTAGTTGGCTTTTTTGCCTGATCTTTTCTGTTGCTTGCTTTTATGTATTTCTGTGCCACAAGTCACTGATGAGTATCGAGTTGCCTTAAATCTTCCATTGTGATGGACAAGCTGATGTGATTCTCCGTATTTTATTTTTGAGTCACATTCATGTTTAAAGCAATACTTTGAGTTTTACCAAAGATGGGGAGTAGTCCTCCTGTCAGAGGGTGCCTTGAGTGACTGGGATTGGAGAATATCTGGATTTGGGAAAGCACTGATTTCTGCTTCCTGCATTCCCAGGGTGCGATCACCTACAAAAGCACCTGGCTGCTCCTTGAAGTGGACATCAGAGGAAAAAGAGCTGTTTGAGCAAGGACTGGTGAGTATATATATATATATATAAAAAATAAATTGAATTAATGAGTTTATCTTGAACAGCAAAGGAGTTAACACGTATTGTAAACACGTTGTACAATCACAATGCTGCATTAACTATGGGAAGTAGAGTGTGTCCTTAAGGTAGATCAGGTAATCAAGTGAAATCCTTTACTGTTGTAAGGTCTGTGGAGATTATATGGTTGTGCCAGTTGTAAAAGGGTTTGCTTTGCCAGGCACAAGGATTGCTTGGGATAGTAGGCAGCAGGGTGCCTGAACTGGGTGAAGAAGATCCTCTAGTTAAGAATAACAAGAATTCTTACTACTGGATGCAGTTTCAGTCTTGGTAGGACATGAATAGTGAGGTTCTTTACCATGGGTCTGCTGTACTGTGTGTGTATTTTAATGAATAATCGAGGTTTTGAACTCATTTGACACATGCAGTGCCATGTATGGGATGTCAGAGTTTGGGTGACTTCCATGTGCTTTGTTGTTTTAGGTGAAATTTGGCCGCAGGTGGACGAAAATTGCCAAGTTGATTGGCACTCGAACGGTTCTGCAAGTCAAGAGCTACGCTCGGCAGTACTTTAGGAACAAGGTAAATGGAGCATCCCTGGAGCTGGCAAAAAGGTGTTTGCCAATGGGTAGCTTGGTTTTAATCTGTCTTTTCAGGGCACTGCTGTCAAAGCAGGTACTCTATTCATTCCCATATTCAGAAAAGTGCAATATCCTATTTGCAGATTTAAATGTGAAATCAGACCTGATTTCAAATTCCTAGCGTGACCAGTATTTTTATTGCTGATATAACTAAACAATAAATGTAGTGTAATTGTGGTCTCTTATACTGTTGGTTGTTAGTCTGAAAATACTGGTTTTCCACTATATAGCTGTTTTTGCTGTGTGTTGTAGTTTTAGCTTCATCCTCATTTGAGATTTCGTGGATTTTAAGAAGAAATAACTACTTTCTAGGGGTTTTTGACTGGAAATACATGTAAATTTCCACTTGGGCTAAAGTATCCCAGTAATGCTGTGTAAAAGTCAGTTGCAATGGATTAAAATAAATTAAAAGGATAAATCAAAGAAGAAACACTTCAGAATGTCTGCTGTTTCAATAAAATAGTTCTGATTATTTGGCAGGCAGATGGGTTTGGTTTGTTTCTCCTTCCTAAAAGTGTTTTATATTTTCCTAAGGCAAAAAATGGTGATTCTGAAAAAGAAGAGCAAAGTCAGTGTGGGAGCAGCCTTCCCATGGAGGATGGAGTAAGGGTAGAAGCTGGAAACTTGAGAGGCCGTGCAGACCCCAACCTGAACGCAGTGAAAATTGAAAAGCTGTCAGATGATGAGGAAGTGGACATAACTGATGACATGGATGAACTACTCACTCCTGCCTTCCAGCAAGAAACTGCAAAATCTGAATTTCCTGTTATTCCAAGAAGTCCAGTTGAAGAAACAAAAGCAGTGGAACAAGGTTTTTCATCTGCTGGACACAGTTCTGCAACTGCTTTACCTAAAGAAGATCCTCACCATACCAGGCCAGAGACAGTGGATGCGTTGGTATTTCCTGCGGTGGCAGCAACGTGTTCCCAGCACCTGAATGGGGATAACTCTGTGAATTTGGATTACCAGCAGTACAATAACTTCATTGAGAAAGCTGAACAAGGTGGACCAGTCACATGTCATGGGACTGCACAAGGAACTGATCAGGAGCTCAGTGAGGAGCAAAGAGACCCAGCTGATAATGGATTGCTTTTTCCTTCTTCGTGCCAAGTGGATGAAGATCATCAAGAGGAAGCAGAGGAGCTGAAGCCACCTGATCAAGAAGTGGAGGTTGACAGAAGCATCATTCTGGAAGAAGAAAAGCAGGCTATTCCCGAATTCTTCGAAGGGCGCCAGGCCAAAACACCAGAGCGTTATTTGAAAATCAGGAATTATATTTTGGACCAGTGGTGAGATGCATTAATTTATTTTATTGAAATAAGTGATTAAGATATCCTGGTTTGATGTAGTTAAAACACTACTTAGCACTAATAGCTTACTTCGGAAAAGAGTAAAATTAATCGTATGGTAGGTTGCCAGTGAACAGCATTCATTATTAATGCTTCTTCTCCATCTTCCCTATTTTTTCTCTGGCATTTTGGAAGCTGAGGAATGAAAGTACTTAGAAACATTAAGAAAATTAATGTCCTGTACCAGAACAGGCTGCATTTGTTTTGGCTATGCTATTTTCTTGCCATTTTTGCCATCCTGTATGTAAAGAATGGTTTTAATAAATGGTTCCTTAAAATAACCAGTGGCATTAATTCTGTAGCCCTGCCTTTAAAGAAGGGCAGCAAGAAGTAATAATCTGTGCTAGAGCAAATAATGTTGACCAAAAGAATGCCTCAAATTAAGAATCAATTTGGAGTGGTGCTTGTACACTTAAATATTTGATATTCCATATCCCGAGGATTAGTGTAAGGAATCGTAGTGACTTGTGGTAGCAGGCTCAAGATAGTTTGGTTGCCAGTGTTGGTTTGTGCTTGCTTTGAAGTAGAAAGAATTACTGAGTTTAACTTTGTTCTCACTCAGTTGTCTTGTGCTCTGACAGCTTGTTCTAGTCGCAAAGAGAGACTAAAATGCCATTCCACACCAGAGAAGTGTTGAACTGAAAAGATTCCGTATCAGTTTGAAAGGAAGGAATAAGTGCCTAGAGAGTGAAAACAGGACCTCAGTTAAGGTCACACAATTCCCTTGTCCCCTCGGGGTCTGTTCTGCTCTTTGACAAGGTGCTGTGCTTTGTTTCAGGGAGAGATGCAAACCCAAATACCTGAACAAGACCTCGGTGCGTCCTGGCCTGAAGAACTGCGGGGACGTCAACTGCATCGGGCGGATCCACACGTACCTGGAGCTGATAGGAGCAATCAACTTTGGCTGTGGTAAAGATATTTCTGTTGGAATCAATAAAGAGCCTCCTTTGGTGTCATGTTGAAGGACTGCCCAGCATTAGGGTGTGCTGCTCCCACAGAGGATGCACATTCATCCTTGCTAGGAAGGACCTTCTGACAGATTGTCTCTCATTACCCTGCAAAATCTAGAGGAGCTTGTAACCTGTTGACTATGAATTTTGGATTCACACAAAACCTTTTATTTTTTCTTTCTTTTCCCCTTCCCTCCTGTTTACCACCCACTAGCTGGTGGGATGTGTTTTTTGTTTTGTGCTTTTCTGTGTATCCTGATGCCAGCTGCATCTGAAATTCTGCTGTATCTGAAATTCTGATGACATGGAGGAACTACTCACTCCTGCCTTCCAGCAAGAAACTGGAAATTATTCATTTTAATGAATAATTGAGGTTACCAGCTGTATCTGAAATTCTGCGTGTCTTCTTACTAGTTGGAATTCGAGTAATTGTTTCTTCTCCCATGCTAAATTATAACTAATTCCTAAATAAACCCCAATGCCTTCATCCTCAGGGCTAGTTTTTAAACAATTGACATGTTAAAATTAGGTTACCTGTTAAAAGTGAACATACAGCTGTAACTTGATGTTGGCTTAGAGTGCCTGGATGGATTTTGGTCCAAAGCTGCATGACAGTTACTTAGGAGAGGAGCAACGTGTCTTGCAAGTACATTTCGTCTAGAGTAAAGTTACTAAAAATTAATTAATAATAAGGAAGGATGTTCTGTTGTTTTAAAAGTGTAGTGGGAGAGGGCTGTGTCATCACTCAGAATTATGAACGTCAAGAGATGTCTTTTCACTGTGAGGGTTTTGGTTGCTTTTTTCCTGTGCCATTTGCTGCTAACACTTACCCATGTCATTCCTGTGTGTGTGGCAGTGCTGAGTGGCCCTGAGCTCTGCTGACACAGGAATTGTCCCCTGTGTGTCCTGCAGAACAGGCTGTGTACAACCGGCCCCAGCCCGCCGACAGGAGCCGCTGCAGGGAGGGCAAGGACACGGTGGAAGCCTATCAGCTGGCCCAGCGCCTGCAGTCCATGGTACAGCCTGGGGCAGAAGAAAGGGGGAAAATCCTCCCAGTTTGCATTTGCAAGCCAGGGCACCTCGGGGAATTTCTCCCCTCATTCAGGTTGCAGTTTCGTTAGAGTGCCCTGTGATTGGGGTGTCAGTCTAGGTACAGGTGTCTCACACCCACTCACTTGTTCATGTACTTTACTTCAGTTGTCTTGCAGGCCTTCCCCTGCAGCCCAAACCCACTCCTCCCCACAATTTATTAGCCAGAAAATAGTGAAGTGCATTGCAGTGTGTGATTGTTTGCATTTCAACTGTTAAATACAGTAGGTATGTGTTACGGCTTACTGAGACCCCTATGCACACAATTAAATGCAGTAGTAACTCATTTATAATTGCATGAATTACCAAGGCTTGCCAAAGTTAATTTTTATATTCACACTTAATGTAGCATTTTTAAGTACTTCACAGCAAAGTAAATCAGTTGATGAGAGGAAAACTAAATCAATCCCACTTTAAAACTAGTAAATTGAAATGTAAAGAACTGTAGCATACACTAAATGTAAACACACAGAGTTTATAGCTTTGTGTGTTGTCTGAGCAATAATTCAGAGCTGGATATTAATGCCCTGTTGCTGTCAGGGATGCTGATATTCCAGGGAATACCAACAGCCTTCGCAGCCTTAAATATCACTGATGGTATTTCAGGACAGATTGTGAGCTCCTTAATTCTACAGAGCTCGGGGTGTTCTATCTCTTGTGGGAACATGTCAGAGTGTCAGTACCACTCCTGGGGCAGTGACCTTTTGGACAATGTCCTCATAGCTGCCTAGATGAAGGAAATGCAGTTTTTTCAGGATAAGAGCTTTGACTCATGGTGGTTTCTTGCCTCAGCGCACAAGAAGACGGCGAGTGCGGGACCCTTGGGGAAACTGGTGTGATGCAAAGGATTTGGAAGGACAGACATTTGAGGTAACCCTCCTGTGTTTTAAACGTGCCTTAAATCATCAATTCTTGCTAATTGCTGGCAGGTGGTGTTGCATTAAACAGACAAGGGAACAGTTGTGTCACAGGGACTTACCCTCTCTTGTGGAAGTGTAATTTGAAAGTAATGCAGCAGCTGGTACATCTTCATGCTGATAAATACAACTGCATTTGGGGTTTGCACAGGGGTTTTATGCCCATAAAAACTCTTTGCCTTGTCTTGTAGGAGATTTCATGACCCGTTGCTTTCAGTTAACTGCCTTAATGGTAATGGTAGGGGATGGGAGAATAACATTTAAATGTTACATTTTCAGTCCTGTATGGTTTCCTTATGCTCCTTATGCAGGTGATAATGAGTTCCTAATATTAATTCTGCTACTAGCAATATCCCCAGAATATTGTGGTTTATTAAGTGCTTTAAAAATTCATACAAGGTTAAATATTTTATGGGAGAATTGGAAAGAAAATATTTGTCTGTTCCTACAATTTCAAATTATATGAAAAGTAAAGAACTGTAAACATCCAATTTTCCTGTAGAGAAAACCTTCTTAATTTTCAACCTTTCAGTAATTTCCTGTAACAATTACTTCCATAATGTTATCATGCCATACCTACTTTTGAGTAATTGTAGTTTAATAATTGCAACACTTCCTGCAAAATACATATTTGGACAGAAATAAAGGTTGAAAAACTTCATCCCTAAAGAGTGGTCATGATAAATTCTGGCTGTGGTAATGGCAGATTGTCACACCTGGATTTACACCTGGTTTGTGATGTGGGCTGTGATTTTACTGAATTTAATTGACTTGGAGAGTGAGAGAATTCTCTCATCAGGCATTAAACAGACACCTTGTGGACTTGATCTCAGATTGTCACTCCTTCCACACTGCTTGGTTCTGCCATGGCTGTTGCCTCTGTCTTGAATAGTCTTGTAATACACTAATTATATCAAGAATTTATTCTGGGCTGGTTTTGCAGTCAGGGCTGAAAAAGCACTTCAGACATTAAAATACTGAATTTTTTTAAAAAATCTTTTCAGCATCTCTCGGCTGAAGAATTAGCAAGAAGGAGAGAGGAAGAAAAACTGAAACCTGCAAAATCTTCTAAAGGTTCGAGACAAATCAAAAGGTATTTGATTGCATTGTGTTCGAACACAGATCTGCTAGGAACTGAACAAATGTCCTGTGTAGTGTCAGGCTGGAACCCTGCAAAGCATTAATATGTATCGTGGTCTGAAATAGCAGGGATGCATTTCAGATGTTCCATGTTGGAATTCAGGAGTGTGGGAAGTGACATTTCTGTATTTGGTGGAAGCCATCCTAATGTGGGATGAGAAAATCCAGTGAAGAAAACAAGGTTATTCCTCCTTTGCCAAGGAGACAGTGGGAAACTTGAAAAGTTTCCTGACTGTCCTACATCTTTAGAGAAATTTTCTTTCATTTTATAGTTCCTTTGATCCCTTTCAGCTGATACCATGCTGTTTGTTCACGGAAGAGAAGCAGGTATGTGCCTCTGAGGGAACTACCAAGAAGGCTCCATTGCTTTGGGTTACTTTTCTTATACTCATTACTGTGTTTGTCATTTCAGGCACCCTTTCAGGTGAAAGTGTCTTCCGAAGCACTTTTAATAATGGATTTGGTGAGCGTTAAGTTTTGTCTTTCAAAAAGCTGTGATGTGTATGCTGTGGGTTTGGGGGATTTTTTAATGAGCAACATAAGAAGACCAAGAAAATAGAAGAGTTCGCCCAGAGAAGCTGTGGTTGCCCCATCTCTGGAAGTGTTCAAGGCCAGGGTGGGTGGGGCTCTGAACAACCTGGTCTAATGGAAGGTGTCCCTGCCCATGACAGGGGGAATAATGAGATAATCATGAAGTTTCCTTCCAACCCAAACCATTCTGTGATTCTTTCCAGTCAGACCTAGCAGTGAGAATCTAGTATTAAATAAAGCCCCTAAAATGAATGGGTTTTGTATTGTGCTTAATGTACAACTGTTGACCTTCTAGAAAAAGTAGTAAGAGCTTTGGTACTTTACTGAGAGCTTTACTACTTACTACTCTCTGTCATACTTTAAATCTAACTTGCTTAAAGCTACTTTCTGGAACAGACTGCCCTTCTGAAATCTATGGCTTCATTTTCTCCCAGTCTGGGAACTGATTTTGTGTTTGCAAAGCAACGTGTGGGTTTTTTCAAGAACAACGGGCTGTACCAAAATGTGTGCAGTTGTTCAGCTCTGCCCAGGCTGCAGTTTTTGAAGCCAGCATTGCCTCGTGTATGGAAGTGTTGCACCCTTGCACTACATCTGTGGTGTGTATATAATAAGCAAATTTAATCTTTTCTGTTTGCTTTAAATGAAGTACTGGCTATTTGAGAGTCTTGAGTTGTCTTGAGCTTTCCTTCTCCATATCCTTGAGAAGTCACTGACCTGTGAGAAATCCCACAACTTGGACTTTCCTACTTGTTTGATCTCATTCCAGCACTCTCACGTGTCTCTGGCAGAAGTGATTGGGCTGCTCGGTGGAAGGTACTCTGAAGCTGATAAGACCGTGGAAGTAAGTGTTTGTCTTTTCACATTTTCTCTATAATATCGAAACTGGAATGATCATAGCTATAATTTGAATAAATGTAACTTACTTCTGAAGGGCAATTAATTAATTATATTAAAGTTGAAGTTCATTACTGTAGTCTTGAAATACATTCTGAAGGGCAATTAATTAATTATATTAAAGTTCATTACTGTAGTCTTGAAATACGAGAGTTAAGCTTGTGTTCAAGTGTCAGCTGCATCACGAGGAAGATCTGGTAAATGATTCTTAAAACTCGTTAAGTTTTATGTAACTGCTGGAGGTTTCTTGCATTGATGCAGCTGGAGGTTCTTTTCACAGGTGTGTGCAGCAGAGCCGTGCAACAGCCTGAGCACAGGCCTGCAGTGCGAGATGGACCCGGTGTCCCAGACTCAGGCTTCGGAATCGCTGGCGGCCAGGGGCTTCCAGGTCATCGGCTGGTACCATTCCCACCCCGCCTTCGACCCCAACCCCTCCATCCGGGACATCGACACTCAGGCTAAATACCAGGTACAGCAAAAGCACTCAGCAGAGCACCCCGACAGCCCTGAGGCCTCCGTGGTGTTTATGGGTTGCACCAATGCATCTTACATCAGCTCAGCATCAATTGACATAAATGCTCTTTTTAGATTGCGGCATTGCCTGAACAAGATTGGAGTTTTGTATGTGGGGTTTTTTCTGTGTTTTTGTGTTTTTAGAGCTATTTCTCCAGGGGTGGTGCCATGTTCATCGGAATGATCATAAGCCCTTACAACAGGAATAATCCTCTCCCCTATTCCCAGATCACCTGTCTGGTCATTAGTGACGAGATCAGTTCTGACGGTTCCTATCGTAAGTACCCGTCTTTTATTAACCAGTGTCCTCGTTTGCCTTCCCCTTTTGGATCTTAAGGGGAAAATGTCCGGTTTTGAACCGGAGAAATCAGTATTTATGTATTTATATTGGTAATATGATGGTATTATATAAATAGTGTAATTCATAATGGTAACGTGTGCTGGAAAAACCCATGCATTTCACTGAAAGAATAAACCTGCAAGCTTCTGTGCTGTCAGGACAGGAATACACAAGTATAAATATATACAAGATTGATCTTCTGTATTAGTAATTCCCACAATTCGTGAAAGAAGTGTAAGGGTTGGGACATGGGTCCCTGTTATTTACATACAGAATCCATATGAACAGCTTAGAAACTGTCTCATATCTTACTTGGCTTTTGCTACGTTACAGTGTTCTGAACAGATTCTCTGCTCGAGGAGACAGAAGTAAATAGCAAAGAATTGGCTGCTATAGTGGCCAAAAATCCCTAATTTTTGGGTAGCATGGCATTCAGAAGGTCAAAGGATCACATACATGTGCCAGCTGTCCAGGGGAACACAAGGCATGAAAGCTGAAATGGTGCTGGCATGAACCCCCCCCCCCAAGGGAACAAATTCTTGATTAAAAATACCATTGGCATTTCATGAAAACAGGATCCTTTCCTTTCTTGAACAGTTAAGGACATACCACATAAAATTTGCTGTATTGCAAGTGATGATGAGATCTTCTGCTCTTTTCCTGACATGGATTTGAGGGAAATTCCCCTGATAACAGTAGATAGTTCTGCTAGCTACCTGTTCTCTCTCCTCCTCCCTCTATTTATAAAGTCCTGATTTTGGCATCCACACTCCAAGGTCTCCAGTTCTCTTGGCACAGCAGTAACTGAGGCCTTGTGAGCCCACAGTTCCCTCTGTTTTTTCCTGTGGAAGCAGGAAGGGGAGCCCCTCTGCCTGGAGCCTCACTGCACAATCCTGGGGCCGGGGGAGCAGTGGCCACATCTGTGCCCCAGTTCCTGTTTACCACACTGAGAGTCCTGCACTTCTATCCTCTTTTCCCCCTTGTGGGGGGAGTTAAAATACTGACAAACTCTATTGCCCTTAGAAGACATTTTTGTAGTCACGTGCATTTTCTGTCGGAGGATTTCAGATTTCTGTTTCGCTCCTGAAATCAAGGTTTTACAAAATGCCATCTCCTCTGGTTCTTTGGAAATGATTTACTGAAACGTACAGTCTCATTCTTCCTGATTTTTGCTAAACAAATTGTGTTCTGCAAATAACTTTCTGATTCTCCTTTAAAATATTTTCTAACATTCTCTTCCCCCACGTGCAGTAAATGAGTAGAATTTCTTCATTTTTGAGCAAAATTCCTTTGAAATTGAGAACAGTAGTCAGCACTTCACCATCAGCCCATTCATACTTAAAAACTAAACCTTTTTAATTAATTTAATAACCATATAAATCTTACAGAGACTAAAAAAGTGCTACTAAGTTATAAACACTTAATTTTTCCATTTCTGGGTTTGTTGTAGATTTTTGTGCCCTTCCTTATGGAATGGGAATTGGCAAGGGCAGGGAGGAGAACAGATTTGTTCCTACTCCCACCAGAATTAAATTTGGAATCCAAAACACGTCATCCTTTTACTTTAACCTCTTTAATGTTGTCAAGGAACACAACTACAGGCTTCTGCAGTCAGTAATAAATGAGGAACAATTATGTGGAAGGGAGGGATTGCACCTAAACTAAACAGGAAAAACACACTGAATAATGATCTTCAATTGATTGCAGGCCTGCCCTACAAATTTGAAACGGAACAGATGTTGGAGGAGCCTCAGTGGGAATTAATATTTGAAAAAACACGGTGGATAATTGAAAAATACAGATTTTGCCATAGGTAAGTGTCTAGTTCTGTTACAAACACACAGGTTGGAATGTTTCTATGTTTATTGTTATGTTCCAGTCAAGACCTGTGGCTGCTTTCCCCAGCACTCCTGTTTGTTTTTCTTCCAACAGCAGTGTCCCCATGGATAAAATTTTTCATAGAGATTCTGACCTGACTTGTTTGCAAAAAGTAAGTTTTCTTCTCTTAACTTTTTAATGTTAGATGTGTTTTTAAATGCAAATCTGTTTCATATCAGGAGAAGTCACCTGAAGTTAGTTACACTTCTACAAATCAGAGATGTAAATTGGTGACAATAAATGAATTCTGTGGCACAGCTTATTTACTTACAACACAGTGAAAATAAAGATCCTCCTCTGGGAGAGGTGGGGATGTGGTTATGTGCAGACACCGGGTTTGACCCTCAGTTTGGAGGAGAATTAATGAAAAATTACTCAGTCTTTTCTCAGCATTTTGTGTTCTTTCGCTGTCAAGACCTGCACACACCTCGAGAGCAGCCTTGGCCTTCCTGTTCCTTTGTTCCACCAGTAAAATACTGCTGTGCCATGTTTATCATGGATAAGTAGGAACCTTAATTTTTCAGTCAGTGTAGTCACTGCTCTGCAGCTCTGACTGATGGCAGCTGTACCGTTATTGCACAGCCAAGACAGAAACTGTGCCCAAAGCAAAGACATAAAAAGAAAGCTTGCACACAGTAATTGCACACATTGAACTTTTTGTTTCCTCTCAACACATCTTTGCTTATAAACCAACATTGAGTTGATAGATGCTCTGAAATTTAGCTGTTGGGTAACTGGTTTTGAAGACTTGGGTTTAGATCACCCATGTGACTGTTCCTTTTAAATTTATGATGTACAAACACTTTTTGTAGTGTTAATCCTAAATAAATAAATAAAAACTGCTTTGCAATGCTTACCAGATGAAAGGGGGTAAAAATGGCAATTTAAAACAAATTTCTTTTTCTCTTGCCTAGCTTTTGGAGTGCATGAGGAAGACTTTGGGCAAGGTAACAAACTGCCTCATTGCTGAAGAGTTCTTGACTCAGATAGAAAACTTATTCCTTTCCACGTACAAGAGTGAGAAAAGGGATAATGCTGAAGGAAGTGAGAATGAATGTTCACATGAATTGCCGGTGTGATGGCTTTGGAATTTTGGTTTTTTTTTTTAATTTCTTCCTCTCCTCTCCATTTTCTGTCAACTCCTTCAGAATTTTTATCCGTTTTGATAGTGAGTGTTACAGAATCCAGTGTCATCTTATTGTTGTGGTTTAAAACCACTTTGAAAACTCTTAATGTCGTGACCTGTGTGCCCAAGGAATGCTTAATGCTAATGAGGTTAATGATTGACCAGCCTGATGTTCGGGAAGGAGCACACCCTGTCAAGAATGCTGTGCATCAGTCTTCAAGGAGAGCTGATCCTCTCTCAAGTCCTTCAGTTTGGAAACTTTATTTCATTCTTTTATCTACAGGTGCACCTCTAACTCAGAATGAATTTGTTCCTTTGCTTTAGGGAGTGTAAGTTTGAATGAGTTCACAAAAGGGAAACTTAACTGAGAGTTTTGTAGCTCAGACTTTCCTGGTATCCAGTCTGAAGTTTCATTCAGTGGTAGCAAAATACATCACCCAATTTCTTTTTTTACTATTACTCTCATATTACTTTTCCCCATTGATTCTGATGGTCACGTAGCTTTTTGGCACGTTCTCTGCCATCCTGCTTCTATACTGGGGAGAAAAAGCTGATGAGTTTCATGACTTCTCAGTAGTGGCTGTGTTTGTTTCCAGTGGAAATGGTAACTCCTGTCTTACTACAGGTTGCATCTTTCTGGCCTTCCATTCTACAGGAAGGTTTTTTTGTTGTTCTCCAGATCATTGTGGTTTGTCCACTTCTAATTGCCAGTGTTTCCTGTGGAAACAAGAGCTCCTAATTGATGGCAAACTGAGTGCAATGAGAAGAAAAGGATTTGTGTTTTTAAAGAAAAAAATCCCCACTTTTATATTCAGAGTCTTCTCTATAATGTGCAGTTCAATGGGAAAACACTGGTTTATATCAGTTCCTCAGTTATGATTTCATACAGGTATATATTTAGATAAATCAGTCACAGATTGGTCTTGATTGAGAAGTTTCCTGATTGCAACTTGGAAATGTTTCATGAGCTGCATCGTTGTGAATCATTTTAGCAAAAGTGTGCTTTAAATGTTGCTTTCTAAATACTAAGGAAACTTGACTTGTTTACAGGTATTACTATTTACACGTTTATCTTGGGCAGAGTTTCTCAAAGAGGTCTAAAATATATTTGAAAGTCTCAAGCAAGACTTAGAGTTTATATCTAGAGGGGAGACAATGGACCTAAGTTTTATGTTAAGAAAATATGTGTGTGTATATATATAGTTCTACATAACATAAATGGAATTTTAAGATTTTATATGTTTCAGCTTCTTGTTTGTATAAAGAGTTTGAAAAGCTTTAAAATCCCAAGGAGGGAACTCCTTCACAGGAAGTTAATGTTATATTTTTATCAGGCTTCATGAGTCTCTTTCTGTCACTAAGGGGAAGGTGCAGAACCTGATCAGACAAAAATAGGAGCCCTTGAAACTCAGTGATTTTCCCACATTTAAGAGCTATAGACTCAAAAGTACTGGTGGGGGTTGTGTGCTCTCTCTATGTTCAGATGTGCTGGTGCACAGCTTTAGGTCCCACTACTGTGTGTAATTTATCACTTGGTGTATCCATCTCTATCTGGCCTGTTGACCCAGCCTGCATTTACTCTAAACTGTCATCTTTGGGGCTTCCTGACTACCAGTATTGCATGGATTCCTGGATTCCTGGTTAAGCTACACTCCAGGTGGGAAAGCATTCCTCCCTCTCAGTCATGGGCTGTTGGGTTGCAGTTTTGCACAGGTTACTCTGGGAAATCCCCCGGTGTCAATGTCCTGACAGCAGTAATTAGAGCTGGTTAGGAGGAGGATTTTGAACCTCCTGTGTTACAGCACCATGAAGTAGACACTGTTCGTTGTCCACATGGTATTCCCAGCCCTTGAAGGATGGGTCAGGATTACCCAGGTAGTGGTAACAATGTCCTGGCTGCTTCTTTCTGTAATGATCACTGAGGTAAAGTAACACAGTTGTATTATTGGATTTAACAGTATTGTTACATAAGGAAAGGTTTGAGTAACCCTGACTTTTGAAGTGATTTGTTTCTGAGGACACGGGACAGGATTGAGCCTTTGCCATGCACATAAAGGCTCCAGATTTCCAAGCGTTTGTTGCAGGGTAGTGTGGGAGAAAACACAGTGTTTGTACCATCAGGGTCCAGTCTAGCACACAGAATTCTGTGGGAATTGGAAAGAGCACAGCTGTGATGCTGAGTAATGATTTAGTTGACATGAGCCAGGGTAAGAAAATAAACTAACCTACTTTTCATCATTTAGTTTCACCGAGAGGTTAATGATATGAGTTTGGAAGTTGCATGCTTCCCAGGAGATAAAAATCTGTTTTACTAATATACCAGTTCTACTACCAAACACATTTTAGGCATGAAAACTTTTTATTATAAAGCTTTTATTCCCCCATCTAGGCTTTGTTTCAGTGGACCTGTGCAGACTAATCTGCTATTCCTTTCCATAGGACCAGTGTTACACCTTACTAAATTGTTGCTCAGGACATGAGAAATTGTTGAGTAGTGAGTAGAATGATACAGTTAAAACTGGAATTCAGCAGTTTAGAAAAGGAAAAAAGAAACAAACAAAACCCCACAAAATAAACCCAAACAACCTCCCTGAAGATGTCAATTCTGGCAAATATCCCTATGGACATTTGTTGGCTGAATCATGTTTTGCTCTCCCAGTTAGCAGCAGTGCTGCCTCACAGGGATGCAGATCTTGTGTGCAAGGGGAGGGAAAATCCCTATTTTTATTTTTTTTAAAATAATTAACTTTCCAAAAACAATTGCGTTGAAAAAAATAAACAATTCATAACCAAGCAAAAAGTTAACGCTATTGCCACTGATATTCAGTACTTTTTTCCTTTGCTTGCTTCTCTGCTATTTCTGACTGATGATAGACAAGAGTCTACTAATAAAGACTATATATGCAATACCCTGGAAGATGTGTCTGTATTTGTAACAGCTTCTTGTCTCCGAGCACTGGGTCTGGAATTTCTTTGTTCGTGTCGGTGGCAATGACCAAGTGACAGAATAAAGCTCGGTTCCAGCAGAGGGCGCTTTGTTACAGCTGCTGCAGGAAAGGTTTGGAACTCGGAGCAAAACTGTTCTTAGGAGGGTGTATAAACTTGCGGCCAGGGAGCACGTTTAGGGCAGGAGCCGTGTGCCTCGGTGTGGAGTTGTTTCCTTCATTTGTTTTACACCCCCTATGCTTTAGTCTCCTTCAGAAGATTATCCAGTGGTACTTGGGGCAGGGATGCTGGGATGGTACCCCAGTGTTTGCCACACACATCTCACAGTCCTGAATCAGCAGTGTGAGGGGTTTGCATGGGCAAAGCCTGAAGGTGCCCAGCCTTTCCATCAGCCATATTCCTTCCCCAGATCTGACCCAAGTGTGTTGGTTCCAGCTCTGTTAACCAGGCTCCTTTTCTGCTGTGCTGGAGAGAATTTGCTCTACTGGGCAGGGCTGAGCCATGAGCACAGAGTGTGTGTAGGGGAACGAGAGGCTGTGGAGGAGGACAGTGCACCCCAAAAGGGGGGTGTGGCACAGCTGAGCACCCCAAGTGTCTGCATGGGGAGAGAAAGGTGCTGTGCTGGTGCTGTGCACCCCTGAGGAAGTGAGGGATAAGGGACTTCATCCATCCCCACGGGAACAAGCTGGTGGTTTAACATCCCAGTGAACACTGTAATCACATGTGATGCTGGACAAAGTATTTAATGGCCTAGATAAAAGTATTCGGGTTGTTTAATTGCTGCTTTACATAGACCTACTGCCCTACTTTTACGAGGTTTAGAATTGTGCTGAGAAATTGTTTCCATGGCAGCAGAGATCACTAAAGAAATAATGCACTCCACATTTCCTACAGGATTATTCCTTTTACAGCCTGCTGTTCTAAATAATTAACTCTTGTAGTACTGTTACAGCTTAGCATGGATTAAAAGAAATAATACTTTTTTTGGTGTCATAGAGGCATTACATATATTTTTAACATATATAAATATATATAAGTACATAGATAGTTGGAAAAACTTGTCTTTAAAGTAAGTCTGTTCCTTCCTTATTTACAGAGGGTGAAATCCACCAGTAAAAGAAAAAGTCAGTGAAGAAGTACACTTTAATTTTGAACTATATTTCACATTTGGCATTTAAATAATGTGAAATAAAATAAAGACAAGATATGAGGAGGCAGGTGATAGTTAAATGGATTTTGACTTTGAAGGAGGGAGGTGAAAATTTTAAAAAAGGAGATTATTGTAGTGTGGGTAAATGAATGACTTAAAAATGGGAAAAGAGTTGCTAAACTATTACAGAATCATCAACATGACAAATTGACTTACCTGGTAATTTTAATAATACTTATAGCTGTAGATCTCAATTATTTTCCAAGAAAGGTAGCTACAGGTATTGTTACCTGAAGGAATGTCCAGATTGTGTCCTGCTTTGGCAGAGGGTATTTACATCCTGTTTCCATGTAGAGCTCTGATTTTACACCTACTCTGAGTTCTGAATAGTCCATGAGTGCAGGAGCTGGCACGGACTGGAAGTGGGGCAGTGCTCAGGTAAGCAGCACACAGGTAGGAGCTGACTGCAAGGCACGTGGCTGGCAGTACAGTGCTCACGCTGCCCTGTGGTCATTACTGGTCCCAAAATAATGATTTATAAAGAGTCTGACAGGGTTTGAAAAATCAAATGAATGGGACTTGCTTAATGCAAACTGGAAAGTCTCTGTCAGCTGCTGCCAAAGCACATGGTAATATGGGTTTGTAGTTCATTGGGAGACTTGGGAGCCACTGGAGTGTTCTGTGAAAGGTGTCATTAAAATTCAGATTAAAAAATTTCTTCAGAAATAATGAACAACTTTGTAAGGGTAGCATAAGCATGAAAATCAGCATTCCTAGTGCTGCCTTGGGATGAGCATGTGCCAAAGGAAAGGTGGGAGAGAAGCTTTCCGTGCTGGAAAATGAAGCTGTACTCCTGTGCTCTCTGTGCAGGAGAGCAGCCATCAGCCTGGTCGGCAGTGGTTCCTCATGAATTGACACCTGCTCCAGGCAGCAAACATAAAACTCCCAAAGGCTTTATTTAATAAGCTATGAAAGTAGAAAGTCCATAACTGATAAGAATCTAGATAGTGGAATGATACGGATGCTGTGCGGTGAAAGACAGAGGAAAAACCATGATGGAAGTGAAGGAGTGGAGTGGAGGAGTAGGATTTCTTCCAAAAGAAATGGGAGAAACTCCTTAAACACCCATTTGCATATAGTCCATAAAAAGTCTAAAGGGAAAGGGCCAGCTGCTTGTCTTTAATCCATAAGGGAAGCCCATGGTAGGAGCTTGGCTGCTGTCTCTTCCCTGTTGTTTCCTCATCAAGCAGGAGCGAGGGAGGCGGCTGGAGGCAGGTGCCACTCCCTGAGAAGTAACAGGGAGCCAGGAAGCTGTTGACTGGGATTTGGGAAGGAGATGCCAGTTGTTTTGGAAGAAGAACCTGTTTGGTGGGTCTGATTTGAATCAATAAAGGGAGCAGCACACCAGGGTGTAGGAATGAGCAGGCTCCATCAGTGGATTAAAGCTTTGGATGCTGCCTGCTGTCACTCAGGACTTCATCTGTGCTTTTCTCCTGCACTATGGAGCATCTGTTTGGGGTTGTGCTGGGTTTAATTCTGGCAGTCGCTTCATCAGCCCATGACAGCTGTACCTGTGCAACCAACAAGTGGGCAGTGTGTGCCCAGGACAGCCCTGGGAACTGCACCTGCAGGCTGGCAGGTTCAGATCACCCTGTAGACTGCTCAACCCTGACTTCAAAATGCTTCCTGATGAAGGCAGAAATGATCCCCCTGAAGGAGAAGCGCTTCTGGAGACCTCCCCATGGGCTGTCAGACAGTGATGGCGTTTACAACCCTGACTGTGAGGACAGTGGTGTCTTTAAAGCCAGGCAGTGCAATCAGTCCAGCACCTGCTGGTGCGTGAACACTGCTGGTGTGAGGAGAACTGAGAAGGGAGACAG
The DNA here is from genome assembly GCF_000691975.1 of Corvus brachyrhynchos. NCBI lineage: Eukaryota > Metazoa > Chordata > Aves > Passeriformes > Corvidae > Corvus > Corvus brachyrhynchos. The sequence continues at coordinate 7,271,804 of NW_008238126.1, read as the reverse complement.
GAGCCTGAGCTGCAGCGAGCTGGTCCGGACAAGGTGGATCTACATTGAGCTGACACACAAGAGAAGCTCCAGAGCCTTCGATGTTCCCGACGTGGCAAAGGCCCTGACACAGCTGTTTGAGAGCAGGTACAAGCTGCACCCCAAGTACATTGCAGCCATCAAGTACGACCCCCCACTTATCCAAATCCGCCTGGACCAGAACAAGAAACCCAGGTGGGATGTAGATATAGCTGATGTGGCCTATTACTTTGAAAAAGATGTAAACAATGACTCTATATTTCATTCCAACAGTCAATTAACTGTCTCAGTCAATGGAGATGCTCTGGCTATTGAAAAGCTCTGGATTTACTATGTGGATGAAAAGCCCCCAGCGTTCTGCATGAAGCAGCTGGCAGCTGGCATTAGTGCTGTGGTCACTGTGGTGGTCCTGACTGTTGGCATTGGCATCGCTGTGCTGCTCATCCTCAGGTGGCTGCACACAAGGAAATATAAAAAATTTGAGAGTAAAGAAATGAGGGAAATTAAAACCCCAAGCTTAGAGCTGCCCTGAGCTGAAAGAAGAAAGGCAACTACAGGAAGAAAAGGAAAAAAAAGGCACAGAATACAAATAACAGACTCAGTGTATGTGATGGATTTGGAGTTTTTTCCTTCCTACAGGAATTTGTTCATTGACTGTTCTAAATTATTCTTGTTTAGTAAGTATAAATTTTTGGGGTATAAATGAATTTGGGAGTCAGTTACCTAAATATTTTAAATTACTCCTACTTTGGAGGGTAAGAAAACTGTTACATCTATCTATTTAACATAACACAGAATGCTTTCACTCCTGCTGCAGGCCTGGCTCAGATTGCTTAAATACTTGAATACTCTGTGGGGTTCTTGGTGTATCTACTTACTGAAATTAAAACACTTGCCTCAACATATTTGGGCTATATTGCTGCTTTTCTCTTGGTGGACTTTTTTAAAATGCAGTTTGGTTTTTGTTCATGGGGTCTTTCCAGGTGGGATGTAGATATAGCTGATGTGGCCTATTACTTTGAAAAAGATGTAAACAATGACTCTATATTTCATTCCAACAGTCAATTAACTGTCTCAGTCAATGGAGATGCTCTGGCTATTGAAAAGCTCTGGATTTACTATGTGGATGAAAAGCCCCCAGCGTTCTGCATGAAGCAGCTGGCAGCTGGCATTAGTGCTGTGGTCACTGTGGTGGTCCTGACTGTTGGCATTGGCATCGCTGTGCTGCTCATCCTCAGGTGGCTGCACACAAGGAAATATAAAAAATTTGAGAGTAAAGAAATGAGGGAAATTAAAACCCCAAGCTTAGAGCTGCCCTGAGCTGAAAGAAGAAAGGCAACTACAGGAAGAAAAGGAAAAAAAAGGCACAGAATACAAATAACAGACTCAGTGTATGTGATGGATTTGGAGTTTTTTCCTTCCTACAGGAATTTGTTCATTGACTGTTCTAAATTATTCTTGTTTAGTAAGTATAAATTTTTGGGGTATAAATGAATTTGGGAGTCAGTTACCTAAATATTTTAAATTACTCCTACTTTGGAGGGTAAGAAAACTGTTACATCTATCTATTTAACATAACACAGAATGCTTTCACTCCTGCTGCAGGCCTGGCTCAGATTGCTTAAATACTTGAATACTCTGTGGGGTTCTTGGTGTATCTACTTACTGAAATTAAAACACTTGCCTCAACATATTTGGGCTATATTGCTGCTTTTCTCTTGGTGGACTTTTTTAAAATGCAGTTTGGTTTTTTGTTCATGGGGTCTTTAAAAAAAAAAAAAAGTTTCTGGAACATTTTAAACAACAAATAACTTCATAAATATTACTAAATAAAAAAATAAGGTAATGATAAGACACTCTGCAGCATGAGAGGCTTTTGTAAAGTCATCTGTTAGGAAACATCCCAGGTGTTGGGTCGCTTCCAGGTGCGGAGATCCCAGGTTCCCGGGTTTGTATTCAGGCAGCACAGTGAGCTATTCCCACTTGTGCTCTTTAATAAGGGTCTGACACTCCTCGTCAGCAAAGATCCCTTGATCCCCATGCAAGTATAAGTTAACCTTGGTGTTCTGCCCACATTCCAACTCTGGTAATAGCTTTCTGTCTACCTAAATTCCCTGGGCAATTTTAATGGGAGGAGATATTTTTCAGTGTTGTACAGCTTCACAGAAACACTACACAATGCTCCGGGACAGGCTGAAAAAGAGCTTTATTCCAGCTGAGCTGTGGGGAGAATTTAAGAGCAGAGTGTAATTACTGAACTTGGAATTTGGCCAACACACTACAACTGGACTGCTTTGCTACCTACTCATCTGCTGCATTCCTTGTCTGGGGAGTCATACCCACCATGAAGGATATTTTAAAGAAAATAATGCTGGTTGTTGAATGTTGGGATATTGTCAGTTCCATTCTCTGTGCTGAGTGTGGATGTCTAAGTCCATCACTCTCATCTGCTTCCTTCAGCAGCACCTGCTCCACCTGGGCACTGCAGCAGGGCCAGCAGCTCTTTCCTTCTCTGAATTAGTTTCAGTGTTGCTCGTTTGTAATTCTAACAACAGTCAGGAATGTGCTGCTTCCACGACAAACCATAAATATATAGCTCTGGTTCTACTGAATGAAAAGGATAAGGGAAGAGGCTTTGATTTTGTTTCTGTTTCTGCCTTTGTTTACAGATGCTGTTGGGTATTATTTGGTTCAACATACACCATTTCCATTTGACCCCACGCTTGTTCACTCACCTGCTGGGAAACTCTGGGTCCATAGTTTGGGGCAGATGCATCATGTTTTCCCAAAATAAGATTTTTATGCAGTTGCAGCAGCAGCACTAATACATTCACAGTTTTGGAGCAGGGTCTATAATTTATTGTGTGCCTTACAGCAACATGTCAAAGTTGGTTGGTTGTCACTCAGGAATACACACTTGTGCCGAGAGAAGATGAAGTGAGAATTTGAGATCTAGGCTGGATCTTTTCCTGTCATAGGAAAACTCAAAACTTAGCCTAACTCCACACAATTTTGCAAGTAGCCATCTATAAAACAGATTAAATTAAAAATCTAGAGCTGAGCAGCCCTCAGATAAAGAAATGGAGGATGAGAATAAAAATTTTCCAAGTACATTGCTTAAACACTTTCTTACTTAGGCAGAGCAGATCAAAGCCATGTGTTTGAGAGGCTGGTGCTGTCCTGCCATCAAGGATCATGAGATATGCAGTCTTTTCTGGGGATCTACCATGGCTTTCAACAGTCTTTTAAAATCACTGCATTTTTCTCTTTTCTGTCATAAGAAAAACATATTATTTTCAAGGTGAATTATGAGATTTTATATTATAATGTAAACATTTAGGCATAACATTGAATAGGACTGACAAAAGTACCAATTGTTGAAAAACTCTTTAACAGGTAACAGTGTCAGCATCTTTTCCTGGCTCCTGCTTTTCTTTTTAGTAGATGAGATTGAGAAGAGAGGCTGTTGTGGTGCCATTCCTATTTTTATTAACCATTAAAAGTCTGCCCCATGGAAGCCATGAGTTGTGGTTGGTTATTTCTTTGCTAGTCCTTAAGCACCAGTGGACTGCCCACTGGTCAGGGACTGGAAATGCACTAGGGTTGATTAATAGGAGGGATAAGGTATCTGCAGTTAATCAGTAGAATGAGAAATTAATTGAAGCGCAGGGCTCAGAGAACCTCTCCTTGGACTAGATCATTGTACTTGAATAAATCTGTGTAGAGCTACTGTAGGATGGGGACTTGAATCAACCAAGCAGATCCATTGCTCCTGCTGAGTAATCATTTGTCTCCTGCCACCTCTCACCAAATCTCATTTGCATGTGGCAGATCATGTATTTTAATGTAACAGTCCATCACGTTCTGCCTGTTTGACTTTCTTACCACTCCTGATGTTCTCACTGAAAAAGAGGAAATGGACTCTTTGTCAGCTTTAAACTTTGGAAAATTAAAATGCTTTTTATTATTCAGATTTTGAGGATGTTAACTCTAAAATTTCTGGTTATCCTTTTCCGGATTACATCATCCTGTTTTAATGGAATGTTTGCTCATTTTATTTAAGTAATTAGGCCCTGTGCTCTCTGCCGTGGGTTCTGTGGGTGATAGCAGAGTGCCTTTCTGCTGTTGCCTACTTGGGCTATAAAGCGGGGTGTGCTTGCTTTAACAATGCCAGAGCTGGCTATTGCCTAAATTATGTTCTGCAGTTCCAACTGGCTGCCTTGGAAAGCTCAAATTAAACACATGCAGAGAAAAAAAATCCTCTCTCCGCACTCCAACTCTGAAGAGGCCAGCGCTGCCCTTTGCACACAGTGCCACTACCCCCCGTGCAACTGCACAAAGTGAGCTTTGGCCTTCGCTTTCAGCTAAAACTCACTCACGATCAGTGCCAGAAGCAATGGCAGCACTATAGCAAGGAAATGAAAGACAAGGATTAAAACTCTCTTAAACTCTGTTCTCTCTACTCCCCCTGGTAAAATCCATGTCTGCCTCTATACCCAAGTATGTACCCTTGAACTCTTTGACACAAAATGCCCGTGTTAGTTTGTAGGTGCTGGTGTGTGCACACACCTGTCTGTCCCACACCTACATTAGAGACACACACACCACTATTTGTCAGAGCAGGGAAGCCCTCGGGAAAACCTTGTGGCAGCAGAGCTCCCTCTGCACTCACCACTCTGCAGCCTCCAGCTCTTATCAGTGGTGGAACAGTCAAACCTGCTGCTGTTGTGGAACAGCAAAGAATCTTCTTTTTGTCCCATCTTCCCCTACTTAAGAATAATCTCTTAGGGATGTTTAGACTGGGATTATGCCAGATTAGGTTACTGATGTGAATCTTAATGCCTGCCATGTAAATACACCAAGGTCTCTCCTGCTGGGATGGTGAAACATCTGCACGTCTGGGATGTTACTGACAACTGGAGATAAGATCCCTCCAATAGTCCTTAAAATATTTAAACCTTGGGGAATCACCCTGGAAAAAGCCAAGCCAATTTCCACTGCTCAAATATCTAAACCACTTTTTCAGTGAACAGTTAAAAAGTAACAGATTGGCCCTTCCTCCACTTCTCCTTAATTGGGCCAGTTAATGCTATTAAACAGATCTTCTTCCTTGTGCAGGTATAATTATCCTTTCCAAAGCATTTCCACTGATTTGCCTCAGGGTTTTAAATGCTGCAATTAGGTGGGGGTTTTTTTGTCAATGCTAAAATTAATCTTAAGTCATTACTATTGCTATCAAAGCAGGAAAAACTAGCTTCCAGAACTTTTACTATTATTTTTCAGCAGTTCTAACCAAATCTCTCGTACCAGGCTTTACCTAGTTAAAATTTCATCCACACCAGGCAGCCTGACAAGATCCACATCTCATTTGCACAATGACCCCTGGTCCCTGAGGGAAAACACTCCTACACCAATGAAGCACCAGCAGAAACAATTAGGGAGACTTTGCATTATCTAAATGAAAGATTGAATTATGAAAATGTGCACTGCTGATTTTCCACTGAGGATTTTACATGTGGGCCCAACAGTGCTGGTGGTATATGCACCCAACCTTTTCCAGTTGTTTGTTTTGAGATAAATGCCTGTCCTTGTATGGCTTGAAATGAGAAATCTCAGCACTTTTGCTGCTCTGGTTGCACCCCAAAAAGCTACATGGAACAACTAGGAGGCAAATGAAAAGACCACTTCTTATTTACAGCCTCTTCACACATGTTTTGGAATTAAATTTGGTATTGAATTTTATAACAACATCTAGAGGAACAGTTTTACAGTAAACTTCTACGTGGTTCAGTAACTTCATTTTCTGGATTTTAAATCTACTTTTTCTTAAACGTCAACAACAGACATAATATGCTGCAACAGATAATACCTATGAAATCCTTAAAGAGCAGGATCCTCTAACTGCTATTTCAGTGGGGGAGGGCAAAGGAGAGTACAAGACACAGTGGACCAAGGCAGGATATTCTAGTGTACAACATTTGGAAAAATCTTGATACTTATGAAAAGCATTGTCTGATCTCTTAAATGAATGTGAACTCCTGATATTTCCACTGGCCAAACATACTAAGTGGCATTAAATCCAATTTCTGACTTGCAGAAGGTGATGGAGTGCATTTTTTCTGCCAAGATTTTAGCCCAGCATTCATGAGCAGAAGTGAATTACACTGAAACTTGAATAACAATACTATCAATTAATACTTAGTTTTTCCTTGGATTTATATAAAACCCAAATATTTTAACATTTTATAGTGAGTTTTTTCATTTGAAGCTGAAGACTGTATATTTTAACAGAAAACTTTTTAATTGTGATTATCAAAATTGGTAGCAGAGAGACTTTAGTACCAAATACAGAAGTATTTGTATACAAAGCACAGAAAAATGCTGTTTATATTCAGAGTTAAACTACTTTTCATTAAGTTTATTGGATGTGGCATTTGCTTGTGTGAATAATTTCATACATATACAAAATGTCATTCAGTTCAGAACAGCTACTTATATGAAGAGATACACAAATACTAATGGATACATCCACACAGGAAAATTGTACCTGTTAAGGTGTTAATTGTTTAATTGTACTTAGGAAATCACTGATGACCTGTCAATAGGTCTTCTGCAGTCTTAAAATTGAAAACTTGCTTTCTGGTCTTCTTCTGAAATGGGAATTACAGTCTTTTTTTTGTAGAAGACATCAGGCTTGTAAGCAAAAACTCAGCTATAAAACTGTCTTAATCTACCTCTCTTTGCCACAGAATACTCTTTTTTATTTCCTCAGGGAAAAAAAAAGTTATAGGCACACATCTTCATTAAAATTCAAGAGAAGCAATAATATAAATTACTAGTTAGAATGTTCTTTCCACTACACATCTATTTAGAGGAAAAAACACTCTACAACTTTCCAGTTGCTCAACTGTTTACCAGATTTTCATCCAGAGATATATTTAGTGCTGGTATTTGATAGATCCTATAATTACCTGTGCTGTATTTGCTGCTTGTCTGCTTTGAAGTTTTAATTGCAAGCAATGATACTTGGGGAAACTTTGGAAGTGCAGAATATAGAACACTACTCTTAGCCCCATCCTTGCACACTCAGAACATCCATTGATTTTAAGAGGAATTTAGCCAAGTCAGGAATACAGGAATAGCTCCTATACCCTCTACATAGACAGAGTTAAATAATACAATTGGAGAAACAAATAATTGCAAAAAGAAACATGCAAAGAAAAAACCTCAAACCAGTATGTTTTCAGTAAAAAGTGGAGACACCGAGCTGGAAAAATGACAGAAGAAATGGTAGAAAGCCTTAATGCTTGGCTTAGGAATGGAGCATTCCAGATAAAGACAAGAAAAGCAAGCAAATACAAAGTTTAATAAGGACATTAATGAGAGCTTTCATCTCCATTCTTCATTTCCTGACACCTGGGACACACACACACCTTGGGTTACACAAAGTGCTTTGCTGCTGCTACAGCTCAACTGGTTTTGTGACTGGAGCAGTCACAAAAATTAATGCAGTGTTACTGACTGACAGATTTTGTGCTTCTTATGATAATGGACCCTGGGCAGGTCTTAAAGGAATTGTGTCAGAGGAAATTATAAGATTAACACTAAATAAAGTTCTTTTTGGGCCTGGACTGCAAGAACTGGTCACTACATATTTCCCTTGTCAATGAACATCAGTGCTTAAGAACTGTCACAGAAGAGGGCTCTGGCAATAAAAAGAGGTGAACTAAGGAGTACCTGAACAAACACTGCACAGTACTTGACTCTGCTCATACACAGAGGATGTGGCTCTGGAAGGCAAAGATTTGTGTTTCTTTACCTTCCACAACAACAGGGCCTCTGTTTACATTCAAAGCACCAGGGCTTATGTGCAGTCTGGGCTGCCCTGTCATTACCACACATCCCAGCCTCACCCTCCCTCAGCAAATAACCTGTTTTTCACATCACATCACATCACTCAAGATACACTTGTCAGCCAGAAGAGTAAGACAAGAGCTATACATTAGGTTAGCAGCTTGCTGTTTTCTTGGGAAAAACATCACCTCTGCTCCTACCATGGCAGAAGAGCTGACTGCTTCCTGCCCGGGAGTGTCACCAGCCCTTTGGTGGCAGGAACCACTTCAACATTTCAGGTCCCTAAAAAATCACAGAATCAATTAGGTTGGAAAAGACCTCTGAGATCATCGAGTCCAACCTGTGACCAATCCTTACCTTGTCAACCAGACCAAAGCACTGAGTGCCATGTCCAGTTGTTCCTTGAACACCTCAGGGATGGTGACCCCCACCACCTCCATGGCAGCCCCTTCCAAGGTTTAACAACCCTTTCTGGGAAGAAATTCTTCTTGATGTCCAACCTGAACCTCCTCTGGCACAACTTGAGGTCATTTTCTCTTGTCCTGACACTTGTTACTTGGGAGAAAGACTGGCTTCACCTGGCTTCAAACTGCTTTCAGGGAGTTGCAAAAGTGAGAAGGTCTCAGCTGAGCCTCCTCTTCTTCAGGCTGAGCCCCCCTCAGCTCCCTCAGCCACTCCTCATAGGACTTTTTCTCTAGAACAGCAAACAAGACAAGGCATAGCACGCGGGAACTCTGAAAGCTCCGGACATTTTCCTAAGGGCTCTTGGGACCCACTTTGAGGGGAGAGCTTGGACTGGATACGCTCCAGCAGTCTCTTCCAACCTCACCCATTCTGTGAAGGAGCTTTAAGGTCTGGAACCTCTGAACTGCCAGGACTCAGGGCCACTCTCAGCCATGAGGTTGTTGCCCACAAAATGGGATTGTTAACTGGTGTGCAACAAGGCCATAATTGCACACTCGAGGTATTTTTTATTTCAGACCTGCGCAAGCACCAGTGCTCAGAATCCACAATTCAAGGCGGACCACCAGACTTTTCCCACGGTTATTTACACACAGGAATTCAGAGTTAGTAACTTTCCAAGCACAGCCCCTCTATTATGATTGATTGATTACTAATTGATGATTGATTACTAACTTCCATAAAAGTTACATAGCCCCAGCTGACTTCTACACGTGTTCAGGGGATGGGTCTTCACCTGGACAGGGTCTTTTTGAGCCGTAGACATGATTTTTATTATTATAATTATCATAGTTCATCTATTGGGTACACAAACTTTTGAGTATTCAGCCGAGTTAGCAACGTGTTCACGGATACACATAAACACCTTGATTTGCTACATCCTTAAAGCGTCTTAGTTCCCGGATGTCCTTGACTAGGGAAAGCTGGCTGCTGCCTGTTCCACTGATTTAGGCTTGAAAGCGTACAAAGATCTTACATCAAAGTACACCCTGACTTAAAATAATCCTGACATATTCCACATTTTGCAACCAGATGACACGGAAACACCGCGGTCAAAGCCAGCGTAAGGCACTCAGGGGAACGGGCTCTGCGCCTGATGAGGGGCGCCCCTGCTCCCCGCGCTGCC
>NW_008238126.1:7239484-7262331 GCF_000691975.1 Corvus brachyrhynchos | reverse complement strand
CGGCCCCTCCGCCGCCGCCTCCCGCGGTGGTGAGTAGGGGAGCCCGGTGGAGGAGGTCGTTCCCGGTCTCTAGGAGGTGCAGCTGTGAGGCGGCCAGAGCTGTCCCCCTCCTCCCCGCCCGCCATTAGCCGGGCGGACGCACCAGAGTGACTCCTCTCCTTCATTCCCCACCCCCGGCTCCTCACATCAGCCCATGTCACGATAATCGCGGTTCTCCCTGAGGGTGGTGGGGGTGGAGGGGAAGCAGAGGCCGCGATCGGAGCCAGAGGGTGAAAATGACAGCGGCGGGGCCCCGCGGGTGGGAGGGCCCGGGTCTTGTCCGTGCCAAGGCATTTCCATGTCTGTGAGCCAGAGGCTCCCGGCTGGCGTACACTTGGTTTCGCTGCGTTTTGTTTCTAGGCCGGGAGCAAAGTACGAGCAACGTGCTCACAGATCCTGGTTTTCCTCATGTATAGGAATGGCACCGGTGGGCAGAAGCCCGGCGTGGAAAGGTGATGGCCCACAAGGGACACCTGCAGTCACGCTGGTCTGGTGGTAATAAAAGTGAAAGGAAAAAAAATAAATCAAACCTTTTTATTCTCAGTGATGCAAGATACTGATGTCTTTCACATCAGTATCTTGCATCACTGAGAATGCAAGATTTTCTCAGTGATGCAAGATACTGATGTCTTTCACAGTCGGAAGCAGATTGATGTCTTAAAACTGTAACCGGATGCAGTTGTGACTGCGACCTTTTTTTGTGCAACACAGCTGTTGGCAAACAAATACACAGTATCTGTTTGGGGAAAATGAAATAACGATGAAGTTTCCTGTTTGGGTGGGCTTCTTAATACCAGTCTGCTATTCTTTTTTTCCTTTGTTTCAGGGTAACCAACCAAAGAAGTTATGAGTATCATCTGTGGTCTGAAGCTGCCAGGCAGGAACTGTGTTTTCTCTCATTTGGCTTCTTTGTGCAAGCAGGGGAAGTGCAAGAATCTCTCTAGGTCTTACACAGGATGGTGCCGAACTCAGGTCGACAGAGCTGGATGCCAAAGGTTGGATTTGAGTGGATATGCTAGGAAGTGTTTTTTGACTGGAAACCCTGACTCCTATAGAAACTTCGCTGGTAAAGGACTGAGATGTCTTTTGGATGTCCCAAATGCAGAAGTGTACAGGAATGCACACCATAGTTCAGGAAGGTTTTGTTCTCAGTCTTCTCAGCCGCTGGGGAAGACAATCCCATCCGTCCAGATCAGTTCTGTAGGGCAACTCCCACATCACTTTCCTGCTTGGAACATTCAGATCATCAGGTCTTTTCACACATCACCATCACTTCAGGCTGCACCAGTTCCTCTTTTCTGGATTATTGTGAAGCCAGCTCAGAAATTATTTGCCATCATTCTTGGCAGGTAAAATACTGTGTTACTTTCCTCTCAGTGCAAGACCCATCATGCAAAGTGTGAGTGGGGGGAGGATGGCAGGTGTGTTTGTAGTGTTGTTTGGCTGACAGTTTGCTCAACAAGAGGTGTTTTTTTCCATTATCAGAGGTGTTAGATGTATCTTTTGCTCTTTTCTTTCTCATTTACATGTGGTAGAGGGAGATGAACCAAGACACTAAGGGGCATTCCTTCTTCTCCTGTGGGAGCGAAGAAGTGGAGTGGAGTGGAAGCCAATTACAGGATAACCTCCCATAAGCTCCTACATGCGATGAGACTGTAATAGAGCATAGAGCAAGGACAGACAGTAACAAATTCCTTTTTAACTATGTCCTAAGTTAACGCTGTTTGTATCTTACAGGAGCATAAGAAAATGGTGGAAGGCACTTCCTCCTGATAAACGGGAGCTCTTTAAAGAAAGTGCAAGAAAAAACAAATGGAAGATCCTGCTGGGTGTCAGCAGCTTAGGAGTTGTATTTGTCATGTTTTATTTTACCCACTTGGAGGAGACACCCATCACTGGGCGCACTCGACTCATGGTGTTTGGCAAAGAGCATTTTAAGGAACTGTCAGAGATGGAATATGATATGGTAAGATTTTAGACAAAAAATTGAAAGTACTCAAAAACTGTTGCTTTCGAGATCGTCTTATTAATGAGATGGGCAAACAAGCCTTGTAGTGTCCTTGATGAGTTTTGAACTTCATGCCCAGAACCCTGCAGAGCCACCCCCATCTGTTATGCCTTTCTCTTGTCCCCATCCTTTTTAAGAATTCCCTTTCCATTTGGGGCACATAAAAATTAAAAAGCACATGACTTGCATGGAGCAAACATTCCTAACTGTTTCTTGTCCATTGAACTAGTCCCTGTAATTTTGAGTTCTGTGACTTCCTGTTGTAAAGTGAAACTTGATAAACCATATCCAAGTGTATCCATTTCCTGTCTGTCAGAGACACGAGATAAAAACAGAAAAGGTACAAGGATATTTTCAAATTATATGTTTTGTATAAATTTGTCCACCTTAAAAATTACAACCAATGAATTTTTTTTTTCAGTGGATGGAGCTATTTAAAAGTCAAATGTTACCTGAGACAGATGCAGGCTACCAGGTTGTGGAGACAATTGTTGGGCATTTGTCTGAAAGTAACAAGGACGTCCCCCAAGTCTCAGCTCTCAAGTGGGTTATCCACGTGGTGGATGAACCAGCTGTAAATGCTTTTGTGCTTCCAGTAAGTTGTACACCACGCAAAAAATTAATAATATTGAAACAGCACTTGATGTGTCTCCCACTTAATTTTTATTCTCTTCGTTTACAGAATGGTCAAGTGTTTGTTTTTACTGGGTTGCTGGATGCAGTTTCTGATATTCATCAGCTGTCGTTTATTTTAGGACATGAAATAGCTCACGCTGTGCTGGAACATGCAGTAAGTCTTTAAAGAAAGCTGTCTAATATTCTTAAATTATTAATTCTAATTACTCTAATTATGATTTTCCCTATCATTACCAACCAAGCTTTCAGTGTGACTCTATCTAATTAATGCAAAATTGAGTTTGAAATGAGTAGTCTGCTACAGTAGATCCTTATTATTCGTGTAGCACTTAATAACTGTCAGAAGACCTGTGGTAGTCCCTGTTAACACAACGGCTGCCAGGGATTTTTTTCACAGCTGTACAAGTGGATTATGGCTCACTTTCAAGAGTCATTTAGAACTTGGTCTGCAGATCCCTCTTTTACAGCACAGACATAAAGAACTGGAGGTACTCAGTAACTCTGTTACTCCTGTAATTGTTACCTGCAGGAGTGGATACACTTCAAAAAAGTATCTTAAAATACATCATACTGTTACTATTGTAGCACACAGTTTTAGAGTGTCAAATTTTAATAATACCTGGAGCTTGGTTCTTGTATGATTTTGGGTGAGCAACAGTTCACATCATGGTTTCTTGGGCTCGGTTGAGCCAAGCAACTCTTTAAACTTCTAAAAAATATTTCTGATAATAAAAAAGAGCTTATCTTGTTTGTATGGAATCTGTGTTACCTGACTGGCAGAAAGAGAAGTATTGCATGATGCTGCTCGTAAATGCTCTGATCAATTTGTTGCGATGTCCAATAGAGCTCTGGAAAACAGAGCAATCTCTTAGATTCTGAATTTAAAGGAAAGCAGCAGGAAATAAAAGATAAATATATTACCTGTACTGTCCCCTTATGGTATTAGTGATCCTGTCTCAGTGATGTCTTATCTCTTTTCAAATTAATGTAAAGAAGGTATTTTTATAGATTTTTTTCATTCACCTTGAGGTGTTTTTTTTACTAAAGAACTTTTTTCTGCATGTTGTCACCATCCTACCTCAAGCTTTGAATCTCTCAGAGAAGCTGATAGGCAGAATGTATTTGTTCCAGCTGTATTTATGCAGCTTATGTGAATTCTGGTCTGAAAGTACCTTACATCCTCTTGGATTTTATTTTTTTTTGGTACAAGCAGGGAAAGTTGTGCATGCCCTGTTCCTGTGGCTGCATAGGAGAAAAAAAACAATCAGTGATTTTTAAAGTGTTTCCAAATTCTGTTATATTCTGAAGAAATGTCAGACAGTAAGGAATGAAAACGGGCAATTTCTGTTTGCAGGCAGAGAAAGCCAGCCTGGTTCACTTACTGGATTTTCTCTCACTCATCTTTCTCACTATGATTTGGGCCATCTGTCCTCGTGATAGTTTGGCAGTTGTTAGCCAATGGATTCAGAGCAAGTTGCAGGAGGTAAGACTGACTGACATTTTGTATTGTCCTTCCTGAGTTCCTTGGAAAGACATTTTAAATCTTTTGCTATACTAAATAGTAGGTTTGGGGGAAAAGGCAAGAGGAGAAATGTAAGCAAAAATTAATATTTGAGTCTGTTATGGAATGAGATATGTTTTTATAAATCTGATTCTGCTTTAGTTGATGCTGATTTTCATTTGTCATGTTGAAGAATTTTAGGTTTCCCTAAATGACTGGATTTAGTTGCACAGGCTCCAGGAACCTGCTTGCCAGTTAAGACAGATGATTGTCTTTTAGAAAGGTAACTTGCCCTTTAAAGTTGTAGATGGTAAAATGCCATGTTTTTATTTTAAATAGTTGTTAAATTGTTCCTAAACCAAATAAAATATATGGAATTTTTAAACTATATTGTTAGTGGTAAGAATGGTTTCCGAGATTAAAAAAATTGAGAATCTAAACACACTTTATATAAAGCATGCTATAGTACAAGTTACTAAAATAACCTTTTCAGCCAGAAAATACTTCAGCAAAGTGAAATTCGGAGGCTTTCTGGTCCCAGTTTCCTTCAGCAGTTTAATTTACTCTCTGGACAGTTACTGATCCATTTATTTTTTTAAAAAGTTTTTTAAATAGAAATTTGCTTAGATCATAAAACTGGAATCTGAATTAAAATGAAAGAGCTCTTTGGTTTCTTTGACTTGATGCTTTTCCTGAGTGTCCTGGGGTGATGTTACGAAGCCGCTTTATTCCTTAACCATCTGCTCAGTGCCCAAGGACGCCGTGCCTTTAAGGTGGACCCGGGTACGGGGCCGCTGAACGGCTCAGCCCGAGGGCTCCAGGGGCTCGGCAGGGAGTGCACCGGGAGCGCTGTGCTGCTCTTTGGGTTTCTTTTGTGTTTTGTTGGTTTTTCTTGTTCTTTTTGCCCTTCCCTTCCCTTTGCCTCACTGCCTCGCTTCCCTCCTCGCCGGTCTGGGGAGCCTGCGGGGGTGGCCCCGGCTGGTCCGAGCCCCTGTGTCTGTTCCCTCTCTGGGAATTTGTTGTATTTTGAGGTTTGTTTGGTTTTTTAAAATCCTGTTCTACCCTGTTTTGTTTGTGTGATAATAAACTGTTTGTTTTTTTCCACTTTCACTTGCTGTGACCCACTTATCTTATTGGTGGAGGAAAAGGGGAGGCCCTTTTCTCCTGGAATCTGAATTAAAGTGAAAGAGCTCTTTGGTTTCTTTGACTCGATGCTTTTCCTGAGATTTCCCCGAGTTCCTCAAAAACATGAAATTAAACATAACCAATCTGTTTTGGTAGTTCTTATGCTAATGGGTAGATGTGTGGATTCTGAACATAAATTATCTCTAAAGAGCTTGGATATTTGCACAAGTAGCTAAGAAACCAATACACTGATGAGTGCTAGCCAGCATTTTGAAGAGCTGAATTTGGCAAAAACAAAGTGTGAATGAATCCTGAGACTGCTCATAATTTAGACAGCAAGATTCAACTCCCTGTCAGCATCTCTTTTCCTCTCCACAGAGAATGGGTATTTTGGCATCATGGATTGGAGTTGTGCTTTAGATTGGAAAGGGAATCGGGGTTTAAGCTCCTAGTCCTGTGCAAAGGAAACATCATCTCTGGGATACTGTCCTGGTTTAAAAGGCTGATCAAACTTCAGTAATGTCAATGTGATTAATACTTGCAAAGCTTTCATCCCATAGACAAAAGAAGCTGAATAGAAAATTCAGGTTTTTTAGTCACCCAGGAGTGCAGTGTCTGTTTCCTCCATTCAAAATTTGCCTGTTGTGCTTATGTGAAAGTGAATCGTTCTGCACATTTTCTCAGGATGTTTCTCCTCCTCTTCTTCCATAGCTGTATTTTCCTTTTTAAAGCTTTAGCATCCCATTCTGTGAAAGGGTTATTTAAGCTACGTTGTGGTACTTGCTTCTGTTTCAATATTTGTTTTTCTCTTATGTCCTTAGAGGCTTGACTTTTTGACCTGCTGACTATTGTGTATTTTTTATTATTGACTCTTAAGTGTTTCCCAGTGATTCTTTGTAGGCCTTTGGTTATGTGAGCTCCAGTTTGCCTTTTCCCCCAAACCCAATGGATTTTCTTTCCTTAATAAATTGTTAACTTTTCTTACAACATTTATTTGGGGTTGTTCTTTAAACATGTACTTCTGGACTGAAGCATATTGGCTTTGTTATAGAGCAGCAGTTATTTTATATGGGAACTAAAGCCTAGGAGTTATTCTTGGAATAACACGAAGCATGACTCTGAGTTTTACTCACGTCCCACACACCAGTATGCATGGATGCAGTACTTCATACTCCTTTCTTGTCCACCTCACACCATAAGATTTGTCTTTCAGGTGAAACCTGGTGATTTTGGGTAGTCAACATATACGTGGAACTCACTTTTCTTTAGCATACACAGTCTCTGGTAATTGATTTGGAAAATCAAATCCGTCTTCTTTTTTCATGACTAATTTCTGACAATGATTTTAAGTCAGTGTTTGAAGTTCTAATTTTTCATTTTAGCACATTCACAAAAGATTTTTGTAAACCATTTCATTTTTCAGTAGCAGATGAATACCACTGTATGTTAAATGCCTCAGGACTCTTGTATGTTACCAGTTTCATTTCCATGTCTAAAAAATGTTTAATAATTAATCAAATTGTTTATCTGGCTAACTGAGAAATGGTGCTTCAGGAATATATGACAGACTAATATCCAGGAGTTTCTTTGCTGCTTAGTGAATATATGTACACCAACAGACCTGGAACACTTTTCAAGGCAATAAAAATATGTATTCCACTTCAAGGAATTACTTTATCATCAGAGGTTTAAAAAACATATTTATAATTGCAATGTTTAAGGTCTGTATGGAAACTAAGAATTTTGAAAGTGACCTCATCTCTGCTTACTTTTAAATAAACCAGCATGTTTGGCTTTAAAAAACTGTTAGAGGATCAGTTTTGGTTGGCTTCTATTTTTGCCCTATTAAAAAAAAACTTAACACTACTTCTTTGGAAAGAAGAAAAAGGTTACAGTTATCTTTCTAATAATCTTTATATATTCAAGGGATTGTACCACTTCTTTGGTGCCCTTCATTTCAAACTCTTTTATGGTTTGTTGTTTGGTTTTTGGTGGTTTTTTTCCCTGAAACTTTTAAGGAGGACATATTTCTATAGCCAGATAAAGAGCTGATAAAACCTTTTTGAGCTGATAAACCTTTCTCTCTTCTCTAACCTTGCACATTGCCATTCTTCAGTTCATATTTCCTAATGGATGACTAAACCAGGATGTTGTGACAGGTTCCTTATCTCTACAGGAGCAGGCTGTTTAAACAAGTCCTGATTTGCATTTACTGTAACATGACAGACTAGGGCAAGGCTGCCCAAATGTACATGAATTACATTTGAGAAAACCACCGCTGTCTCTTAGTGTGTGTTAATGCTCTAAAAAATGGGAGAGGAGTTTGGTTTAGCTTTATGTCTTCTGGTTTGATTTCTGAAGGGCAATTTGCAGCTTGTATTAGGGATAATCATGGAAAAGGAGTAATTTCTGCATGAAAATACTTATGGCTACATTCCTTATCGTGGGCAGTTTGCCATATGAAATAGATGATACCAGGCTTAAAGGCATCATAAAAGTTTAGGGAACCAATGGAATTTTTTGCATACAGTTGCTCTAACAAAAATCTTGATGTCAATAAAAGAGTGATGTATAAAAATTCTGAGGTAAAGTTGATATTGAGCTTTCAGTTGCTGCAAAATGAGATTGGCTGCTGAGAAGGTCTGTGAAAATATGTCTAATTTGAATTAATGTCAACTGAATACAGGATCAATGAGTTACATATAATGGAATTAAAGATTACATTAAGAAAATTAATACTGATCACTTGCAATGTGAGCATGATAGATAAACCCCACTACTTATGAGAAGGTAAAAAGACAGCTACAAGTCTCTGTATTTGTACACATTCCGAACCAAGAAACAGAGCTTTGATGTGCTTCTTTGCAGTTCATGTTTGATAGACCCTACAGCAGAACCCTGGAGGCTGAAGCTGATAAAGTGGGACTTCAGTTTGCAGCAAAGGTAACTACAGCTGATTGGTTTTATTAGCAATAAAAATAAAATTAGCAAAAAAATAAGTACCAGACTTTTTTCAGCTTCTGTTACAATCAGAGGGAGTTTCATACTTCATATGGAGGTAAACTGTAAATTTTTGAAGATATGTAGATTTATGAAGTGGTGGGAAATAAAATAGTTTTTAGGGAAAGTTTTTTTAGACAGAGTCATTCTTGCTGTTTGTGTGTAATAACATTGAAGTGTGTAAAGTGCATTACCTGCACAGTCTACTGTTTGTGTAGTTTATTGCTATTAGAAGAAACCCCCATGTATTTATAAAAAGGAGAATGCTAAATAGTGATCTTCTGTAAGTAGGATTTAATTACTGTAAAGATTTAAAGATTTAAGCTAAATACAGCCATAACAACAATGCAGTGTAAAGCAAGACAAAAATTGAGTCA
Source organism: Corvus brachyrhynchos (assembly GCF_000691975.1). NCBI lineage: Eukaryota > Metazoa > Chordata > Aves > Passeriformes > Corvidae > Corvus > Corvus brachyrhynchos. Next base: position 7,253,645 of record NW_008238126.1, on the reverse strand, counting down.
GAAGCTACTCAGCATTTTTTTCATCATTTATTTTTTCAGTTCCTTTCTTTTTTCCCTCTCAGGAATTTAATTGTATATTGAGGAAACTGAACCGACTCTGATTCCTGGTTAAGTGCAGTAGACCCAGTTGTCAGATACCAGTGAGAGCAGCACCATCTAGTGTTAATATTTCATAAGCAAAATTTCCTTTTAATAATTATTAATGTTTCTTCAAGGAAGGGTTTTTAAAATTAATTTTCATTCTGGGATTAAAACTGCATTTGTAATATGAAATTGTCTAAAGGAATAACACAATCCTTGAGAAAAATGTAATTGCTGTGTTTGTGCTCAGTGCTTTCTAATACTGAAAAAGTAGGGCTGTACCAGAAAGAAATAAGTGAAGTGACATGAGCATTTCTCTGCTTGTGCAGATAACCTTTTCATAATAATAATTTTATTAAATGAATTCAAAGGATAAGCCACCACATCTATTCCCGGGATGGGGAATGGGAAGAAGTAATTTTCTTATCTTCTGACTGCTTGTCTCTTTTTTTTTCTTAGCAAATGAAAGTCAGTGTAAGAAATCTTATTTATTTTTCTCCTTCACTTAAATGTAAAAATAGAGAAGTCTGTGGTGATACACAAAAGCAATTCTAAAAATTACTGTTCTATGACTTTCTATGGTTAAAGATATACTTCTTGAAGAGAGTCAGAAATTCTGCAGAATTACTGTTTTAATGTGTCATGGATTCCACAGTTCACCCATGAAAGGCCATGTAATCACTTAACAGAAAAGCATTTCCAGTAAATTTTTAAGTATACATAAGTAAGAATTATTATCACCTTGTATTTTTGACTCTCAGCTTTTTCCTGTGAATTTGCCTAAATCTATGGAGATGGTCAATTTGTTCTAGTAAATATAACTTCAAATTCGCAGCTGAGCTTTTTTATAAAGAAGAGCAAGTATATGCCAGAAATTGTAAACCTTTTCTTCCTCCTGAATTTTATTAATTCAGGTGTAAATTTTTTAAGATCAGTGGAGTCACACAGATGTTAAAAGGAATAGATCCAGTGTCTGTCTGCATGAGTTTTTTATTGCTTTTAGATAGTTTGGAACAGCTTTTTCCTGTCAGGCAGGAGGACCATCTAAGCAGACTTCAGAAACTTAAAATTTAAGATGTCTTTTGTAATTCAGTCTCCATTATTAGATTGTGTATTTATTACTTTAAACACACAGTGGTGTTTCCATTTCCCTTCTGCTTTCAGGCTTGCGTGGATGTCAGAGCCAGCAGCGTCTTTTGGCAGCAGATGGAATTGGCAGAAGCCATCGAGGGGCAGCCCAAGCTGCCTGAGTGGCTCTCCACACACCCTTCCCATGAAAACAGAGCTGAGCACTTGGACCGCCTCATCCCAGAGGTGAGCAGGGCTCAGGGAAGGGTCTCTTCCTCTTACAACAGTTGCCAGAAGTAGGTTGATATTAATGAATTAATTAGCTGCTTTGGTATTGATTCACAATTTACTCTGATAGCACCATGCTTATCTTTATCTTTACATAAATTCTCCATTGCAAAGCTTTCAACCTTAAAGGTTTTATTAAATGAGAAAAAAGTAAGATAGCACAGGTAAAATGTAATTATATTGTAAGTTGTGGTTTGGTTTTGTTTTTCTGATTTCTCATCAAAGTGGAATATTTTTGCTTTTGAATGGCCTTTTGGTATAGATGTGACAGTGCTACAGGTCTCACCCACTCCTTCTATCTTTTTGCCATTTTGGAAAGGTAGTTTTTTAGTTGGATCCCTAAATTGTCTTGACTTCTTTTGCTTTTGTAGCAAATAAAAAATAAAAGAGGGTGTTAAAGCACTTTCCTGCGATACTGTTTTTCAGCAAGCTAAACTGTGTTTGGAAATACTCTTTTTTAGAACCAACTAGTAATTTCTTCTTTGTTTTTTATAAAACTCTCTGTCACTTTAAGTCATTCTCAGTTCCAAACTGTAAAGACACTTGAAGATTTATTGGCAGAGGGAGCACTAAAATGTTGAGGTGTTTGCTGACTTCAAAGGAGAGAAAAAGAGTTTCATGAATCCTTTGATGAGAATGAATACAGTAAATATTCTAAATGATGGCATAAATCAAAGTCAGCATTAGGGGTAGGAGGCTGGAGAGTGGCTAGACTGGATATTTTAAATTAATATACACAAAGTCTATAGTTTGCAAAAGCAGGCTGGGAGAATGTTTTTGATGGATTTTCTAACACATTAGAGCAGCTGAATAGAAAATGAATCTTGTTGTGGAGCCTCAGTTTTGGCTAGATTGAACATAAAGGGTTCGGGATCGTTTATTTTCATACAGTTGTTGACTGCCTTATAAAGAGGTAATGAAATAAATCACTTCTTATGTTCTACCCCAGGCCTGAGCAAATAAGTTAAATAACTGAGCAACTGTGTAGAACTGTTATTTCTGTCTCATCTCTCGTAGTTTAGCAGGTGGAGCAAACCTCATCTTTTTATAGCTACTCTCACTTCCAAGAGCCCTGGAGGCCAGGAAGATCTTCCAAAAGATAATTGAGGGGGAAGATGTTTTCATTTGCCTTTTACCTTAAACATTCTTTGGCGTCAAATGAGAAATCCTGTTTGTAGCAAGTTCACAAGATAAGTGAGGTTGGCACTACAAAAGTGGAATAAAGATGAAAGAAAGTGTGTAGAGGTGCTGTCAGAGGCTTCTTGTCTGAGGCATTGACTCCCCTTCTTGTGGGAGCTGCTGCCTTCAGGCTGCATTTCAGGCATGGAAAGGGAATCCCAGGGTTTTATTGTTGCTCAATATCAGCCCCTTTTTGTTTCGTTGTTCACATACTTTGAACGTTTTAGAAGAGGATGTTAACCATATATTAATTGCCATTAGATACTCAGAGCCCAGGGAGAGAAGTTAGATTATCAAAAAAGGCCTTTTTGTCTCTAGTATCTCTCTGTGAAGAAACTGGTACTTCTTAAGACTCTGTGCCAGATCCATCATGAGCATTGGTTTCATGTGCTGCTGGTTTTGGAGCTGAAATGGTTTTCAGGACAATACGACATCACTCATTAGACCAGCTGCTATAGATGGGACAAACAGGGACAAGCTTTTGGACTTCTCGGGCCACATGAATGTTTCTCTACAGACTTTGAAGCAGGTTCACAATAAGATGCAGTCACATAAAGTGAGAATTTTTATTCACGTAATGAAATGTCACATCTCAATGAGATGACTGAACAGTGTCAGGAAATGTAAATTAAAGTTGGACTATCACACTTTACACACTTTAGGGGACTATACCCTTTCAAGTAATTAAAAGATTGGGAGTAAATCAAATGAGTGTTTTAGATCTTGCATCTGATTTTCTGAGCAAGTTGGAAGCTACAGCCACGCTGAGCAATCAGTGAACAAGAGAGCTATAAGCAGTTACCAAGTGGTGCTGTCCTGGAAATGAAATAAAGCAAATGTAGAAGATTTACTGTGTTTTGAAAGTATTTTCCTCTCAGACAGGGAAATGTTTGGATTGTAAACCAGGAAAACAGAGTATATTCTTAAATAGGAAACTGAAATCTCTTAGAATTCCTACATGGGGGATGGAGAGATGCATGTCATTCTCAGAAAGAGAAATCTCAAAATAATTTTGTAGTAGGGGAGAAGATGATCATTGTTCTGGAGAGAGAGACTGTGGGAATGTAGTGCCAAAGAGAAGCTACAGGATCTTCTAGTTCATCTCAGTGTTTTATTTTCATGTTCTCTGACTTGCTACAGTGTCTGTTTCCTGGTGTGCTGTTCAAATGCAGCTCTGTACTCAGTGGAAGCCTCAGCTAAACTGAATAAAGCAGAAGGTTATCTACTGAGCCTTGCCTGTGATGCAAAAATTCATCTTGATGTGACATTTGCTGTTTTAGCATCATGTTGTTGGTTCAGATTCCATTTTTGATTCACTATAACTCCTGTTCCCACTTTCTTGTGGAAATGCCAAGGTGAGATCATTTAGAGACTAATAATAAGTTTAGATATATCAACTGCACTGCTTGTCTTGTTCACTAGGTGAGTTAACTTGTCAAAAAAAGTTAATTCATTTACTTTGGCAACACCTATTCTTGTCAAATCCACATTGGCTGCTTATTATTTTTATAAATTTTTGTGTAGCTAATGCTTTTCCTCAGTCTGCTGCCTTTTGGTATGGGAGGTACAGTTATTTTGCTTCCTTTTCAAAGGTGAGTTGGTAAATTTGCCCTTTGCTTATGATGTGAACATTACTTCAGATAATTCTAGTACTAGAATATGTTAATTAAGTCCTATCAATGTGGAAACAAGAATAAAACCACTGACCTGCATTTCCATCCTCCCCATAAAGTTATTAAATATTTTGTCACAATTTTTCTTTTCTATGCCAACATCAGTGGAAGATTGGAAGTATTAACATCATATATAAGCTGCTTTTCTTCTCTATCCAGGAAAGTCTATCAATTCCTTTAATCATCTTTTTACTGCTACTTCATTAAGACTGTAAGGGCTTGAGACCCAGCAGGTAGCCTGGTGTCTGTGACAGTGTTAAGGATTAACACTGGGAGCTAAAAATCACTTATTTCTGTATTTGTACAGAAGCTGGTAGCCTTTACAAGAAGGTGATAGGATAAGGGAGACTTCCCTAATTCTTCTGCCTTCCCTGCTCCCAAATATTGCAGGAAAGGACTATGATTGTATTGATAAGAAAAACAGCTTCACCTTTGTTACTTACAAGCAGGAGTTGGGATGTTTTATTTGGGATCTCCTGAACCAATAAGGCAGGTAGGCTGCTCTCACTACAATGTGTAGCTGCAGCTGTCCTGAGTAGGGAGGTGACAAGTTAACATGGCTTTTCTTTCCATATCTGCAGTTTTTTCTGTGGCGTGTGAGGTGATGGTGTTGAATAGCTGCCTTCTACCCCCTTGCACAGCTTTATATTTAGCAAGAACTCAGACCTCCACAGGGTAAAAATGTCCACCTGAAGTACTGGTTTTTATCTTTGCTGTTGGGACTTTAGGTGAGGGAAACAATGGAAATAGGTCAGGCACTGTATTGCCAGGAAAACCCAGAGATACAAAATTGCTAAATTAGTTTAAAAGAGGATTATGTTGCCTTTTCCAGGATACAGCCTAAATCTTTATATTCCCATTTGCCTTGAATAACACTGCTTGACATTAATGCAGTCTTGCAGCAGCTTATGTTCTAAAAGAGAACAAAAGAAAAGTCTTGGTTTGTCATAAATGTCAGTTTAGAAATTAACAGGTCACTGAGGCAGAAGAGTGTTCAGCAGTACAGTTACATTTGGTGACTACATGGACGATCATGCTGTAGAAAAACAAGCTGTGAAAGCTTTACTCATATTTTTTAAGACTTAGACAGGAACAATATTTGCATGCCTAATCCAGACTTTTGTATCCAGTGATTTGAATTTTACATTTCAGCAAGAAACAACTGGAGAAACTCTTGCTACATTTTTGGAGTGTGTCTTTTTCCAAAACCATTTGTTAATTTTAAATTCTATTTGTTTCTAGCCATTTACAGCAAACCCTATCAGTTCACTGTAGTAAAGTTAGGGAAGGGATATGTTTTGGAACCTCCTTATACAAAGAAAAATCAGTTCAGAAGCTCTGCTCTTCTATTTTGAAATCTGCTGTAGTAAGATGTTTCCAGTGCCTCCTGTGGAAGAATATCAAAGTGTTTCAGAATGATGGGCAAATACTTATGCAGAGCTGTACTAGAATATTTGATTTGCTGTTTCAGACAAAGCTGGTGGATATAAAGCAGGTTAGAAAAATTTCTGCTCTGTCTGTAGTGCAATGCTAGGACTGCTTTGAAAACTGCGTTATTTTCTTCCTCCTCCTGAATCCATCTAGAACAAATTAATCAATGTGTGTTTTCTGCTGACAGTCCCAAGTACTGGCCAGGAGGCACCTGGCTACAACTCAGGACAGGTCTGGCCATTGCTTTTGAAGAATCCATGGTTGAGAATAAAATGGAATAAAATGTACGTTTCAACTGGTCTTCCCATGAAAGGATTAAAAACAGAGCTGGATGTAAATCTGCCTGTGGTTTATGCTGTTAGTTGAGGCCAAGACAGATAATATTGAACAAAAGTGACCATACCACGGCGACCATTGATTAATGGTAACCATCAGACTTGTTTTGGTCTTGGTGTTTCATTTTGCAGATCTCGAAAAAGTAGTTCTCAGTGATGTAGAACCCTCTAAAGTTCTACATGTAATATTTTGCTATATGATACAAAGGATCTACTTTTCTTAATTAGTTTAAACGAGTTGTAGGAGGATCATGGATACCAGTAGTTCTGTGCACAGCTGCTTGCAAAGCATCAGTTTCTTGTGTGCCAAACACACAAGGAGCTGCCAGTTTGTGTGGTGCATTTAAGGTGGTGCATTTAAGCTCTGTGACAGTGAACACAACTTAAGCATCCTTTAAAACAGCTGACTTTGTCCAGGTTGATATCAATTTCTCCACAGTGCCTTTGAGACATGAGATTCATCCACTGTCATACCTTTTTTGGATTGCCAACAAGACAGGATGTTCTGGGGGGAATGTGCTTGTCCTAATGAATTTTGGTTCTCTGGGAGATTCCCTGGCTCCTTTGTGCCCCTACTTTCTGATCTGTAAAATGGAAGCAATGGCACTTACTCAGTGAGCAGGACTAACTTAAAGTTTGGTCTCTTACTGCTCATCTTTTTATCCAGAGAAATCGTTACATTCAGGAGACATTATTTTCTCATAACACTTGGAAGCTGTGCATCCAAATGCTTCTTGGAGATAAGATCACTTGTGTAACTGCACTTTAACTATAGTGATGAACCAGCTGGATCTCTGTGCCAAACAGTTAAAAGTCCATTATGTTATTGGAGATTTTCCCTCCTTTTTTGAGCCAGACATCTAAGTATAGTTACTTCAATAATAGAACATATCTGAGGAAGTAAATTATTCAGAGCCCTTTTTTTCTTGATGCAGTCATTTTCATTTACATTTGAATGTAAATATAAATATAATAATATGAAGCTGAGATGCAGTAATAGCCTGTGGGCTGGATACACCCCCACTTAATTAAGTGGATTTCCTGCTGGGAATTTTCTTCTTTCTGAGGCATTTTGGAATATGGATTGATTCAACATTTTTTTTCAAAGTAGCCTGAAAGGGCTACAGAAAGTTTCATTTACATGTGAATGTAAATTAAAAGGTACTGATGTGGACAAATACCACACAAAACATTGGAGAACTTCCTGTCTAATTATGTTGTACCTTTAGAGTATCCATCCTTGGAGATCACAGTGTGAGAAAATAATTTCACTCTTCATTTTTCCCATTGTTTTACCATATTGCTACATTTTGTAACAGGAGTTCTTGGTTTCTGTTGAGAAGTTGTTCAGTAACAATTCAGGCTCATTATTACACTAACTAATGTGCAAATGCAAACCTGACTGGAAAGCCAAAGTCACTGACTGAAAGCTTTCTTGTTTTTCCTATTTGAATGAGCTTGATTTGTTTTCCTATGTGTTCACAGGCTCTTAAAATAAGAGAGAGCTGCAATTGCCCATCTCTTTCTGGACCAGATCCTCGCCTTATTTTCAGACTTAACATGCAACGTCTCCTGGAATTGGCTGAAGGTCGAGAAGCCCCAAATTCTACAAAGCAAGATCCCTCAAAACCAAAACTGGACTTTCCTCACACTCAAAAAGTAGAAGATATGCCAGTGACTTTTGCAGTTAAACCCACAAACTGATGACATTAATTTTCACTTTTTATGGAACTGGTGGTCCCCAAAGGTCTATCTTAAAACACAAAATTGTCTTTGAACCATGAAGAAGATGTAGCCACTCAGATTCTCCATTTCTTTTATGTGGTCTCTCACTCAAAGCAATAAGGAACCATGCCCACATAAGAAGAGCAGTGTGTTGGAGCAGAAAGTTTCTTATTCATTAATAGTTACTAAAATAAATCACTTCTCAGGGGAAAGATAATCTCATACAATCCAGTCACACAGTGTAATTTTCAGCTTTATCAGGCTCACCTTGATCAGAGGACAGATGAGCCAGAAGTGTCCCTAAAGCAGAGGGAAAAGTACAATTTTCATCACTTAAGTTGTCTGATTTATCTTGCCATAATTTGGGTTAGATCTACTCAGCTTCATTTGAGAAATAATGAGGAGAGCTTACTGCCTGCTCCACATACAGTGTGTTTAAAAATATTAAGCTGAGAAGTGATAATAGCTATGGGCTAGTTACACCCCCACTTAATTAGGTGGATTTACTGCTGGGATTTTTCTTCTTTCTGAGGCATTTTAAAATGTGGATTGATTCAACATTTTGCTTCAAAGTAACCTGAAAGGGTTGCACAAAGTTCAGTTTAAAAAAAATGAATGAAATAATTTTCAGGGGAGTCTTCCTTCTGGAAGAAGCACTGAAAGAATTGTGGTAGCACCAGATGCTTTACATAGATGCCTCTTGTCTTTTTTAAAATTATCAGGGTGCTTCATCAGAGAGCAGTTCTGCTGCCACAACATTTGATTTGATATATCCATTTGGATAGAAATGATTGCTGATGTGGAGTATATTGCATAAGAGACAAATGAAAGGTTTCTTGACTACACAGCTTTTGCAGATGACTTTATCATGAAAGGTGACTTCTCTTCAGGAAACTGGCATCTAATGCTGGGCATCCCTCCCTTAGTCCCTCCCTTCCCTCCCCTTGAAGCCACACTTCTTATACCCTGGAGACAAATATGGACAATGCAGGTAAAGCTCTGCCTTTCGGGATGGGTGACCCACTATACCCAGCGTGTTAATCTCTGTTTGCACATGTTTGAATTGTCCTTGCTTTGCAGTTGATGGAATAATGAAATGTTGATCCTGCAGGAAGATGCAGAAGGAGGTGGCAGGGAATGAAAATAAAAAAGGGAAATCCTGTTCCTTCATCTGTTAAGATGTATTTGCTTTTTGTTACTCATTTGGATCAAAACAAAAATCCCGTTCATAAATGGTAGTGCCTTACAGGAAGAAAACATTCAAAATATTTTACAGTGTATCCTATTGTGAAACATTCTTTTTCTGCATGGAGAAGGGTAGACTTAATCATATTTCTTCAATTAAATCAGAATGCAAGTTTTTAAAAAGGAAAAAATAGCCTATTCAATGCTGTCAGTGAATTTAGTTGGAAAAACGGATTGTGAAACAAGTAATGCTTTCACTGACTTCAGTGGACGAAGCCAGGTCCTTTGAGAAACACCAGCAACTCCCGTATCTCTATTCAGTGATAAGTTGATGTCTGTGTAATGTTGATGATTATATAGGTCTGATTATATAGGTCTAGATTGGCTGCATATTGCTTACAAGCTGTTTTTTAAATCTCTGCTCAATCCTGCTGGCAGGAGGCAGAAGGTCCAGCCTGACCATTATTCATCCATCCATTTTTATTCCTCGTGACAGGAGTTTTTGTAACAGACGTTCAGTGATGTGTTGCAGCATTTGGACATTGTCACCTGAAGGTAAACAGAAAAATACACCATTTAGATTTCCCTGTGGACCTCAGAGTTTATCCTGCAGCACCAAAACCCCAACGCTGCTGCCTCTCTCTTGCTCCAATGTCAGAGCTTGTTTCGTTATCCAGGGCTGCTGCTTGACATGCAACTGGATGCTTGTGTCTGTTAGGACTAAGGAGAACAAACAAGAGTTTTTATAGCTTTCAAGATGAAGTATGAAACTACACAAATTTCATATTTCTGCTGTCTGTTTTAAGTGACTGAAGTACTGCAGTTGAAGGCTGGAGATGCAATTTTTAAGTTCACCAAGGGAGATTTTTTACAATTTGTAAGTAAATAGTCTTGTAACCATGATCATGGTGATGCGAGAGAAAAGGTTTCAAGGGAGGGGTAACTTCTTAATTAGTCTGACAAGGGGATTATGTATTTTTTCCAACTATACTCATCTAATAAAACATACCCCTCTTTTTACAGACATATACACACATATATAAAGTGCACGCACAACACACAAGAGTTAGGCCTCTACACTAGAATACTATATATTAAATACTGCTTAAATTGTTTCAAATGTGTAGTCTTACATTCAATATGGAATGTTGAAAAATTCAGGGTTTACTTTACATTTTAATTCATCACTAGTACTTTTCTCAAGTGCTTTGGAAAGGGTTTCTCCTTTCTACTTGTGTCCAACACAGAAAATGCCTTATGTTCATCTGCCTCTTGGAGGGCACTTTTTTCTTGCATTCTTACTGAGTACTCTGTCTTGGATCTGCCTATATTGCTAAAGTATTTTCTTTTTTCTTTGTTGAACAGAAAAATCACAAAAATGTTGCCTTCCATAGTAAACATTTCACTTTTAAAGTCAAAGAACATACAATATTTTTAAGTTGTGTGGGCATATATAATAATATACATAATTTGTTAATATATAAACTCTAATATATTATTATATTATTAATCATAAAAATGTAATTTCAAACTATATCCCTTAGGAAAATGCTATGGTTGCAAGCTTGTGATGATCTGTGGAAACTTTCCACTGCAATTGTAACTCACTATGGCACAAGAAAAACAGATCTGGAAGTGTTGTTGAAGGAATTCAGTGTTTGGAAAACACGGCATAGAAGAGGGAGAATAGTGGAAGAGTGAAAAAAGGTAAGATAGGCCAGTAAAAATTCATCTGCATTTCCACCTCCAGTACTTTGTGCTGCACTTCACAGCTTCCTGCTGGAAGAGTAAATACATGGTACAAATTTCACTCTTAATGCATTTACTGTAGTGGAAACGTTGAGAGATTTCATGAGCAGGGGAGGTACATTCAAGGCATCCTGCAATAAAAATGGCTCTTTTAACCTTTTGGTTTATCAAGTTTACTCGTTTGGTTTGTTTTTTTCTTTTTTTTTTTCCTTTAAACTTGAAATGCAGAAGTGCCAGGAAAGCAAAGCAAACAGCTGCTAGAATGCTCTTTGTTCTCCAATTCTGTTTGTAGTCACTAAAAGAGAACAATCCTGCAAGCTTGATGCTTTTTCCATATATTATGTAGGCTACCAGAGCTTTATTTTTCTGGTGTGATGTTTGTATCTCAGAACCCTTGGATGAAAAACTATTTTCTCTGTAATAGTCCATGTAAGCTATTTTACAGCCATCCAGATTCTCTCTGGTGAATATCTTTGTTTTTCCAGATCTTGGGAGCACTTGAAAGCATGCAGGATGATCACAAAATGTGGTGATGGTAGAGGTGACAGGATGACTTTCCTGTCAGTAGTACAGGGTGTTTTCTTTAGGTTTCCAGTCCATATTGCAGAGTGTGGGTTAAACACTCACAGGAAGGACTGATATTAACAATTGGTATTTATTTCTAGATCTCCTGAAACACCCCATAAATACAGTTTTTCCATAATACCTGTATTGGTGATCATTCTAACAGCTCTCTTGGAGATACTGGAGCTCAGGAAGATGGAGATTTTAGCCAAGCTCCACAGAAACTCAATACAAAAATCTGGAGCTGGATCTTTGGCATTCTGAGCCATTCCTTAACTTACGCTGTAATGTTTGTGCGTGACCAAACCAGAGTCCTAACAGCAAATCGAAGTGATGGGCTTTGGCTGATGTCTGCATTTCTAAGTTTGTCTCCTTTCAATGTCTTTCTGCAGAGGTTGGAGGTGTCTCTGTGCATACTCCACTAGGTTACAGTTACTTTTTCTTGATGTGGTTATTTCTTAGCTACTTTCTCTTCTGCATAAGCTGGTTGTTGTTTGCTCACTGCCCATCATCACTAAGGAGCTGATGCCTACATCTGTTGACATGCTGCTTATTTAATCTCAAAAAAAAGTCGAGTCTCAAGTTTGTGGTTCCACCAGAAAATCAGGGTTTGCTGTGTATTTATTGTCACATTGCCTGTCAGATAAAACCACGTAAAAGTTGGCTGCATTTCCTCCTTTTCCATGGCCCAGCCCCACCTTTTCCTCGTGCTGCTGAGAGAGAAATCAGGATAAGCAGAGGAGGCTCTTCACTAAGTCGAAGAGGAGATGGGGCTGGATGTTGTGCCTCTGATAACTTTATTGCTGGGGCTGACAATTGTTGGCAGGTCTGTAAAGAGAACTGACTGAGTGTCTCTGGTGTCGCTCGCTGCTGCCTACGCACATTGCAGCCATGCAGTAAATGTGCTCTTTGATCTGCCGGAGCCCGAGGCTGTGTGCCAAACCCAGGCCTAGCAGAATATTCCTGGCTCCCTTGTTCTGGCTGTGCTGGTACAAGCCTGCTGCTCTTGGTACAAACCAGGGGCTCTTACCCTGATTTATGGACATACACAGAGAATTGTTATCTCCAGCACATAAATTCATTATAACTATTAAACTAAGCTGAAATTGAACCTGTTGACCTGGAAGTGAATGGCTCCATAACATTTCATTAATCCTTTGAGATGTTTAATTCCTGCTAATTTGATATTTCAGATACAATCTTCTCTACAGATATAATGGCTTAATTAGTATACATTACATGATGTCTCTTCACAGTACAGCGTGTACAGTATTTATCCACTAGAAAAGTAATTCAGTAGAGCTCAATTATAATACACTGACTAGAGCATAGAAGTTGAAAAGAATATGTGCAGTAGTCATTATATTTTAAGCATAAACATGTTTCAAAGAGTCTTCTGTTTGTTGATATCTATTGCCTTCTAAAAATGATGGTCCTAAACATTTTGTTACATCTTACTAAAATATTGACCGACAGCACTTTTTGGTCCTAACACCAAAATCCATGCTATAGAAATCTATTTTGTAGCATTCAGCTTGCAAATGTTTTTACTGAAGTCACCTGTTTCAGAGCACACAGCTCCGTGGGACAGTTCAGGACAGTGGTGCCAGTTGGGAGTGCAGGGAACAAGTAAAGGGAAAGGTAGTGGATCTTTGGAATGTGGTCATTTTGCTGCTGCCTTCCTGTGGAAAGTCAGTGGAGGCACAGATGTGAGGAAACTGAGTAGTACCTGAATTTACAGGGCTCCTGCCCCAACCCAGCCACTCCCCCTCCGACCACTCTCTGCAATCTAAGACTTAACTAAATTTGTCTTTTTTTAATCCTTCTAACAACATTGATATATATTGTATATTTGAACTTTAGAGAATCAGAGCTCCTTATTCCTACCTGGGATACGTTGTCAGATTTATTCCTTTCGTATCTGGGATAAGTAACGAAGGAGTAAATGCTGAGGGAATAACGCAGTGTGAGTTTTCAGTCACCAGGTGGCGGTTGGGCTGCCCGAGCCGGGCTCAGGCCGATGAATGCAACGCCTGAGTATTCAGTCCGGATTCAGTAAATTATCCAGGCGATTTTCCCTCAGTGTTAACCGCAGTGACTCCTCCCTAGAGTGAACTCGAAACATCAGGAGGAGAAAATGAACGTATTAGGATAGGACGTTCTTATTTTGTTCTCTAGATTTCTCTTTTTAGAGGATGAAGGATAATGGAGAGAATAAGAGGTCAGCCAGATCTACTTGTTCAGGAGGGATGAAATGGGAGGACTCCAGTTTTGTTCTCTGGTCTCAGTGCTTGGTGTTCTCTCTCTCCTCCCTCCCCCCCATTCCATGTGAGGTATTTCTTAAACTAGGAGGCTAAAGGGCAGTAATTGATCTTGGTGTTTTGAGGAGCTGAACATGTGTGTCTTAGATTTCAGAGACCACCATGTATATGAAGAGCCTCTTCAAATTCTGACCCTGGAGAAGGTTTCTGTGTTTTCTTTAAGCACATGAGCAAAATGGCAGACAATCCTCAAAGTGCTCAGGACCTCAGTTAACACCGTGTCTGGTGGGGTTTTGCCCTCTCCTTTGCTGTATCCTCAGCTGTATCACCTTCCCTTTACTTTGATCATACAGACGAGGCTACACTGCCCTGGGTTTCATCATCTTTTCATCCAAAAAGCTAGAAGGGAACAAAACCTTGAGAAGCAGTAGGGTCTAATTTCCACTGTCTCAATAAGGTCTCTATTCTGTTCACATTGAAATCCATGGCAAAAGTCCCAGTAGTTAGATCTGGATTTCTCCCTCCTTAAAACAATATTCTTCCTTTTGTGATTTATCCTCTGCTTGTCAGAATCAGCTGATTATGAGCTCCTGCACAGATGACATTTTATCTGCAGTCAGCA
>NW_008238126.1:7232502-7239370 GCF_000691975.1 Corvus brachyrhynchos | reverse complement strand
GAATTAGGGCTTAGAAAAATCTTCAGTAATTAGCCACAGAGGAAGGAAAACATCAAAAAAAAGTATACAGAAGGAATTGACTTATGTAGTTTGACTGGGCTGGAAAGTTCAGCTGTAATGATAGTGGTTAAATTAATTATGTTGATTTGGTGACAAGGAAGCTAGCATGTCCCCAAATTATGTGTATTATTTTTGAACCCAGATGAAGTCACTGCACACTGTTGGTGATGTGTCAGAGTCACAGATATCAGGTATTGTTCATGTGGACTTGTCACCACATGCTCCATCAGGATGTGATTCATGATGGCACAATTTGGTCACACATAGCCCTTAAGCCAGAATTCGGATAAATGCAAGGCTTTAGTGCTTTCTCTGAAATCTTTATTATTGTGAATAACTGTGATGGACACAGCTTTGGATGCTGTAGTGAGTTGTGATCTCTGTCATGAAAAGACACGTTCTGCTGTAGCTGAAGTGTGTCCTGGCGCTGTGCTCAGAGTGCTGCCCATCTTCAGCGGTGACTGCTGGCAGAAATGGTCCTGCATCACCTCTGCCACACCTGTTACAGCTCTGTTCTGCCTCAGCTGCAGCTTCAGTGACCAGAGGTGTTTGTGGGCATAGCAAACGTCACACACATCACACATGTCCCTGTATGGAATTTGAGAACTTCTTATGGCTGTCTTGGGGTGTAGAATTTAAATGTGCTCCAGCTTCAATTCCTCGTGGCTGTTTGGTCTTTCCTGTTGTTCTGGCAAACTGTTTTTGTAGTAACTAAACTGACATGCTGGCCTCTCTTTCTTTGTTGTCAGCATTGTGGGAGTGAGGATCCACTGAAATAAATTTCCACGTGGCTGTGGAAGCCATCGAGACCTACAGACCTCTTGATGTTCTCTGTGAACATGTCCCAGTCTATCGGGCTATCTCTGAAGAAATCTCCATCTCTTAACTTTGTATTTCCAGTTCTGTCACTTTAATGTTTCATAGTGCCTGTGGGACATATGTGTCAAGAGGCATCACATCTTGGAGGAGGTTTCTGAATGGCCATCATTACCTGATCCATCTAGGACTTTAGAAGGAGGATCTGGAATTTGATAAGGGTAAAAGAGACAGCCAATAAAATCAGCAGAGCATTAGCAGAGAGGAATATTCAGAAGGTTCTTATGCATTGATACCTGATAACATTGATCATTTTCCTGAGCAATAACAGATTTGGGTATCTTTAAACTTCCCCTTTTATTGCCATTGAGGTACAGTCAGGCTGTAACTCATTGCCAGCAGCAGTCAGGCATGGGTGTGAAGGGATGTGGGTGCTGATGAGCAGAAGGGTTACATCAAAATGCCATTATAAAAGCGTAGTTATTTTTAAAAGAAAAAAAAAACCCAACACAATATTTATACCAGTTTTGCTTTATTTTATTCCACTAATAACACATTTCTGCCATGTATAACTTTGTCTGCATAGAAACACTCTGCTCTAATGGTTTACAAATTTTCATATGTCAAAAAA
The DNA here is from genome assembly GCF_000691975.1 of Corvus brachyrhynchos. NCBI lineage: Eukaryota > Metazoa > Chordata > Aves > Passeriformes > Corvidae > Corvus > Corvus brachyrhynchos. The sequence goes on along the minus strand of NW_008238126.1, from coordinate 7,237,863 downwards.
AAGTTCCTTACAGTCATTTGGACTTGGTTTCATTTTTATAGAGTGTGTACACAATTCTGCCCCGTGGAATAACACACGTGTTTAATCCTTTACTGCAGGAGCCATAGGCACAGCTCTTTCTCTCTACCACTAGACAGAGCTGCTTTGTGATCTCTGCCTTCCTCTAAGGCTTCTTCCACCTAACCTTTCTTCTTATACCCTGCTTTTGTACTTTAAACTTGGCTGCTTGTGAAAACTGTAAGGATAAGTCCAGATTATTAGTCTGTCTGATACTCTGTTCTGCCTCTGTTTCCAAATAACAAGAAAAGCTTTGACAGCTGAGAGCCCAGGTGAGATGAGGTGACTTAACCCATGGCATGTGGCAGTGGCTGCAAGTAATGCACGGCATCTTGAACTCTGCCTGCAGAGATTTCACCCCAGGTGCTGAGGCATCAGTGACTCTAAATGTGCAATCTATTAGCATGTTTCACTCTAACTGTCTAATGAGTTGCAGGAATCCAGCCTGGAGGTCAGGGATGAAAGGCCTGTGTTGGAGCTGCTTAGTGAACCTGATTCCCCCATCTTTAGAAGGTCAGAAAACTCCTCCACGAAGAGAATGACCTTTGCCAGGTCACAGGGACTGATGGGCAGCTTGACCTGTGCAAATCCCGATTCTGAAAACAGTCTTGGAAGCAGAGAGGAGGGATTTCATCTTTTCAGTGAGACAAGGATATTCTGTATCTTTGTTAGTTTCCTAACACAGGAAATCATGCATCTTTTAAAATAGTATTTAATAATATGGAATAGAACATTCTCAGGTTAGTACTGATAGGTTTGGATTGCAATACTTCCTTTAATTCAATGGGATCATGTTTTTAATCTTCTCCAGTCCATCAGAGTGACCCAGTGAAAAGGGAATAGGAAAAATGCAACAAAGAAACTGTCAATACTGAGACAACTTAATTACAGTATTTTGCTTCTACAAGAATTGCCTACATCAAGAATACAAAAATAAAAATCAGCCCCCGAATCCTTGGCAAAATACAGCTTCCACAGGCTTCCTGAGGCTTCAGACATTCTGGAGCAAAGGTGCCTCGGGAAGCTGCATGTGATTTATAGAAAGGAAAGAGTAAAAAATAAAAAAAGAAAAAAAGAGTCTATATCTGTAACTGTCATTCTCACAGGTGGGCTTCAAAGATGCAAAACTAGTCACCTAGGAAACTTAAAATCTTGCAGAATTCTCTCCTTTAGAATAAACAATTTTTTAAAACCTCAGTATTGTGGTTAATTTTTTCAGTATAACGTGTGGATTTGTACACTGTGTGTGGAACACAAAGGTGAAGGGTCTGAGGTCTCTCCAAGTAGGAGGTTTGAGCTTTTTGCTCTTTCAAAGCCAATTAGATTTTGGCCAAAGCTTTGTGGTAGAAGCAGAAGCACCTTCTCCACCCCTCCTCTTCTCCTTTCCCAGGTGCCATGTGGCTGGGGCTTTGTTCCCTCTACTTCCTTTGATTTACACTGTCATGTAGACAAATCAAAGCCTACCCTTTATTTATTGCAGCTAGCAAGAGTGTGCTATAGACTTAATTCAGGATATGGACTCAAATCCTTCCCTGGAGCAGAGTGGAGTACTTTGTCATTTGCAAACACTTGGAAGCACAGTGCTTCAGAGCTCCTGTAAACAAGAATAAATTCAAGGAAAATTTTGAATTACATGTGTAGTTTGAATGAATACACTGGAATCAGGGTAGCACACAGCAAGACGAATCTATCCATCATGGGCATTTAGTGTAGAGCCTGTATTTGCTTTTCTTTGCTATTCACACAGATTCGATCAACATCGCACTTCTGTCATTCGCTAAATACATGGGCTCTGCTTGGCGGGACACCAGCTCATCAGTTACCCCGTGAGCAGCCTGTCACAGGGCCTGCACAGGCCATTTGTAACTGTCACATCCCCCCAGATCAGAATCTTCCCAGGGCCTGATCCATCCATGCCTTGGAAACAGGCTTGCTGTACCTGACAGCAGCCTTGCTGCTGTGACCAGGGGTGCTGGGCCTGGTGCAAGATGTGCAGTTGGGAAGTCTGGCTCTCTCGAAGTTGGATGGTAGGCACCAGCATGCAGCTCTAGTTTTTGTCTTATTTTTCCATCAATATCCAAGAACACTGGCACTCACTTCAACTGACTGATTTTGGAATTCTCTCTCTAAAGTAGTGGTCTGCTGTGTTTTGTAGGAGAGCTGCAGGAAAGGCATAAAAATCGTGTTACAAACTTGGGCTGATGTCTAGGCAAACCAGCTAAGAAAGCTGCAGTAGCTGGAGTGAATCTCTGTCCCAAGGCCAGAGTTTTATCAAGCTCTTTCAGATGCCAAACAACTGTGTGAGTTATAGGGTGCAGTTTTTTGTGGCGCATCTTTTTTTCTATGTTTCTGCCTTCTAGAAAGCTACAGATTTATATCCTTTCCTCTGTCTCTTTTAGGCCTTCAGTTGCATTATTTTTCTATACCTTAGTAAGTTCCTTAAATACAGTCAGAATGATAATTTGCAAATATAACTGGTTTGGATCTGAAAGGGTTTGTTCTTTTTTTACCCCACAGTTCAGTGCTTTCATCTCCAGCTGTGTTTCCTTGTGCTTTTCTTCTTAGTTCTTTGCAGGGGAGTCAAGGAGGTTCATAATGATGATACTGGATAGCAAAACACAGTGTTTACATTATTTTACTCCCCTGTATCCTAAAAAACTGCTGTAGCATCAATCATGTATTTGATCCCTAATCTAGACTGAGTTCTCTTTCATGTCTTTTTAAGATTATGGTTTTTATTAAATGAGTGCCTGATACATTTAACTTCAACAGAGCAGGAATTGTGTAGTGGCTGCATGTAGTTCTAAGCCCAAATTTCCCAGTGATTTTGTAGTAAGGCTATAGACTAAGTGCTCTTTAGGGCCTGCTGAAACCAGCCTGGTTATTTGGATTACAGATTCCCTGAAGATTATTGACATTATAGGTTTGGTAGAATATAATAGTTCTTTGGGAGCATTTGTATTCTGTCACTGCAGTAATGAGTGTCAATAAAAGAATTAGGGTGACCTAGGACATTGCACTCCTGTATCTCTCCATTCCTCCCTTTTGTCACTATAGCAAACAGAGGGGAAATTTTAGTGTCCCTTCTTGTTCTTGGGAGACTGCTGATAAATCTCAGGTTCTTCTTCAAAAAATTATAATAAAACATTTTTATGTCTTGTACACCTGTTGCTCATTAATTCATTTAAGGTTTGTGATCATCTGAGGAATTGGTATCTGTCTGTAAAATATAGCATTTTTGTTGCTATCACATATATGAAAACAGTGAGCTATGGGTGCACTGCAGTGGAAGGATGACCATGCCTCTGGATCTACCTGCTTATGTCCTTTTTCCAGCTGGAGATTTTGCCTAGGCAGACCTTAACACCTCCAGATGTCTGGAGGACTGTCCAGAGCATCTCTCTCAGCATGGCTGCCAAAAAGCCAAGTTTTTCTTCCATTTCTTAGCCCTTGCAGGGCAGCTGCAGGATGTGCTTCACAAGTGCATCAGCAGCACTGTTACTCTCAGCAGCACAGGAACAGGCAGTTCTGTATTAGGAATCCCAGCACTCCTAGCAGACATCCAGATGAAATCTGCTGTTTCCAAGGGAGACCCTGTCACAGCCCAGCAGATCCCGCTAATGCAGGACTGTTCTGGTAATCAGACTGATAGTTCTTATCCTCAATTTTGTGCCATTACCCCTTGATAGCTCCCCTAAGGACTAAAACTTGCTTTTTGCTCTTGCATACCCTTCAGGTCCTTGATGATGACACTGCATTTTCCCTTCCCCCTGCATGCCTGAATCCAGGCTTGATTCACACTGAATCCCAACACACCCGTATCATTTATGTTTTCACATCTTAGTTTCCAGTGAGTTTGTAAATATCTTTCTTTGACAGTGCCAGGATACTCATAATTGTGTAGATTCTGTATCATGGAGTTGTTTCAGTGACATTTCCCACTTAGGAAGGAAATGCCAGACTTCCATGGTGTCTTTGCTTTTCACAGCTTAGGTCAAACCCTGCCTGCACACTAACATACTTGGCTGCATGTTAATTTTAGTTAATAGCTATTCAGTAAAACAATGCATCCAGCTCAAGATATATGGCACAAATTAAGCTGAATGCCCAAACAAATTCAGCAACAGACCCTGGCCTCAGTGGACTCTTTAAGTCCAGTGTAACATCCATTTACATTGTTTTATTTCTCTTTCAAACTGTAACTTGCTCCCTGTGGGGTTACATTGACTCAGTTTCATTTTCACATTGTACTGGCACCACGATAGTCTTGCATTTAAATAGTCTCATTTCATTTTGATATCATGATGTCACCTCCACAGAGGTGTTGTGAGGCTGCCTGGAGAATTCAGAGCTAATGCCTAGGCAGAGCCATCAGCTGACACATGGCTGTGCTGCACAGCAAGCTCAGCTTCCATTTCCCAACCCAGCCTTTTCTCTGGGCTAATCACAAAATGGGTTTTTATATCCTTTGAGCCCAGTTCCCCCTGGCACTGGCAGAAAGCATACGTGTATGGAAACTATGGTCTCTGGGAAAGGTGATGGTCATGTGCAGGTCAGCAGTAGCTGGCACAGGACACAAGCAGGGCAGGTTCTTGTGTCACTGCTGCTCCACGGCTGGAGCCAGTGGAGAATTTGCTGTTGTGTCTCGTCTTGGTTAAAGCTACCTGCAAAAATCCCATTTTGCTGGGAAGGGTGAATCCATCCCCTAGATGCCATGGAATGTGGGTATCTCTGGTCTCCCACCTGGTTGTTCTGGAGGCAAGAACAATCAGACATTAGTGAGCAGATGCTCTGAGCCCTCTGAGAAACACACAGAGAGTTCCTGCAGTGCCCCATGTGCCCTCAATACCTCTGTAACACAAAGCACTTCCAGCTGTAAATGTCAACATCCCAATGGCAATCCCTGTACATCTGTCTGCACTCAGCATTTCACAAAACTCATAAACTGTGTCCTGCCACGTGGAAATCTGTGCTAGATCACCTTCTCCCAGCTCAGCCTGAGCCACTGGGGAAGGAGGGATCCAAGTTTCCACTGTCCATAGCCTGTCTCCAAGGCTAGGACACTGCTCTGTGACTTCATCCCACACCCTCAGCTCCAACAGCCCTCTTCATGGCAGCAGCAGAGCCTGTACGTTAGGTCAAGGGGTTTTTTATTTATAGAGCTGCCATTAAATCAGTCTAACACAGTCATGCAGTATTTATGGTAAGATTAGATACATGACTGCATCCAAGGCAAAGAGAGATTTTCACTTCTTGATAGAACATTCAGTCTGAAAGGAAACCCTGGCTTTAATGTGTGTTTCT
>NW_008238126.1:7208133-7232492 GCF_000691975.1 Corvus brachyrhynchos | reverse complement strand
TAAGATTTCCAGGGGAAAATTCGATCAGGCTCTTTGACTCTAAAGGTGAAGTCTTTGTGGTTAGTGTTTTTCTTTTAATTATTTTGTTTAAAAATAAATGAGTTCTGCAGCTCTTGAGCTTGAGGGTTGGTGGCTTGGTTTTAATTCTCTCCAAAAGCAGTGAGACTACCTGGCGTGAACCTACAAAAGCAATTCTGTGAAGCTGCTGGGTTTAGGCATTTCTAGAATGATGCAAGAATAAGACCATTTGTTAGAGCTACCTCTGGGATCCAGTGCCTATGTGCATTTGTCAAAGGACACAATATTGAATGTTTCATTTTCCAAACACTAGGCTAAGATAAATTGTATCTGGATGTTGAGCCTTCCTGATATAAATCAGTGGCATATTAATAATAGGATTCAGCTTTTAAAGTGAATGTGCTAGGATCCTAGTGGGAAATAGGCTGCATTTCATGGACTTGTGCAAGGAGTATTTTCAGTGGAGCCTGCTTTTTATTCTGGCCCATGGACTAATGGGAAAGTAAGTGTAAAGAGACACAAACTAAAAGGGATTGGGATGATGCTTTGGAACAAGCCTGGCTGACTGATGAAGCACTGAGGGCATTTGGAAGCCCATGCAAGTGCTTTAAGATTAGAGATGAAGAAATGATTCTTTTGAAAGGTCACATGAGACTTGGAAGTTAAACCGAATGGGGAAGAAAGACAAACAATATAAGGGACTGATTATTTGCTGTGCTGGTCTTTGACTTGAGAGGCCCAGGATCAAATCTTCTTCTAAGTCTTAAATTACAATTAGTTTGGTGGTTTGATTCCAGACTTCACTTTTCACATCAGGCCCTCGTGCAGTTCTGAAATCTGTTTGTTATGACCAACATTTTATATTGATTTTAAAGTACTTTTGCTCAGTTATAAGGTCCTCAGTAACACTTGCATGGACTGTCTTTCAAGGCTGACTTTTCCCTCATGCTTTCTGAAGAGTATCTGCTAATTCTCTGTGACATTCGTATTCATCACAACCTGGAAATAGTAAAGGCTTGAGCTTCATGCCCTGTGGCTTTAAAAACATCATTCTCCTTAATGAGAGAATACCGAATTTGCTTTTTTTGCTCTTTGAATTAGAAAGCAAATTCCGCAGTGGTTGATATTCTCCCGGGACTCTAAAACACAATATACAAGTTATTTAGCTATGATAGCCAGGAATTGCTCAGTTCCTCATTTATCCATGACTCAGAGACCCAGGATACAAAGAAGAGTGGCATTATTTTACCCTCCATGTACACCACACATCAGCAGCAGGTGCACAGTTTCTCCACTGGCTTAAACGTGCTAAAAGGGAGAACAACAAATAAAGGGAAGAAAAATGTCTGCACCCCAGACGGCAGAGGGAACAAGGATAAAAAGATTGAGAAATGAGCAAGTGGAAACCAAAGAAAGGAGAATTTCGGCAAAGACTGAAGACATGGGACAGATGAACATGAGACCTGCAGTGGGCAAACCATCCACTAACACAAATGACCAAATAGCAAAACCTCATAAACTCATGTACTGGGTTCCCTTTTTCTTCTTTAGAAGAAATAGATTTGCTTTCCCACCCTTTCACCCCAGAGAGTGGAAGCAGCTCCAGGACTATACCCAAGAGTTCTGGGTTAGTTTCATTGCTTTGTCACAAGCTTCCTACTGACAAACCCAGGCCATCGAGTTCCTGTGGTTGTGCTCCAGTTCAGCAACAGGGAGTGATGTCATTGCTTCTTTGCCTCCAAAGGATAGGAAAATACATGTTTGGCAGCTGATTGGAGTGGACAAGGACTACAGGGTGCTTGGTTGCTATCATGATATTAGTCCCTATTTGCTTGCAACTTTATGTTCTTGTCAATCAAAAGAGAAGGTAGGAATATGCTGGGACATTTCATCTTGAAATACTGTTACAGGAACCTCCTCTCTTAACTCATACTTGCAAAGGCTTTTTTTTTCTCTCTCCATCTGCTCCATGCAGATATTCAGTCTGGACTCTCTGATTCCTAAACCCCCTGTTTCATTGTAAATTAATATTTTACTGTGCCATGTAATGTGAATTAATGCTGGCCCTCCATGACTGTACTTTTATTTATGCTCTCCAGGGCTTAGTGGCTTATGGGATTATAGAGTTAAACTCAACTAAGTAAAGAAGAGTGAGAAATCATACTTTTACTACTACTGAGAAATGTTTATACAGCTGCATGTTTCTGCTTCTTTCACAGTAAACATTGTTTTATTCATGCTTATTATAATATATTCCTGGGTGATAGTTCATACAATGCAAGGCATCTCCCCTCCCTTTTGTATTTAATTATATTTATATTATTTGTTTACTGATGGCAAATACTTTCATAGATGAAAGTAGATAAAAGGAATAGATGAATCAATCACAGAAGAAAGGAAAAACATGTATTAGCAACAATCTGCTGGCTTTTAAAAACTGGGGCAAGCAAGAATGTGATACTTTCTGGTTACACTTACTACTGTCACTGTACAAGAATTCAGGACAGCAAACAGACCTTATCTTTGTCTCCAAAACTTTCTGTACAGAACAGACCTATTGGGTTTGCTGCCACAAGGTCAGACTGGGAGAGCAAAGGCTACTTAGCCCTCTGCAAGGGTCAAAAATGCAACCTGGAGTGCTTGGGTGGCCAAATATCCTTGGTTTAAGTCATCTCTAGAGCCAACCGACTTCCCAACAAATGTTGTGAATACAGTATTCACACCATTAGGAAGTTGATCTTTTTACAGATTCTTAAAATCTTGGCCACTGCAGCTTCTCTTTAATACTTGCACCCATTAAATCTAATGGTGGGGGGAAGAAGTTCCTTTGATTACTGTTATTGATTGGTCCTTACTGGTGAATAATAACTTTCTTAAATAGAAACATTTAGAACATTCAGGGCAAAGTCTTCTTTCACTGACACCAATATGAATCCAGAGGCATTTGGATAGATTACAGATTTATGCTGGTGTAACTGAAAGCAGAATTTTGCCTTCAGTCTTTAACAACTCATTAGGAATAAATAGCTTTTTAGCTAATGAAAATGTAGCATTTTTGTTAGCGGCTTCATAATGATATACACGAGTGCTACATTGCCTTGATAATTGGAAAATTTACTTGCCTTTTTTCCTTTGGTAAAACATGGACGCTATTGTAGTTTTTCTATAGGAAAATAACTGAGCCATAAAATCCAGACACCCAAAACATGCTCATAGCATTTAAAAATAAGCAAAATGCAACTATGAGCAACTAAGCTCTATTCAAAACTGGCTGAAAACAGAACCGTGAAAAATATGATAGTGTTGAGTTCCCAGGGCCAAATGGGGACATGGAATTGTGGAAGAGAAGCTTCAGAGTGATCTAACTGCAGCCTTCCAGTACCTGAAGGAGCCTACAAGACAGTCTGGCAGACCCATGATAAGGCCACTGCCAGGTGCTGGTACATTCCCTTAGGAAATGGTAAACCTGTCCCTTGTGGTTCAATAAATCTGTAAGAGTTTGAAACTATCAAATGTGGTTCACAAGCTGTACTTTGATTCCCCAAGTTGTCACAAACAGCACACAAAACTGGTGTGTGGGTCTGTTCCTGGCTGGAGCACATCATGTTGCCTTTGTGTTGCTTTGATTTCCCCACTGTTACTGTCTTTTTTTGCTTTGAAGTTCTTTGCTTTGGGGATTAATTCCTGCTCTGTATTTGGAACGCTCAGTCAAAAACTGTACCTGAAAATGCTGGTGCTTCTGTACTATGAATCACAGTTGGGTAGTATTTAGGAGAAAACAGAACGAATACGTTTCTGCAGGGGAAAAGAGTTTCTGTTTGCTTTGATTTATTGGCAATTCCAATTAACTTCTTTAGGTTTGTGTACGTTGGAGAAACTGAGCTCCAGGATCCACAGTGGAGTCAACTCCGTGTTTGGCCTTTAGACCAAGTGCAATCATAGACCAGGACAGTGTGGAACACTTCGTACAACTATTTAAGGGATGTGGTGTTTAAATGGAATGCATACATTTGTCTGTATATCCATAGACCGGGTGAGTGTGTGACATTAACTGCCTCAAAGGCAGTTTTTAACCAACTATTTAATGCTCACCTCTGGCGGCAGACCTGAGGTTCAAACATTGAAGATGCCTTGCACGTGTTTCTGTGGGGTTTCAGTCTTTGTGACTTTTGCTTTCCCTTTGTTGCTGCTTTATTAGGAATGGAGACAGACAACTCAAAAAGCAATGTTGTCCATTTCTCAAAATCTGCTTATTAGGTTTAAGTCAAACATTTCTGCTTCCTATCATATTTACAAAAGCAATATTAATAAATATTGACAAAGCTAAATAGTCTCTGGGAAGAAGCAGCCTTGAATTGCTGTGCAAACATGCTTTAAAAATTACCTACAGACAATACTGATGGATTAAAATAATAATCCAAATGAGACTACTTGCTTGAATACTACTTGTTTTGCTTCCCTTTGCATCCAGGAATAATGACGGATCTTGTACTAGTTTTGAATGAAAACATCAATTGGGGAGTGGATTTACATAATAAAATTAATAGAGCATAGAAAGCTTTCAGCATTGCTTTCTGCTTTTCCTCTGTGTGTCACAGAAGTTATATTTAAAAAGACAGATGATTGCAAGTTTGTTTAGGAAAACAAATCCTCTGGGCTGCATGTAGGAGATCTTTACATATGACAGCTGGCCCAGCTCACAGAACACTCAGGTTCCTTCTCTGTTCCTATAAAGAAAATCTGTAATTGTGCAGAGTGCCACATGTGGAGCAAAATGTCATCACTTACACATTTTTTCATATTTACTTGCCTGCTGCTCTCCATGTAGAGATGCCCTTCTTAGTTATTCTGTCTGAAGTGCACTCACCACAGAGGAGATGGAATCAGACATCTGTTATGCAGTCCAACCCAAAATTTTATTTCGTTGCACTTACAAAGGGAAGATTTTGCAGGAAAATAACTTCCCATCTTTACACCCTGAATAACCAGTGGTTAATCATTTTGTGGTTGTCTGTGTCTGAGCTTTCTGTTCCAGGAGAGTAACAGGAGACAAACACTGGAGGAAAAGGGGAAGGGGAAGAGTGGTTTCAACATCTGAGCTGCTGATTCATCACACCCAGACCCCTTCATTTACTCAGCCCTGAATCTCAGTCCTCCTGAAGAAAGCTCTAAAAGTGATGCCTGGTCCTGTAGCCGAAATCTGTCTTATATCCATGACAGTGACGCTGCCAGTTTTGGGTTGGTGCTGAGCTGCTGTCCATGACCTGCTCCAGGCTCCCCAGATGGGGGTACGAGGGGAGCTTTCTGCACCCCTTGGAGACTGAGCCTCTCACACTGGCAGTCACTTCACTGGCTGCTTTGTGAACCCTTTTTTAAAGGCTTCTAAGAATTCAGTTCAAGGTAAGACCAAAGAGGAATTTACTAATTTTGAGGTAAGGACAAGTTTGCAGTTAGCTACTAATGGAAACTTCATGGTGCCCTAAAGGTGATGGATAAATGAAGGTTCAAGATAAAAAAGTAAATGTTTCAGGGTCTTTAGAAGAGTGAAAAGTGGTTTCCCCGATCTCACTCTCCTTTGTGATAAATCAGGCTATTTTTGGTTGGCTTCATTGTTTTCAGTCATGTCAACAAGGACCTACTTAATACTCGAATCTGTTTTGTTATTTTTACGTATAAATTCCATTTCATAACAGCAATAATACTTTCCAGGCAGCTCATTTGAGGATGATTGCTCTACTTCAGAGGTAGTAAAACTCTCTGTGTCTCATTATACAACTCAAGGTGTGTGAAGCAGACAATTGCCTATAAACATGCTGCCTGATGGGTGTTAATGCTGCATTATATTTACTGTTTTCTTTTCATGGCTTCAGGTAGCATGATAAACCTTTTCCCCAGGAATAAAATTTGGAAAATCTTTCCCTTTTTCTTGCCAGAGCATTCTTCCTAGCCTGGCAGTTAATGTGCCTCAGATATTCTCTAAAAATTGAAAAGAATATCCTCATCTTCCTACTTTGGCAAGAGGTTTTACAGCATAAGAAAAATGCCTGATTTGTTGTTTATGTGAGCAAGAGTGTCTTTGCAGAAATGTACAGTTTATGCCGAAGTGTTTTAACTTGTGTGTTTAAATTAGGCACCAAACTCTGGTTAATTTCCCAAATAATGTCCCAATTTACATCAGCACTTAAGTATGTGCTGAAGTATTTTCCTGAAAAGACAAGTGATTTTGCAGTTATTCAGAAAATAGGATGATTATTGGGGTTCTTTTGATCAGCCCCATAGAAACCAGAGATACTCAGCTGAAGAAAGAGTCCCCTGCTCGTGTGGCTGGATTTGGAATTAGATGCCTGCATGAGGACATTCATGGCTGAACATTTCGGCCATCATGTGCTTAACCAGTGACAGTCTTAATTATTATAATTATTACTACAAAACCCCCAAATACTTCCCTGCTCCTTCCCACTCTGCAGTTGTCATCAGGAGGTTCAGTACTTATTTGGAAATGGAAAGGGTTCTCTAGTAGGTGAAAATCAAAAACCTCACACATTTTATTCCTGTTTAGAAGGTCCATCTGATTCTGTCTGGCTATTGTAAACATATTAGTAAGAAGAATAAAAATACTGCTGGCCAGCTGTTTTGATCTTTTGCGACACAGAACATTTACACCAAGGATTTAAGCAAACTGAGGCAGATTGTTTCATGAGAAGTTCATGTAATGACAGATTTTCAGTGGTTCTGGCATTTTGTGGTTAGGGTCTTCCAGCCAGAATGCAGGTGCTGTCACACAGAACATTGTGTAACCCTGAGATATCCTCTGTTCATTTTTATGGGCAGGAACCTCAGGCCTTTACATCACTTGTACTTTTATATCTCACACTTTCCTAACAGTAATATGATGATCGGTTTTAATGGAGTGCTTGGGAAAAGGGGGCTAGGAAAGATTTCCTGAGTTCCTGAGCCCTACCTGTTGCTGCCTTTGGCAAGCATGAGCTATAATCCCAAATATAATCACAAATACTTAGGTTGTCTTGCCTCCACTGGAGTTATTCCAGAATCTTGGTCTTCTCATGAAGAACTGAGCTTCCTCATTTTGCTGGTGGCTGATTTATACCGGTAATTTTGGGGCTAATAATGCCCTTTCATTCCTTCTTGCTGCTAAAGCCCTTTTGCTTCATGCTTCTTCTTTGAGGTATTTTGTCTTCCTGAGGTATTTAAGAAAAGCATTTCTATCCCTTTAACTATTTAATAAAGCACTTTTGGATCCATCCCCTTAGTGAATCTCTCCAGCTTGTCTCCCTCTTCTCCTCAGCTATGATCTATGGGTACCTGAGCTGCCTCTTGCCCTTTCTTTTCATCTGCTCCTTTCCAGCAGAACTCTTCTGTGAGACGAATCATACAATCTAAACCTCATCTGGTCACTTGCTACTGAAACTTAAATAATTGAGATGTCAATAACATACTATTTAAAATCTATTCTACTTAATCTCCCAGAGTGGTGTGTTGGCAGATTGTGAATGTCACACTACTGATGAGCAAAGGACTTGGATAACTATGAGCTTCTAATCAAGAAATTAATCTAAAATTGTATATCTGCGTAAGAAATGCTGGCACAGGAGGCTGAAGTGCTCACTAAAAGCAGTTGGATCTAAAGTGATTACTAAAGCAATTCAGGGCTTCAGGGACTCTACAGACTGGAGGTCTCTGCAGTGATTCAGCCCTTGTACATCTGTTTGGTCCTTCCCTGCTGCAGTGCTCCCTAACAGAGGCAGGGTTGCAGCATCCTCCTCTGGTCTGGACTCACTGAGCCTCAGGGAGACCCAGGAATTGCCCCACTGGCTGAAAATTGTCCCTTTGGATTGGGCTGGCAGTGCTGATGTCACTGTGCTCTCCTTGTGTGTGCCATTCTTCTTGATGAACCTGCCAAGGAACAAGTCTTGAAGCTGTGGGTACTCACATCTCTCAGAACTGGTGTCTCAAGGTGTCTGCAGATACAGATGGACACCACCATATCAGTTGCATTTAGAACAGATTATCAGGACTTCAAGTTGTAAAACATATTAGATTCCAGCCAGCCACTCAGTAATGCTATTCCAGGGCTTTACAGTTTATCCTAGTGATTTGAATAATAAGCAGAATAACAGTTTATTCTAACCATTTGAACTGCACATCAGCGAGGTAACTGGGAATTTATTAATAGTGCTTAGAGCTTACACATTGCATTTCAAAGAGACTCACAGACAGGAGGTAATTAATAACCTGGTGCCACTGATCTGTCTATACACTTAGTTTCTCTCACACACCTTAGTTCCTGTGAAGTGCAGTTATGATGGCTGAGATTACAGAACAACTTTGCAGGTCTCAGATGTCTCTGTGTGTAAACAGAGGATTTTGACTGTGGTCTTACAAGAGGTGAAGCAGAGCATCCAAGCTGCAAGTGATTATCTTCTCTCTGGCCAGCAAGCAAAGGGAATATCCCATAGTGGTTTAGTCCTTGAGTGATGCCTGTCATTAGCAGTTTATTTCCCACTGACTGGAGAGGGATAGGCTCCTACCACAGGGGCCTACAAAAACCACCATGGGATGCTGAAGTTTCTAATTGGCACCGAGTGTCTGAAGGCCCAAACACAAATGATGAATCTTTCCTCTGTGCTTTTCAGCACCTTCCACTCTCCCAGGTTGCTCCAAGCTCCAAGCCCATCACTTCCAGGGATGGGGCAGCCACAGCTTCTCTGGGGCAGGCTGTGCCAGGGCCTCAGCACCAGCACAGCCAAAATTTCATCCTAAAATCCATCCTAACCCTGGCCTCTGTCAGTTTAAATATTTGAATAAGAGATCTCTCCTGACACTGTTACTGGCATCAATAGTTTGTAGTCAAAGGGTCAGAGATTCAGGCCTACTATTTTAATAGTTTATTATTTTCCCAGTTGTGTCAGGATTTCCATATCAGAGGTTAAATCCTATCAGTAGAGCTCATAGGCTTCCTGATGACCATCTGAATGTGGGTCATCCTTTCCATGACTAAAGATTCACCTTACCAGGCTGAATACTCTGTATAGTTACTTGGTGTAAATATTCATGTTTAAAGATAAGGGGAGTAATCTACCAAAGATCATACAGGACAATTGTGGAACAAGTGAGAAATGGTAACCTGGAGCCTTTGCTTGGCAGCAAGATTCAGTTTACCTGTTCCATAAAATAATATAAATAAGTAAACCAGTGTTAATGAAAAAGCATTCCAAACCACAGGTTAAATATGTAGTTTTGAGGGTACCTTTGACTATCATAGATTACAAACATCTTCTAAAAATGTTAGGAAGTAGCTTTGCACAGTTAATTTCTTAAGTGCAGAAGGAAATGTCATTCTTGCAGCCTCTGCTTTTTCATCTGATTATTGCTAATGCAAATTACCAGTAGGGAATGCATAAATCTGCACTGCAGTGCTTGAAGTTTGTGCAAACAGCAATTTTTTTTTTTTTTTTGCAAATATATCTATCAGTTTCAGCCCTGTAATGCAGAATGCTGCTTTCTTAACAAAAGACTTTCCAGATCTCGGGTTGTCAGAGATGGAAGATCAAAATTTTGTTTCCTAAAAACTGTGCAACCATTTTGGATTTTGTTAGGTTCTCTCTGCATGTGTAGAACAACGACATTTGATCTATGTAGATGGTTTGAGAAGATGGAAGTTGTACTTGGAGGAAAAGTTTCACTCCTGATCAGAGAGGGTAAAGATCAAACACTCAGCAAAAACATTTAAAAATGGATCCTTTTCCTCCTCTCTTGTAACAGGAGACAATTAGAAAAGAACATAATGTGGGAAGAGTTAAAAAGGAAACAAAGCTATAGAATTGCTGAGCAAATCCTCTCTTGCATTTCAGAGGGGGGATTAGAGAGAAGTTGACATTTTAATATTTTGTAAATTACTCTGCAACGTATTTTCTGATGAATCTAATCTGGCACCTCTTCCAAACTGATATTTCGTCCAAGAATGTTCGGGCAAATATATTATTATGCCAGTAATTTAGTTTTAGCAAGTTTCATGTTTCAGTAAATATAAAAAAAAGGCAGCCTAATTTCCAGAGTTAAAGGAATTTGGCTCATTATTCCCCATGAACAGAGGTAAATTGTTTAACTAGCAAAACTCTGGATTGATTTTCATCCTGCATCTCGTATTGAACGTTGTTTACACTGAGAGACGCAAGAGGGAGACTGGTGCTCATGAGGCAGGAGAAAGATGAAAAGAAGTTTTTATTGTGGGACTAACATTCCTACAATCCTGATATCTCCAGTGGTGACTCTTGGTTGTTTTCTGGGTGTTTTGGGAAAACTCTTGATTGAACACAAGCGAATTGCCTAAATCCTTCTCATCTCTACACTTCAGATGACTTTAATGAGGGGAAGAACCCTCTTCTTGAGAGTAACAATCAGGTGGCCTTCAACACCACCCATCTGGTTGCTTCTTGGTTGGTAGCATTTACAATATTTCTGGTAGTGGCAGGACATTTTTTAATCCTGAGGAGCCTGTTCAAGCCTGTAAGCTGTACAGCTGCTGGGAAGGGTAAGAAAGTGGGGGAAGTCTGTTCAGCCTGGTCCTTTTGAAGTGTTGATGAATATCAATTCAAGCCATAATGAGTGCTGGAGTCTGTTGCTTTTGATTGAAATCTAAAATTAGCTGTGTCTTCTAGAATATCTACTGCCTTACTTTTGTGTAAATCAAAGTTTAATATTAATTTATAAACATCCATCTACATACACTAAGAAAATTTACTTATAAACAGCAGAGAAAATTCATCATCATTACAGTCTCACCAGCTTTATCTGAAATTAAGTTTTGAATCTCAGCTTAAACTCAAGCAGATAATTTCTCTGCAGAAACAAGCTTTGCTACTTACAGTTAGCAACACAGCCTTTCAAGTGTTAGTGTTGATGCAGGAAATAGAAATATTCCTTTTCTTGTTCTTTTGTTTTCAAATTACTCAGCACTTGACAAACTGCTGTGACTTGGCTCTTTGGGAGCTGCTGAAATAGCCAGGTGAGGAGGGAAGTGGGAATTGTATTTTTGATATGCAGGGGATTTTTGGTAGACATTGTGTGCCATTGGCTGGTAGCTGAATGTAGGACTGTAAAAATTATAGACCACATAATATCTGATTTAGGGTTATCAACATGCTGGCTGTGTAGAGCCTTTTAGGGCTCATCAAGGGGAATTTGGAACCCATCAGCTGACAATAGGGAAGATGTATTAAAAATGGCTGAAAGACTTAAAATCAGTCTGTTTTGCACTGGCTTGACTTGTGGCTAGAAAAGCTGTCCTCCTTTAATTACAGAGCAAGCTCAATTTTTCTAAGGCCTGGCCATATAGTGTTTACTTAATTTCACCACTTTTGATGGAAAAAAGTTGGGAATTAGGCATTGACAAACAGAGTGGGCTGAAGGATTTTCTCCAGCATTGGACTGAGCTCAGTACATGACATCAGGTTTTGTGTACCCAGTCAAACACATTTACTATTACAAAGCAATCAGTCATTTAATTACTGATGAAAGCAAACAGAAAGCTCTCAAACATATCCGGGGCACATTTGTCTTTTCTTCTGTCTGTTCCCTCTTTTGTCTTTGAGCCAGACACCCTGTATGTCTTCTCTGCCTGGCACATACCCTTTATTTATATTGTAGTCCTAACACTGTTAATGTGCTCAATAATTTATAAGACAGCTGACCTCAACATTAGGTGAGCTATTGAACAAACATCAGGGAGTGTTACAGTCAGGTTAGGCACTGGAGGCTGAAAACCCCTCTGAGTCCACACACTCCAGAAAGTCCCCAAAAGGCACAGAGGGAAGAGGCATCCCTGGGCTTCTGCAGAGCCCTGGCTTCTGTCCTTAAACACTGAAATCACACACTCAGGTGGGTGGACCAATTTTTGTCCTATTGTCTCCTCTTTCACTTCTGTGGCTAAAGGTATAATCTTTGCACACAAACCCTGTTTAAGTACTCTGTTACTAAGGAAACAAACTTGTCAAGTATGGACCATGTGGGAATAATGGTGATTTATTTAGAAAAGGAAAGGTTTGTCATTTTAAGCTCACTACTACAAAATTGCTTTTTGATTACCTTCAAGCTTATTGCATTGTCTTGTCACAATAAACTATGGGAACAAGTGGAAAGGTTAATAATTGTGGGCTTTGTTCTTGTCAGTTATTCTGAAAAGATCCTCCAGGACCTGCACCTTTAGCTCAAACAGAACAAATTTCAGCAGTACTGGAGCAGGATCCCAGACTCCCTTTTTTCTCTTGTTTTTATTATCCTTTTATTTCCTGTCTGCTTCCAAAGCCTGCCCAGCTGAGATGTGCAGATTTGTGGATTGTGACAAGGATGGACTCTGTGACACTGCTGAGGGGAGGGGAGGCTCTTTACACAGTTTTTCCAGAGTGGGGGAAGGAGAGGGATCTGAGCAGGAGAGGGGAAAGGGAAGGAGATTTGAGAGTGCTTTGTAAGGTCTGAACTCTAATACATCCTCTGAGCCCCATCACTGAAGGTTCCTTGTTTATCAGCAAACATCAGAGGTTTATTTTACTTTACTTTATTTTATTTTCAGGAAGGCCGTTTAGATCCTGATAATCGGATAAAAACCATTCTAAAAAACTTGAACGTGCTTTGAGCTACGTCTAATGTTCTTTTTGTCAGGAAAAATTAGTATTAAATCAAAAACTTTCCCCTGGAAAAGTGGCTCACTTTCCTGCCCAGGGGTGTGTTCACCAGGGAGTTCTGTTGAGCCACTGTGAGCCACCTAAAATTCTTTAGATTATTAGGCTCAAATCATTTGAGGAAGAATAGGGCAAGAGGCTCAAATGGTTGAGTTTAGGGGTTTTAAAGGAATGATTTGCATTAACAACTCACACTAAATATTGTCACAATAGGATAATAATTTCGTATGATGGAAAGTTTTTGAGTCGGCCGTTCATTAGAGCATAGATGGGTTTAGGGTAAAGTTTTGAGGAGAAACACAAAACTGTTATGTACTTTTGAAAATGGATAGTTTTAGGGTTTTTTTAGTGTGAAAGGATGACTCCTTTTGGAGTTTTTATCAAAGTAAGACTATTTGAAATCTAAATGAAATGTTTCCCAGGGCTGAGGGAATTTATTCTCTTATATAATTCACATCTTGGCTTTCTGTTGTTATCTGGATTGGGCAAACTAAAAATCCTTGAAGTATTTCCCAACTTACCAGCATACTTCTTGGAGATGTTGCCACTTTCTCTCAGTAGCAGCAGTCTTTTCTGCTTTCCAGAAAACCCTGAAGGCTGATTGGAAAAGTTAAAAAATCCCAGCTAATATCTGTCTACTATCTTTTCCCATGTGCAATTACTTGCCTCACATTTTGCTAGAAAATTAATAATACAGTAGTAAAGGATGCAGCATAAAGTATTTATGGCAAATTAAAACTCATCTCCAGGACAATTTAGGTAATGGGGACATGGGCTACACCTGTTCTGCTCCTCACTGGAGTGAACTTGTGAGGAGTTAATTATCAGTGGAAATTATTTTTATTAGCCACACTATGAATGTAGAATAAATTAATCACACCAGAACAGGAGTTTTATGTGTCAATTATGACCAATTTGGTATTATTTACTTCATTAGAGTCAGGCTGGGTAGTGCTTGTGCTTAATGACTGGGTTCATGCCCCTATGTTGTGGAATCTACATGGAGGCATCAAGCTGAAGGTGTGGGATTGGGTGCACTGAGATTTATGCAGTTTTTTATGCAGTAGCAGTGGCAGACACACAGGCACAGCTTTATTTGTACTTTGGGGAGGACTAGAAGTATTCAAGGATGTTCTGTAGTCAATCAGCTGCTCTGTTCTGCAGCCCTTTTTTATGTACTCTTCTGGAATCAGATTTCTAAAAAAGAGCTTCAAAATATGGTCATTTGACACAATCTTCTGAAATTTTGTATGTCTCTCTTCTGACACCAGACTCCAGGCCTGGGTGTTTGAGTGCATGGCCACTCAGTTCCAAAGAAAAATATGTTTGCCTCGTTCTATCTAGAGGTGACTGCATCTTCCAGAGAGGAATCCCTTCAGCCTTCAGCCATGTTCCACAGCCTAGGAAGAACAGCTCAGCTGCAGAGCTTCCTTTTAAGGGGAATTTCCAAGCAAAAGGCACTGTAGGTTTGTTAGAGGATACCAGTGAATTGTGGAGTAATTAATTATTTCTTTGCTTGTTTATTCTAAATGCTTTAGAAGGTGTTTTTGTTTTCGTGTTTGGATGTTAAACACACTGTGGCGATCAAATGCGAAATCACTGACAGAGGTGGTGATCAAGGATAAAGATTTCACTGTCATGCTTGTGAGCTGCACTATAAAAGCAGCTTGCTGCTATCAGTCTGCCTGCCCTTCAGCCTGCTCAATCAATACTTTTATAAATATCTGTTCCCAAGAGATGAACACAAGGCACTGCCCTGCTCACTGCTGGAAGCAGTGCCAGTGAGCCATGACAGCAGGGTGAGGACAGTGGCCTTCAGAAAAAGCCACCAAGGCAGAGAGTCTTGAACCATTTATACATTTTCACCAAAGAAATACCCCTTTGCACTTCCCCACAGCCCTGGTTACAAGCACAGCAGCCACTCATTGCAAGCCAGAGCACATTTCAATAAAAGAACACACTAAACAGGATTAACGTTACATGCTTTGATGGAGGAAGAATCTCCTATTTCGAATCTTCATTTAGTCATACAGCGATTGATTTCCTCCCTGTGCCGTGTGGGGCTGGCATTGCTCCCAAATCCGTCGGTGCTGCCTACAGCTCCCGCTGCTCTGATCTCTTCAGGTTACCTTGCAGCTTGATTAGGCCCTGCTGGGTGTGTGTCAGACCTCCTCAGCAGAGCTGCCACCTGGACATTTGATCACAGTTGAATTCCAGCTGTAAGAAACACCCAACAAAGCCATGTCACGTCACGCAGGGAACAGAGTTGTTTGGGTTCCTGTTGCTGTAGTTACCATGCCTAAAGGAAAAAAGGCATGGGAAACCCTGGCTGGGGTTTAGCAGGATGTGACATTGCTTAAAAGAGACTTCATTGTAAGGATGAAAGTAGATCTGTGAGCCCCCAGTGATTCCATCAGTCCGAGAGGCACTGCTGAAAGGGGCAGGTGTCCAAAGCTGGGAATCCTGGAGTTTCCTGTATTGCATTTTCATTTCTACATTGAATTCATTATGCAGGAAAGAGCACAAGGAAAGGGCAACATTTTCTAATGAAAATATCCTGCCTTATCATGGAATCACAGAATGGTTTGGGTTGGCAGGGAATCAAAGATAACCTACTTCCACCTCCCTGCCATGGGCAGGGACACCTTCCACTAAACCAGGGTGCTCCAAGCCCCATCCAACCTGGCCAAGCTTCTCTTTAGCCTGGGACCAAGGATGTGCTGTCTTCAGACTTTTCATTAAGGTCTTCTTCCACCTTTTTGGATTCCCTTGGGAGTTAGTGGATGGAAACAGGCATCTACACAGAACAATTCATCCCACTCATTTTAAGACTCTGAAGAGCTTTGGGGAGGCCCCTATTCTCTCTTCCCTAAACAGCCTTGGCAACCCATTTAGACTTGCTGCCCTCAGCCATCAGGTGAGATACATCCCCGTGAGGTGCCCTTGCCAGCTGGCCAGCCTGCATTTCATCTGCAGGGGCCAAATCCTGCCCCAGGCTGTTGGGTTCATGCCTTGCTCAGAGGGGCACTGTGGCTCCAGGAAGCTGCTTTTCAATTTCTCTGACAGCAATAATGCTGTTCACGCTCCACCCATTCAACTTAAATAGACAAGGATTAATTCTTCTTCTCTAATTTGACGTTAAAGTTCCTTGTTCATGCAGTAAAGCTCTGTGCTAGAACCTTGTGCCTCTTTGGCGGCGGTTTCAACACTACTTTGTGTGTAAAATCACAGGAAATATAGTTGGGAGCAATGTTTTTCCTGCCTCAAGACCAACTATACCTGGAATTAAACAGATGCTATCAGCATTAGAATAAGATCACTGCTCAGAGTCCTGAATAACACAGCCAGACAAAGGCTTTGGGGCTGAATCCCCGTGGGAGGCTGGCTGGGAGCTCAGCTGGGTGTGGAGGATTATAGCTTACCTTCTTTAAAAATATATGTTCTTTTCAAATTTCTCTGGTTTTCAGAGACATAAATTATTTTCAGGCCTTTGTAACATTAAAATTGTTACCCGAAGACCAGGAATGATTTACTGAAGAATAAAAAAAGTCCATCACCATGACATGAGCCTCTGTAAATATCTTAGATGTAATTCCATAAAGGTAGATGGCATCATTTCAATTTTTCTCTGCTCAAGTGGCAGTAGCCCAGCAGACTGAACACAAGGCAGGAGGCAGGATGTCTTAGAAATAAATCCAATTAAATTTCTGTGTGTGGATTGATTGTATTTTATTTACCCAGACATAAACCAGATTCTAGATAATCAAAGCTTTGGCTTGTTGCACTATATTCGATTTTTCCCAACAAGTTTTTTTGTGGGAGGCACAGTGTACACAAGCTGATTTTGTAACCCATTTTGCTTTCCTCCCAAGCCAAGCTGGAGCAAATAGAAAAAGTTTGGTCTTGCTGAAAGGTGTTCTGGTTGGATTATCTGTGCTGCAGCACTCCTCTGCTCCTGCTGTTCAGGGACACCAGGGTACCACCAACAGTAAGGTTCATGTTAGGGAGCCTCTATTTGGTTTCAATAATTGGTAGCTTTGATATCTAATATTTTTAAAAAGATGTAGCAAATGTTCTCAGGGGGTATGTGGGAAACACCAAGATGAAGTTCTGGGCTTTGCTGTTGCTTTTTCTCTCTTTCTGGTTTAATACTTTGCAGTAATGGACTTGCTTTAGGTAAGAGAGTCACATTGGAGCTGAAATCAGAACATTTTTTGTGGTGGAGGAGGGGTGGAGGGCAGGGGTGAGGAGACTTGGCAAAGCTGGAAATGCAGTTCTGGTATTCAGTTCTAAATCATATGTGATGGTCGGAATGGACAGATCATAAAGATCTTAATTTCCAGATGGGTTCGTAGGATGTCTTTTGTGATGACTCAGCTGATGAACAGGATCACACAGATTGACACCAATCTAACTGCTGTTTCATGAATAATTTTCCTGAGGTTTTTAACCCTATTTATGCTGAAGGTCAGTCTTGGTTTTAATGTAACTTTGCAAGAAATCTTGAAACAGCTGTTAGCTACTTCCTAAGCGTTATTTTCCTTATCTGTCCTCTGTCTCTCCTTGCCAAAAATATTCACCTTTTCTAAGTGGTACCATTTTTCTTGGAAAATACACAGGGCATTCTCATTTTGGAAATCAGCCCTTTGAATATTATTTTAATATCTTCTCTATATTTCTTCTCTTTGAACAGGGAGCAAAAGTCCTTCACTGTTTTGTGACAAAGCTTTCCCTGGGTGCTGAGTGGAGTCAGCACATAAATAAACACAACAGGCTCATTAGTGGGGGTTGTCAACTGTCAGTAATGGCTGAGAGTCGCAGCTTTGTATATAATAACCTGCTTTATTCAGCAAGGGTGAGTTAGGATGCAAGTGCTATTCCCTGGGCTGCTTAAAAAGTGCCAGGACATCTTTAGCTTCCAGCTGGAAGAACCACCAGAGAGTAGCAGGAGGAATCTCAGTTTAAACACCTCATTTGAAGGTCAGAACCTCTAACAGGGTAGAAGAAGTACATTGCAGTGTCAGCATTGGTTATGAGCCCAGGGCCTAATGTAGGGCTCAAAACCATGACCTTCTACACCAGAGGCAAGAATGTTACCAACTGAGCCCATCTGACATTAATTAAACCCTCATTAAAAAGGAGGGCTCTTTTCCTGGGTTGAAATGTGATTTCCTCCACAAGGTTTTGTCATGCATATTTTATTACGGATTTTAGCATGTGGACTATAGACCCTGTTCTGATCTTTTGGAAACACTGTAGATGGCATATGTTTCATGCAGATGGGAAACAAAAAAGGGAGAGAAATATCCATATTCATTTGTTCTAGTGTGCAGGATAGGTGGCTGTGCAATGACATTTAGGAGCAGCTCAAAGGGAGAAGTTTAGCCTATTACCACATCCTCATATGGGGAAATATTCCATGGGGCATGAACACACAAACTCTGCAAGATTTAGGTTACATGTGAGACCTCAGGATTATCCAGAGGTTGAATATCACCTGGAAGGAGAATCTGGGGAAAGTCCAAAGCCCATTCTGTTTATTCTCATGAGCTCCTCAGGGAAGCACAGCTACTCACAGGCCTGTTTTACCTGCAGTGTAACACATTTTCTCCTTTAAACCAGCCAAGGCTTACAGCAAGTACAGGAAAACAGCAAGGGAGAGTTCAGTGATAAGAATGTCTTCATTTGTAACACTATCTGAATGATTTATCAGAATTACTGAGGCTCTTTCCAATCTGGTGCTGCAGGGATTGGCTCTTTGGATGCTTTATTGGAGCTTGGATGCCTGGGCTAGTCTTAGTTTTGCCATTAATTCTGTATTTAATCCAATTTCTCCATCAGTAAGGAAGAGGGAAAGTCTTGAAACAAATCCACAGCCATGTAGCGCTTTAGAATTAATGTCCAGAATCGCAGTGCAGCCCAGTGGAGCACTCTTCCCTCCTGCTTTGGCTGCAGGTACAGGATTTCAAGCATTGACTCAGGAACTCTGACCCAGCTGAGCCACGGGAATTCCTTCCAGCAGAGGCCAGCACTTCTTCCAGCTCTGCTCAGCGTTTGCTGCTTAGCTGGGGGCAGGGTGTGAAGAAAGCTCTTATGGCTGTGATGTTTCAGTGTCTGAAGCACTTGTCTGAAGTACAGAAGCCCTGAATAAATACAAAATCAAATTTCACTGCCTCAGATAATAATCTCTTTGACAGCACTGACCTCATCAATCTGTCTTTTGCTCAAACTTTTTTTTGCACGTTGCTCCTCCTACTCACAGCTTTTCAGTTTCAGATACTTTTATATTTTCCTCCCTTTTAATAACACACTTTCAGCTCTTTCCTTCCAGTAGGCAATGGACAACCAAACCTCTGCTCCTGTCTCTTTTTTCTGAGAAGATGAGATTCATCACTCAGGATTTCTTGACCCTCTGAGGAAAGAAGCTGATCTTTCTTCTTTGCTCAGTGGGAATCCCTAATGCCAAGACACACTTCACTGGGAAATCAATATAAATAAAAAGCAGTGAAATGTCTTTGTTGTGAAGCAACCTCTTTGCATTGCTCGTGAGCTGGTGCAGAGGGCACATCCCAATCTCCAGCCTAACTGAGCAAGTAGCAACACCATTGATTCAGAGTCCATCTTACTTCCCATCCTCTCCTGCACATTGATTCAGCCCAATTTCCCCTCTCAGCTTGTCCCCTTTGGTCAATTGATTAATCATCAATATTACTCACCAAAGACAGCTACAATTAAACAGACATTAGATGACTTCCCCTCGCATTTAATAACACTGAGCTCAATCAGACACCCAACACTTTGTCTTCCTCAAAATATTTCAACCAATGTCTTCTTCAAAATATTTCAACCAATATCCAGAAAATAAAATGCTGTAAATTCAGCACCTGCTGCAAACCTCCAAGAAGCTGAATGGTTGGGCATTTTGTTAAGCACTGAGTTTCCTCATCTTGCACCTTTGTGCTCTTGACAGTTCATCCGTGAGCTGCTGTGACTGAGATGTGTCTCTACCTCAGAGCAGCCCATAGGAATTGTCTTATAATGTAAAGGAGCTGGTTCATATAGAGACAGAAATGTGTTTTATTGATCAGAGCAAGGAGAATATCCATGGGAAAACTTAAAATCTGTGAGAGGGTTGGCTGTAAACCAGTGACATCAGCCCTGCAGCTGCTGTCTCTTGAATAGGGCAGCATTAGCTGGCTAAGACTCCTCAGATCACTTTGCTTCATTTGGTGGGCTTCCCCTGGTCCTGTCTTATGGTGCTTCTCAATTCTGAGCAAGATTTACTTGCCTTTCTTCCCCCAAACCCCTGAGTTTCCTCAGTGGGGTTCTGAGCAGTTCAGCCCCAGGGTGATATAGTGCTCTGTGAAGGGAGGTCCCATATTACATTTGCATAGAAATAAGTACAGTATCTCAAGCCTTGCCTTTGCACTAATTCATGTGTAGATTATAAAATGCCACTGAACTTTTACCTTCTGCCCTCTGTCAAATTGAGGTATTTTACCTTCACCTGGGTGCAAACAGCTACAGCAGGTGAGGGCAGTGGAGGAGGAAACCTGTTTTGTTCTTGGAGTGTGTCTGATGTTCCACAGACTCATGGGTGTTTCAGGGTAAAACAGTAAAACCAGTACTGCTCTGTGGGTGCTGAAACTGAGCCTGTGTTACTGAAGAGAGAGTAGGATTTATCTGTTAAACCCATGCCATCAATTGATACTAAAATACTTGAATAAACTCAGAGAAATAGAAAGAAAAAAATTATAGATGGGAAGCAATAGAGAGACTTGTCATTATCGTAGTCTGCTGAAAGTTTCCTGTCTTGTATGCATTCATCATCCAAAGACTCACTGTTTTTATAAATTTCCTGCCTGGCAAGTTTTCCATCCCCAGGTTTCTAAGAGGGTTGAAGCCCTAGAACACATATTTAGTGCCTGCCGACAGGTCCCTAATTATGGTTTGATTAATCACAGCAGTGCCTGCACCTGTCTGTGCAAAACATCTTCATTTCTGCTTTGTGACCCGTGCAGGATCTGGGGATGAGTGTAGCTGTGGCTGGGAACACCCAGCTTGGTTTGCTTCCCTGCTGTCAGCTCTGCTCCTGCCCTGGCCACAAGGAACTCTTCCTCTTTTGTGGGAATAGCGGCTTCTTCCTTTGCTGGTGCTTCTGGAGAGGCTGGAAGCTTTTCTCAGGAGTCAAAATGGGCTAAAACCTGCTGGAATTAACAGCTGATTTTTGCTGATTGCCTTCCACAGCAATGGATTCCCACCAGCCCCAGTGCCATCGATGGGAATGTTCACAGGTTTTCCCCTGGATACGGACAAAATGCCTTTGTCTTTTGAAAGCCATTAAAAACACCAGGAAACGTCCTAGGTCTGGAATTCCTGCAGCCTTTAGGGATGTGCAGAACTGTGACATTGATGGGTTTTCCTTTCTGAGGAAATGCAAGAGATTTTTTCCCTCTTGCTTTATTTTGGAAAATCCTTCAGGAACTGTTAAGGACAAACCAGGCTCTTTTCTAGGATGCAGATCGGGGTAGTTTGCACAGGATTCAGCTCAATGCCCTGAATGAGGAGAAGGAATTCATAGGGCACTTGAGGGGAATGTGAAACTCCTACTGGGAAATACAAAGAGCACAGAGAATCCAGTGGACT
This sequence comes from Corvus brachyrhynchos, assembly GCF_000691975.1. Classification (NCBI taxonomy): domain Eukaryota; kingdom Metazoa; phylum Chordata; class Aves; order Passeriformes; family Corvidae; genus Corvus; species Corvus brachyrhynchos. Next base: position 7,211,130 of record NW_008238126.1, on the reverse strand, counting down.
GACTGTGTTGGGAAGGGACTCAAAGGAGAGGTTATAGAATAATTTTCTGCAGAGCATCCTTTTTGTTCATTTTTTCAGAGAAAGACTGAAAAATGAGACACACTTGGAAGGGATCCAGACAGAACTGAGAAAAAAATCTTTTTAATGCCACTGAGATGAAAAGGCCCAACTGAAACTGCTGTTAGGAATGGGAGCAAAACGCATCAGCTTTCACCTAATAGTTGAGGATTTGCTGTTCAATTTTCTAACCAAAATCTGGAGGGAAAAAATTTGGTGTAGATCAAACCAAAGCAGATCTTATGTTTTTCACCCTGGAAAGAAAACCAGGAATTCATTTAATCCAGTACAAAACATTCTGTCTAACCTTGGAATGCAATGTTTTCTGTTCAGAATCTTGTAAAAACAGCGAAAGAAATGAAAGGTTTGATTGACCAAACAGGAGGAGCTGTGGCATCTCCCTTTTATCCTACATTTTTGAGACCCAGTCTCTTCCTGCTCCAAGGAATAAATGTCATTCTGCATACTTTGCCTCATGCTGCAATCTGCTCTTGGAAGGGCTGTCTAGTGTGGCCTTTATTGATGCTGACACTCCTAGGAATGGTTCTGGAGCCCTTCTTTTGACTCGGGTGCACCTTAAATATTTCCTTTCCTCTCTCCCATTCAAAAATGCCATGACCAAACCAGCCTGTTTAAACACAAATTCAAATATACATGGAATTACATGGACCAGCTCTACAGCTGGAAAAGTCTCAGTGCATCATCACCTTCATTTTGCAGGAATGAAAAACAATTCTTCCAATAAAACTCACCTCCTAGCATTGCATTTGCTTCTAAACAACGTGGGCTCTCATACTTCAGGAAAGTGTTTCTGGAGATAGCAAATAGCTCTATCCAACCCACCACTTCAAAAATAAAACAAAACTTCTTTTGTTGTGGGTTTCCTATTTTGGCCAGACAAAGGCACATTGTCATTTGGAATTTGTGAAGGACAGAGGATGTGTTCTGAGGCAGGGGTGACAGGATCGCCCGCCCCAGCTGGGTTGGTTGAACTGAAATAAAGGGTCAAATATCATAGGGAAGAGTGTTCACTAAATCTTTTCAGCTTGTATTCGAGAAGGAGGTGGCAGAAGAATAAAAGGTAGTGCTGACAGCACTGGCCTGGGAGAAAGGGAGGGAGCAGGGAGGGAGGAGAAATTAAGAAAATAATGGAGAAAGATAGGAAGGGGGAGGGTAGAGGATATAAGAAATCAAGTGCTCGGTTTTGTCCAAGTTGCCCTTGAGCTGGCAGGAAGGTTACTCTGGATGATGTGTAGAGAGATTATGTGTGTGGGGTAGGCTGGGGAAGGCAGATTTGTGAGTCAGCACAGAGGTGATGTGGAACAGCAAGAGAGAGCCATGAGCCAAAGGAAGAGAAACGAGCCCAGCCCAGGCCCTGGGAGATGTCCAAAGAGGAGGAAGGAGCAACATCACCAGAAGAATCAGCAGACAGCAGAGTGTTCTCCAGGAAACAAACAGCAAGAGGAGTTTGGTGCATGGAGGGAGCACGAGAATTTAGAAGTGAATTTGGGGGAAATGCAGTGTTGTGGCTGTTACTGATAGGTTTTGTATGGCATGGATGTGGGGAGGAGCTGGAATTCATGGATTGGTGTCTAAGCTGAAGTATGCCTGAGGAAATGTGCCTTGAGCCAAACAGGCCACAAGGGAGGGAGGGCAGAGAGAGTGTGAATAAAACGCAGGAGAAGACAGACTAAGGCATCTCCATTCTTGGGGAGACCTTCAGCTCTGCTGCCTGAGTGGCACTGCTGGGGCCATCCCCCTTTCATCCTCCTGCTCCCAAGGGAGCAGCACAGGCAACAGTCCTGGAAACCAGGAAAGGAATGGAGGAGAGAGGGCTCCCAGGACTTAACCACAGCTTGTTCCCAGGTACAGGGCTTACCCTGACTTGTTTGTCTTTTGCTGTGCTGCAGACAAGCTCTGAGAAGGTTTAAGAGCTCAGTCTGTGAGGATGTCATCCTGCTTGTGGAATCCTGTGTAAACTCAAGCATCATTCCACAGCACAGTTATAAAATGTTCACATCTGCACCCTGAAGATCATTTGCAAATGACAATTGTAATTTGTGAATGCCAGATAATGTTACTGCTCTGATTCACTCCCTGCTACATACAAATGGGTAGAAATAGATGTTTTAATACATCTTTTAATCTTTTGGTGCAACGTAGCACCCATCTTTTGAAGAGAAAGATTTTAAGTGCCCCGCTTGCATGACTGGGAGAAGATGGTTTTCAAGAGAAGTCAGGGAGTTAAAAGGCAAGCTTTCAGGAGCATTTCATCCTTCACAGCTTCCACCAGGAAAGGTATACCCTTTTTTTTTGTGGAAAGTGAAAGCTGGGGAAGGCAGATTTTGGGGAATCTCATTGAGAAGTCCTGATTTTAGGAGGTGCTGAGTGATGCAGCTGCTCCCTATGGTGTCAGAACAATGCATGGAAATGGTGTAAGTGGGGACTGGATGTCCGGGAAGGGAGACAAATCCCTGGAGGCACCTCTCCATATCTTTAGGTACCTAAATACCTTTAACCATCTGGCTTGTGTCAGTATGGTCCAATGAAATATTAGGCAGGTGTAGTAGGTAGGTAATTTGATTTCAGTTAGTGTCAGAAATCACAGACAATCTGATTTCAGATCATTTCAGCATATTTTTTAGCTATTTTTCAGCGGATCTTTTTTATTTGACTTTTATTTTGAAGCTCCTGATTTTAGGCTGTTATTTTAAACTTCTCTCAGCTGGTGACTCTGATTGCTTTTCAAACCTTCTATTTTCCAACCTTTGTACTCTTATGCATGAATCCAGGCCAAATTCCCTCCTTCTGTTCGCTTTCCAGTGTCTTTGAGCTTTAAAGTAAGCAAAATGCAGTTTGGGGCTGCTGGGGCTGGGAACCTTGGAAGACACCAAGATGGGTTTCTTTTGCTAATTTTTTTAACTGGCTTTTCTACATTGG
>NW_008238126.1:7165814-7208106 GCF_000691975.1 Corvus brachyrhynchos | reverse complement strand
TATACCTTGTTTAGCTGAGCACAATTAAAATACAATGTGCACGGGATTTTTGCCTGTGAAGCAAAGGTGGATGCTGTCACATAACAAGAAGAAATTAAGAAGGGAGCAAATTTTACAGCTCTCCTGTGATCATTGTTCAAAGGAGAATTCTCATGCAATGAGAATGAAAATCTAATTGATGGCCTGATTCTCCATGGCTGTGCAGCCACCCTTCCCTTCTCTGCTTCTAATAAATGCTCTCTGCCTTCACCCCCACACAAGCCAGAAAAATCCATGTGACCAGTGAGGGAGACCTTTAAGAAAAGACCAATATTTGCATATCTATTATGGCTTTACTCAGTGTTATACTTGTTTCATTAAAATTTCTATTTGGATAATATGTAAGGTCAATACTGTCACTGTTCTGGAAAATTCATTTATTTTAAAATTAAAGCTAAGCACAAGTACGATTCTCCCCATGCCTCCACCTGAATAAATCCACTGAGCTTGACAGGGTCAGTAAGTGAAAGCAGAATTGGGCCCAATGTGTTTAGAGACGGGGGTCTGTGGGGGAGAAAAACAGGCTAATTACATGGATCCCAATTTTCAAGGTAAATCACTCGTTATAGGAGCTCTGTGTTCCTGCTTTTTGATATTCAAGGGATGGTTATTATTTCAGCTGGGTGCCTACTGAGGTCCATTAGCTTTTACACACCAGTTAAGGTTGTCAGATGCTGGGATTGAATCTACACAAAGAAATACCTGGGATTACTTAGAAATACGGTGCTTCCCTGAGGTTTCCAGCTTTCAAGCAGCCATTTTCACATGAATTTGTCTGTCGAGAAGGGTAGAGATGGGAATTCTTATCCCAGAAGAGGAAGGGGATCACTGCTCTTGGAGTCAGGTGTCAATGGGTTTTCTGGTCTGGTTTTGGGTCATTAACATTTTTTTAGGGCCTCTGCCTTGTCTGGTTTTAAGATTTCCAGAATTTGAGCTCTTTTGTGTGGTCAGTTGCTGTTTACAACTATTGTTTAACAATCCTTAAAATGGCATCTGGTTCAGTCCTCTGAAATCAGGGAAGTAGAAGAAATGATCTAGGACAGCTACTCTGGAAGTCACCTTCAAAGTCTCACAATAATATATTAAAAGCAAAACCTATTTTCAACGTGCACCAAGGGAAATCGTGTATTAAGGTGGATCTGTTTTAATTTTAACACCTCTGGTGTAAAATCAAAGCTTTTTAAAGGCTTCATTTTGTATACAGGAAACTTCTATGTATCTATTCAGTCCTACTGAAATCACAAATCTGTTTGTTAAATGATCATGTTTATTACATATCCATAAACTGGTTACCTTCTCTTTCACCCTTAAGGCTGGAAAACATCAGATGGTGTCTGTTACCCTTTTCCAAGGTGTTAGTGGTCTCTTATATGTCAGATGAGCTCAGTGGCTTTAATCCCTGTCCCAGATGTGCACAGCACAAAGAGCAGGATCTCAAGCAGTAATCTCTATGTCAGCCTCCACAGACACAGACAGGACTCCACTCACCCAGGGGAGAAGGAGCCTTTCTTGACAGCAAAGGTTTTTCCTCCAGCAGAAGAGGAATATTTGCATTAGTGCTTACAGTGCATGGTTCTTTCTCCAGGTCTATTTCTGAAAATTAATTTCATTTGTAGATGAGGGCCTGGGTGAAGTGAAAATCTACAGTAAAGAAATGTCTAAAGCCATCTTTTTCATTCAGCTCCCGATCCTGTGCAGTGTGCTGGTAGTAGGATAAAAATAACTGTTTTATGGGAGACCGGATCCCAAAGGTGGGATTCATCCCATAGAATTTAGGCATCTAGAAGTTAGCTGGAGGTACCCTTCAGAGTTATGAGAAAGAACTGGTTTCTCCAGAGGGTCAATCAGTGGCAGAGGAATTTTCTTTCAGAGTCTGTGGCAACTTTAACTTTTAGACACCCAGAGTTAGACCATGGGAATCCCTCATTGCCTGACAGAAACCTTGACTGGGGGGAAAACAGGAACTGAAGAATCCCAAATCCACAGCTCGATTGCTGGACTGTCTTCCCTTATTAAATCCCTGATCTATTAATGAAACATAGATGTGCAAGTAGCTTCATGCATGATGTTATTTTGGGGACCCTGGGAATGCAGAAGGTCTAGAATGGGTAACCCATGGTGGCTTTGATTGCTACACTCAGAAAAGCCACCAGGGCAGTGCACAGCACCCCAGGTATGTTCTGCAAAGCAGTAGAAACTTGCACCCTGCCAGTTTTTTCTGTGCTGTAGAAATCAGGGACTGGTCTTCTTTACATGAGGTTGTGCTGGAGATGAGCCTAAGGTCATCATTGTGAAGGGAAAGGACTTGTGAAAATTCAGATCTCTGCTCAGATCTTGTAATCAGACCTCAATAGTTGTGAAACTCAATGCCAGAAATGATTGCTTCAATTGTGTTTCAAATGTTATAATTTTAATGTTAAATACTGGCTGAATGTAGCCAGCAAAAGTACAGAAAATCAAACATTTGCTACTCATCCAGAATTAGACAAAGTTTCTATTAGGGATGTGGAATTATTGCTATCAGAAAAAAAGATTAAATTGGACAGCATTTCAGCAATCACCGGTGTATATATGTATTTATCATCTCATTAGAAATGATTAAAGTGGGGGGTTTTTAGCTTAGTAAATGCCAAGATCTAAGAGAAGCCTGAATGATGGTAAAATGAAAACATCACTTGAACATCAGTGAGCAGGAGTTGTTAAAATTGTCATTTCTTTCCAGTGCTTCACCCATAAGGTGATAAATCCAATCTTATCATTGTAACAACCAGTGTTATCACAGGGGAATAGAAAAGAACATCTGGACGCAGAAAATCCATGGCATTGACCTGGGGAGGCCAAACTGTGATACTGGCCAGGACTGGGAGAGAGGGGTGAACGAGGCTAGAGGCCAGATTTGAATCCTGATAGGGTAAATCAAGCTCAGAGCAGGACTGAGGGAGTCATGAGGATTCCTAACTCTGGCAGCAAAGGGATTCTGTAAGCTGCACCTTGATTGCTCTTCTGGGCTGGGAGACGAAGACTTTGCTGATTAGGATATAGGGGCAACAGAACTGCCAAAAGTTCCAGAGGATTTTAAGACTGAGCCTTGCTGCAGGGAAAACGTGCGGCAATATTCATTGGAAAAGGAGAGGTGGAAGAAGTGAGGTGTCAGTCCACAAGCAGTGTGGTGGGGAAGGTGCATGGCAAGAGGTGCATGGGGTGTGAGACAGAGAACCCTGCAAACAGAAGCACACACTGGAAAGGGGGAGCCCCTGCTGTTTTGGAAGAAGAGTATTAGTCAAATAAATGCAACTTTCTGCCTGGCACTAATGAAGCAGATCAATAAGGCTACTGGAGCCCATATGGCCATGGAGATTCCCTTAGCCTAAATATTGCTAATGAATGTTTTCAGAAATTGGTGTTTACACTCAGACATTTTTCACCCTCAGAGTGGCCTCGTACGTGAGGTAACTGCAGTGCTCATCCTCATGCATTGGACGCATCATCCCTCTGTGAAACAAGTGCTGTTCCCACTTCACGGATACGAAAAGTGGACCAGAAGAGAAAAGACCAACATTTGCAAAATTCACCTCTTATATCAGGCTTTGATTTTTAATAATCTCAGAGATTATTACAAAAAGCCAAATTTTAAACTAGAATGAGGCCACAAAAAGGGTCAAGAGTAGCAAAGGGGTTAGAGTGCAGTGTCCTGGTGTCAGGTCTTTGTGCCACCGTGGGTGTTGCTGAAGAGGTTATTTGGCTCCTGCTTATTAGAGCCAGTTCTGCTGCAGGCTGGGACTGCCCAACAGCTGGTGACAGTCCCCACAGCAGCAGAGGCCTTCCCCCTAAACATCCATCTGCAAACAAATAACTCCTAACCTTATCCCAAATGGTTCAGTGGCAGGACTCCAGCACAGGCCGTGGAAGTCGCACATCTGTTTAACTCTGTGAGCTGGATGGGTCTGACCTCCTGACACACTGGCTGCTTTTCTTGCCCAGTGCTGCTGATGTCCTAAAGGGAGGCCAGTCACATTTAAATTCAAAATTACAGCCTGGGCTTCTCAGGTTCAGGCAGTCAGGTGCAAAACCAGACTGGTTTCTCTAAAGGAGCTTCAGTTGGCTGCTTGTTTGCTGCACAAACATATCCACAAGCACAACAGGATCGCCAGCTCCAGGCAGCACAAGGAGCCCTTGTTCTCCTTTCTCCTCTCACAGTTTTCTCAGCTCTCTGTCTCCACATTCTTCCCTGTCATTTTGATCTCTGTCTCCCTACATAGCCCTGACCAGACAAGATAATTTTTTTTCACTTGTTCTCTAGAAATGGCAAACATTAAGCTCTATATGCCTCTGAAAATAACTCGGTTGTAATTTTTCCTTAAAGATTTCTAGAAGATCTTGTCTTCAGCTGTGCAGTTTAGATTGAGCATGTGCTGCATATTCAGTCTATTTCCTGTGAGCTGACTTCCCATGTAATGCTGTTTTGTTGGATTTTCCATAGGGTGGGCTATTGGCTGGACCCAATTCCCTGCCACAGCATTAGTGTCCGAGGTGGCTGTAAACACGAACACTCTTCTGTTGTGTTTGTGAGTGTAAATGCATGTTTAAGGACAAGTTACTTTTGAAAACTAGACTCAAAGTACACATTTATCCTGAAATATTAAGGACAATTGAGCTCAACACCAGCACATAAATATCTGTGTGTTAATGCTTCCATGTGCATGTGCACATGTGTGTCCTGTGCTGGAATAACTCAGAAATACACCTAAAATCATACACCATCGAGGTGAAGGGCAAGGTGAGAGCAGAACCAGATTCATCCCCTGTCTCCAGTGCAGATACCCTGTGGAAGGAGGCAGACTAGCCCAGCAGGTAGCAAATGTCTTTTTCCAGGGCATGGAAGTGACTGGTGTGTAGGCAGGCATGAAGGAAAAGCCCTGCATTACTTTTATTGTCAGTCTGCCTGTCAGACTCCCTCGTTAGGCAGGACCAGGAGGATGGAAAATAGACCAATATTTAGCTCCTTTTTGTGTCTATGTGCGAAGGCAACAATTCTTTTTTTACAAAAATGTACTTGGTTGTGTCCAAAGTTTAATGTACAAGGCTAAGATGACCCTACACAGGGCAGTACAAAGGGGAAAGAGAGAGTTATCCCTTCTTAACCCCGAGCTGAGAGATCTGTTCCTTCCATTCTCAGCTGTGTTTGAGCCCTTCCATGGGGCTGCCTTAGTTATTCCTGGAGGGGAATGTCCTCAATGCTCAACTCCTTGCTGCACTCTGTGCTTTTGGTGCAGGGCAGCTGAAAGTGAAAGAACATTAAAGTAACAGGCAGGAGAGAAGAGAATGAGAGCAGATGCTGTCTGTGGATTTCCCATCCACTTTCACATTGCTGAAGGACACAAGAGAGATAGGAAGGGGAAATCCTCCAGCTGAAACAGCTGCTGGACAAAGACCACTTGCTTTTCCCTGATGCTCACAAATGTCACTTCTCTTTCACATCAAACTAATGTTCCCCTTGAGCAGGGTGACATGGACAACAGCACCCACATCATGGGATGATTGCCCAGGAAGCACAAGCTCCTGGATGGGAAGTGATGCTGTGGTGGTTTTACTGATGTGTGCGTGGCCCCTCAGCTGATCCAGGGTTGGGAGAGTCTCCCCGAGCCCCATGGACAGGCTGAGAAATAAAACATTTTATCATTAAATTATATATAACAGAGAATTATCATCCCCTAGTGGATGGGAGCTCTAGGATAGGAATGGACATCACTCCTCAGCTACTCATTATTGCAAAGGGTCCTCCCCGTGTCTGTCACACAGCTGAGGCTGGACATTGGTAGTTCCAGTCGCTGGCAGTGTTTCCACAGCAGATTTAATTCTTCACATGGTTCCCACTTAGGGCAGTTCTTGGACCTTTGGTGCTTTTGGTTTTCTGTGGTGAATGGTGAATGCATTTTTCTAAGAAGCTTTTCTTTTAACGATGGACAGTAAAGCAAAATAAAAAGCCTTTTACATCACTTATACACAGTAGATAAAGCATTTCTGCCAATTTTTATATATATATATAAATAGCAGAGTTCTCTTTTATCAATTTCCCCCGTATCTTAAAAAAAATTATATCAATTTGTGTCTTTCAAGCAGGGTTGCCTGAACAGTAGGTTAGTTTACATTTAGTATTTCACTGTTGGCAAGAAGTGGTTTTGTGTTAAGCATTTGACCATTTGACCAGCAGATTTCGCTGCCATCATTTAAAAAGAGGTGAACATCATTAAAACACCCTTCCAGGTTTAAAACGGGCAATAAATATAGGTAAGAGCTTGCACAGGGGAATCAGGCTGCCCAGTGCACACGTACTCAGTTGGGTGCCCTGGTCACAGGTACTGGGTTTGTATCTGGATCCCCAGCGTGCTGTGGAATTTGAATTCTTCCCTTCACACAGCATGGACAAGCTCTCACACTCGTTTTACTTGGGGCTCTTTTGCAAAGGAAAATGGCCCTGCTGGAAACTAATCAACATAATTTTTTACTCTTCACAGAGGTCTATTAGCAATCATTGCTGCGGTCTCGGGCTATAAATGGGGACAAGCATATTCCTAAATTCAAACCAAGGAATGTTTTGTATTTTGTATAAAATATCCTTGCCTGGGCTTGTGTCTGGACAGCCTCTTTTGGGGCTTTTTGTGCTTTCTCTTTTCCCTAGATGCTGTAGCTGGCTGTCAGATAGGGAGATGCTGCTGAGAATACTGAAAAAGCTCAAATGAGAATGAATAGGAAAACACAAATTCGAATGCCACCGCTCTTACAGAAACCCTGCACAGCCTCTTCCTATAGATGTGCACAGCAAACAAATATTAGTTTATTAAATGAGACACAGATAGTTTTTATGCTGCCTGCCAATGGAGAAGACAATAATTGTTTTCACCATACAAAGACAGCCACAGATTTTATGGTGTAAAATCCCATTGGAGACAAAGTGCTGCAGATTTATCATGACTAAGCTAAGCAAAGATGTTCTTAGTGCAGACTTTATCTAGTTCTAGCTCTATAGAAATTAGGTTGTCCCAAAGGTTACAACTAAAGGACTAGTTTGTGTTAAGGGTAAACAAGCAACTCATTTATAGTGTAAGAGTGCAACCTCAGTGACTTACCAAACGTGAGGGAATTCTGTGGAGTAAGGGTGTGTGGTGTTACATTCCCAGGTGACTGCAGAAACCACTGCTCAAATTTCTATTTTCTATTGAGTACTTCTGTTGAGAGCCATTTACTTAATTGATAAACACAAATTTGGCTAAAATTTCTCTGGTTCTCAAAGGGAAGCCATTTGATTTCCATCCCTTGCCCTGGTTTCTCCGGGAGCCTGGGGATGGAGGCTGTGGTGTCTCCCATGCCTGCAGTCAAACTGCATCACTGCCCATTTGGGTAAGAGTTAAACCTAAAATGAGTGTGAAAAATTTAAATTCTCATGTATTACAAGAGCTTGCCCATTTATCGGAACAAAAATTATAAGGACCATTAATTTGTGCATATGTAAATTAGTGGAGAGCGGAGAGTGGAGAGGCTTTGCTGATCACCAGCAGTAGCATGTGATGTGCTCCATGGCAGCCATGCCAAGGATGAAATGTGTTGATTGCCTCCGGGGTTAACCCTGCAGCTTTCATGCGGTGCACAAGCAGCTTGTTCTGCTCACCATGTGGCTCTGGAGCACAGGCAGCAAAGGTCACACGAGCAATCAAGATCAGCAGATCCCTCCTCAGGTAGGGACCCCCGTGGCTGCAGGATTAGCTGCTGAGTCTGAGCTAACTTGGAATACACATTTGCTTTTCAATGTCCTGACTGTGTTAGAGATGTTTTTTGATTCATTAATCCATGTCTGTATTTCCGTGAACATGGACAATGCTTGCTGTTTCTTGTTGTTTGTCTGGGTTTTGTCCTTGCTGGGTTTTTTGAGAAATGGAAACGGGAGGAATTAAAAGGTTAGATTGTTTTGATAACGTGTCTCCCTGCTGACAGGCTGCTTTGAGAGCTTTGCTGATGGCATGACTTCAGGAAGAATTCTCTGAGAAAACTAACAGTAAGCATCTGCAATTATCTGATTTTTTTTTAAATATAGCTGAAGTTTTCTAAAATATTTGGTGTTTTAGAGGCACGAGTTTGTTTGCAGTTTAGAGGACCTGAACATCTGACCCGCTTCCATCATACCTGGAATTTTGTACACGAATTTCAAGTTGAAACTTAGAGACCAGACAAATTTTTCTCTCTCTTTTTGTCTTTACTATTCCCATAGCAAAGCACATTTGCTTCAGGAGCCTTTGCAACCCCTCAGCACCTGCCCTGCCCAGCCCTGGAACAAGGGGCAGCAGTGCATCCCTGTAGTGCTGTCTCCAAGCCAGAGATTTGTCAGGAGAAGCCACTGACCTCCTTGTTTCCTTAGCCCTGCAGATCCTTGCCCTCTCATTGCTGAGTCTCCCCAGGGAGGTGGGGATGCTGCTGCCTGGGGGAAGGAGAGCATTTAATCTCATCATCTGTCCCAGCTGCCATCCCTGCTGAGGCTGGAGAGGAGCTCTGGGAGCTATCCCCAGACAGCAATGCACAACATGTCCATTCCAGAGCATCCTCTAAATGAATCCTCAACATTTTCATTAGAGACACTCCTGCTGGACAATCATGGATTGTGACTCTTCCACGTTTTTCCACAGGCAGCGACAGACAATCTGCCTGACATTTAGAAATGCCAGCAATTTTATTAATTCCTCAGTTCAAAAAGTGTTTCTTGGGGCTTTTTGTGTGCTAGTTGCAGGGCAGGAGGGTGATGCAGCACACTGCCAGAACCAAGCTCTTTACACAAATACTGGACTCCTTTAAAACTGTGTTTACCATGGCGCTTGTGACTAACTGGGGAATGCACCTGTGAAGGTTAAGGCAGCTGGTGAGAGCTACAGCTGTTTGTGCTCTGTCCCATGCCTGAGCTCTTTCTGCCTGGAGAAGAGCCCCTTCTGCAGGAACTGAGAGTTCTGTGTGTCTGCCAGCACAGAGGTGTGCTGCTGCCCTTCCTCAGAAGCAGAGCACTCTGACGCAGGCCGCTGTCCACCAGTAATCCACCTGCAATTGCTAATGTCTGCCCTTGTTCCAGGATCACACTAAATTCAGACCAGAGGACCATGCATGCCAGGGCTTCTCCCTACTGCAGGATTGCCTGCTCCTTGTCACTGCTTTCTCTCTGGGAGGAGAGCTTGATGGTGACTCACACCACTGGATTTCCCATTTAAATGACTGGGATTAGGAATGTTTGCTCTGTATCACATCTACATTTATTTTGAGGTCAAATTTGCTGTTCTGGATTGGAAATCCTTCTCAGTGGTTGGTACAGATGTTGTTTTGTTGGATGTAAATCTACCCATGGGCTGCACATAGTGAATCAGAGCCAAGGTTACTTCACTTTTAAATCTCCAGTGACTACCCAGTAAATAACAGCTCTTGAAATCCTGAGTCTATTAGCAGAAAATACAACTATAGGTCACTCCAAAAGGAATGACTCATTGCAGTGAGGTTAGCAGCGAAGAGGGAAGAGGGTTCTGCAGTCGGTTGATTTGGTTTATTAATGCAACAGCTACTTCAGCATTAGCAATTCTATTTAGTGTGTAGTGACTGAGAAAATCAGATGCCTTCCTGTTCCTGCCATTGGCATGGAGCTGCTTTTTGCTGAAAATGGGAGGGATATATAAAGTGATCCCAGGGTAGGAGGTTATGCATGCATTAAGGTGACAGCCATGGGTGCTGGCCACTAATTGTGAAGCAACTGTGGGTTAGAGCAAGGTCTTAAATCCTGCTGTTGAGAGCTTTTATTCTTTGACCTGACTTGCTGCAGAGGAATGGGTTTCAATTTGGAATAAATTTTGACCCAAATAATTGAAAATTAATCTCACTTCATTTTACATAATGCTTTATGATAATGCAATTGTAGCATGTTTAGTGTGGGGCACAGAGGGCAACAGTCTACAGAAGCTGACATTTTGCATAAAGAAACAAAAAGAGGTCCTGAGTTTATCTAATCAAACTAATAGCAGCAGTTGAGAAGATTAACCTTTCTAATAATGACTTCCCCTCTTTTATGTATTTTGTGGAGGTGGTCACTTGCAGGTATCAGTTTGTGACACTCAACAATTACATTCTGTGCAGTGTGGTAAATGTGAGCTGAACAGTTTCCTGGGTCAAGCAAAAGCAGAAGAGATCAGGCCAACCAGGGTGAAAAAGTGAACTCTAACAGAATAAGTGTATTGCAGGTCAAGTGCTGCTTGAATGAAGCGATGCTCAGTCAAAGTTGCTGGATACAAAATACTTTCCTTCTTGGGGAGTTATCAGAAAATATGCACTCAGTGAACCAGAAAACTGTGAAATTATTTAATAAAATTAATCCTCGGCTGTGAATAGGAAAAATGTCAGATTTATTTTGCATCTAGATTTCCATCCCAGCAAATATAAATTTATCCCTGGATTCTTTTGTCCCGATTTTAACATTTGCTCTGTTGTATTGAATATAGTCCTATACCCAGTCCATGTTTTCATAGTAAGTGTCGAGTTACCATAAAAAAATAAGGAAACAATATGTTTTCAAGTAGGATTTAAAACCACAGTATTCGTGTTTAGCTTACTTTCGGGTGTAAGCCAAATAATTTCATTACATATCCTTATACATCTGATATTTGTTTTCTTTTATTTGTCAGCACAATCTCATGTTCCTTGATCTGGAAGATATAGACATTAATTTCCCACATCCCTACCAAGGTTTCCTAAAGGAGTATTCACTCTAACTTGTATTGGAAAGTGGAACTTTTCACACCAGCTGATGCTGTTTTGCCCAACTCTGTCCGTCTCCATCTTCTGCTTCCCTGTCAGCCCTGGCCTTTTTTCCTCTTATCATACCCCTCCCAGAATGAAGGATTCAATGGACTGGCCTGCTTTTTTCTCCATACTCTGTGTCTTGGCCTCCCCAAGCCACCACCTGTTGGAAAGCAGCTTCCTGCTCCCTTTGACAGCACATCCAAAGGGTGAGGGAGTTTTTCCCTGCAGCTTGCTCTTCTGCAGTATTTTCCTTGCCAGCAGCTCCTTGCAGTAAGGAGCACGTGGACAGACCTTGCCTCCCCAGTGACAGAAAGTGGCACTTGTGATGCCTTGCCCCTCCTGGGTCAGTGAGCTGCTCTTGTCAAGCAGCATCACCCCCTCAATGAGCTGTGCACGGCCGGCGTGGCCTCCCTGCCAGTGCTGTGTGAGCTGGATCCGAGGGGACACTCTTGCTTTGGGGTCAGGCAGGACTGAACTACTGGCAGCTTCCAGCCCCATTAACTCCTCTCAGAGCCCTGTTCTGAGCTGAACTGGGCTGTGTGCATGGCTGGAATCAGAACTCCAGAGGAGCTGCCATGGTCAGCGTTGCCTCTGATGCGGTGCTGGAGCAGCCAATTTGAATGGTCGTGTTCTCTGTCCCAGCTCAAACAGCTCCTGTTAAAATCCTCCTTCGAGCTCCCCTCTGCTTCATTTTCTCTGGGTTTCAGTCAATGTCAAAACATCCCTTGAATGAACAGAATTAGGACAGAATGGGGAGGGCACGATTTCTCTGCTTGCATAGGAGTAGTTTGGGACTGAAATCAGCAGTGCTCTTTGAAAGCTGAGTTATTTCCATGAGGGTGCCTTAGGAGTGCAAAACGTTATTAGAATATGCATTATTATTTTGAATTTCGCCTGTCAGTACTGACATCAGTGACAGGAAAGGGCACTACACTGGAAATACGATCTGTTCACCTTTCCCCAACATGATGCAGCACAAAGACAGGTGATTGTTACACTCTGCTTTTACTTGGTAGCTCGGTCCCAAAGGATATTGTATTGCTGGATGACATTGTGCTGCAGTGTCTGTGCCTGATTTTATTTTGAGTAAGTCATACCTCTTTATACATAGATAATGAACCTGCCGTGCACCTGGCACAGGCTAAGCAGTGTTATTTAAAACAGGAGAGTCTGAGCATGCCTGAAAGCGAAGTTCTCTCATAAGTATAAGCTGCAAACCCTTATTCAACATTAAATCAAATCAATGTTAATTTGTGAACTAATTAGCATTTCAGGCTTGGAGTTTTTTTCAGCAGTGTGGTGATTTTGTATATAATGCTATGTGATTGTACCGAAGTACATAATTATGGAGCTGAATACATTGTCTCCTGCTGACATGTTGCAAAAGGAGTTTCTTTCAGCAAAGGATGCTCGCTACATCTGAATTAAAATACAGACCCACAGCCAAACCCCATGCACGGACTCATAGCTGAGGCAGTATCAGAATTTAGGGGTCTTGTCGAAAAAACAGGCTGAGAATATATTAACTGAGTTTACTCATTCCTATTTCTACTATATTTTCATGAGGAATGGCAAGATATCCTTTGGTGTGAGACAGATGATGAGACAGGTATTCTGAGTGGGGAATATGCATCAAAGAAAACTGAGTGGTTTAAGTAGATTTTTTTTTAAACTCTGAAGTCTGACTGCTGGAGAACAGGAACTGTCAGTACTTGCTCAGCTCTGTGTTCATTTTCACCCAGAATCCTCTCCCTGGCAGCAGCCAGCACCAGGCAGCCAGAGATTGTGTCAGGAATTTTGTAATGGCTGTCTCTCTTAAGGAAAAACTGATGGAAGTCTCCTGTACATTTACCTATATTTACACAGCAACAAGCACTTTAATTTAAATACTATTACCCACACTCTAGTTTGCCTTAAAACAGTTTTAATAATATTTATGCCCTTTGTGATCCTTGATGACACTGATTTTGTTTAAGTAACATGGTTAAGATAAAAGCCTCTTTCTCACCAGAGTGCAGAACACACAATCTGCCCTGACAGGAGAACACTGCACTCATCTAATGTAAATATATGAGACAGTAACACAGCATCTCTTATGGCTACAGCTTGTAACCCTGTTTGGAAAAAAACCCAACAAAACCACACATAAATTGTACAAGGTTTTGTAAAATTGAAGTCAAGCATGTGCACATAACTCCCTGTAGGATCTCTGAGTCAATCAGCAAAATTTCACATCCCCAGAAAACTTTTGTCCAGGTGAGAGAACTCCTGCTCAGCTGCTCACAGGAGCCAAACTATGACTGATTGTTGTGCTGGGACTCACTGGTCTCCTCCTCCTGGCTTTGCTTTGATGGGGGGGAGTGTGGGGCTGTCAGAGGCTATTTTGGATGTTTGCCCTTTTGGACTAACAGGTTATTCTTGCCTGAATTGCACAGAACCACGATTCACACCCTTCTTTATTAATTGAAGAATTAAAACTCAGATGTGCTGGAATTTAAATGGTCACGTTCAGCTGTCTGGGTTTGACTCTGGATGAGCTGACAGTGACACGTCATCCTCTCAAGCTGTTGCTTTGGCTCTCTTTGTAGGCTGTTTTTATTTGGGGTCTGCTTCCTGCCTAGAGCTGGGGATGGTTGCAGTTGGAAAGGCTGCAGACTTAAATTTTCAGTCTGGTGTTCCAGGAAAGTGAGGCATTTTAGATCTCTCTGTATACTTAACCTCTTGGTCATTCTTTTAAAGGCCTCAGCTAATTTCAGCCAAATCTGACAGGCCATTAAGTTCTCTCAGATCTCATACAGGTAACAGGCTAAATTGATTCTCAGACCTGAGAAATAGTTATAGACTGAGATTCCAAAGGTCCTGACTGACTCATCTGAGAGGTGCTGGAAGTCCTGTGTCTGGATATTAGCTTTCTTCAAGTCTTGCCTGTGAGATTGAGTTGCCTAAGAAATCAAACAAAGTAGCTGTGACAGTACAGCCAACTCATTCTCTTCTGCTCTTCAGTCCAGAAAACCTTGTAACTTCACGTGATTCAGCTGCACCCACCAAATCCAGTAACATCGGCCTTATGGTAAGATAAACACCAAATATATTTATTTATTAAACCTGCCCTTCCCCTAAACACTCAATGAATTCTCTCTATTACAATTTAATGAAATGCTGTGGATCTCAGCCCACCTTTTACAAGCAGTCATGTTACTTCTGAAAATCTGCGTTACTAGATGCAAACCAGACGAGAGAATTTTCAGTTTTTTCATGACTTTCTTATATTTATATGTTTTCAGGCCTTTAAAGGGTTTAATATTTCTCCCAGTTGCATCTTATGATTGACTCTACACAGTACAAACACCCAAACATGCCCATATTTTCAATGCAAACAGCAGAAATTTGGACTATTTAGAAAAACACAATTGAGTCCAAGAACCACAATAATTATATCCCTGGTTATTTTGAGACAGAGAAAATATTTCAATCCACACTCTGTGTTTATATGCTAAAAATGTTTCTTCTTGTCTGAAGTAGCAAATTTACCTCAGGGAGCTTTATTTTTGGTTACACACTTAATGCAGAACTTTATTTGCATCACAGAAAGATCACATCTTCCCCTTGCCTATTTCAGCTTCTCCATACCAAACCTCAGGCTTTCCTATTATTTGTAAAATTGCTTTTGTTTCCAGTTGGGATCAGATGTAGAAATGGGAAGATCAGGACATATTAGAATTTGTAGCTAGGGGAGAATTCTGCTCCAAGTGCTGGGTGTTAAACTGTGGAGGGGAGGAGGGGATGCACAAGACAAAGGAAAGGGTTTAGAATAGGTTTTTTTGGAAATCTGATTGATATTACCCTGCAAAAGAACAAGAGATGAGCACAGGAGGAGTGAGGTATTAAAGCAAGGAAAGCAAAATACATTCATAATCATGCTGCTCATGATTTTATACCTCCGAAATTTTGAGGTGAGTGATCTTGCCTATTTGGGAAGAAAGGTGGCACAGGCTTATCAATCAATTAGGAACCCTCAGGACGTATTCCAGGGAGAAGGTGCAGAGAAAATGTTCATTTTTAGATATTTGTGGAGAAATTGCAAGAATGTTTCAGCTTGTGTGGCCAACACCAATCTGCTTAGGCATTTCCCTGGCATCTCCCTGTTTGCAGTGAATTTATAAATGAATTATTAAATGGATTCTACTGTTATTAGGAGTGTATTTTAAAAAAAAAAAATTAGGCAAATATTACAAGATCAGAGCAACTCTAGAGATAAGGTCTGTTCTAATTTCTAGCAGCAGCTGCAATATCAAAGGGGTTAATTTAGATCATCAAGGTTTCATCTCCTTGCCCTCTAAGGTCTGATTCATAAAGCTGAAGAGATGAATTCAGAAATTTCCAGAGACAAATGGGGGAGAAAATCAAGATATATGAAAAAGGAGGGTGGAAAATTAAGTTTTGTCTCAGTGTATGTGGTTACCAAGCAGGGCTTGAAATTCACTTACATTCTTGTGCAGATAAGGTGGTGAGATGTTTCCCTCATATCCTGGGCCAATTCTCAATATTGAAACAGATCAATGATCCATTTAGCCTCCATCACTGAGTAATGCTGGGGAGAAATGCAGAAATCCTTGATGATGCATTTAACGGCTTAAAACTAGAGATGAAATTGTTGCCAGCCAGTCTTTGTCTTCTGCTCCTAAAACACAAACACTAATCAGTCACTATTGTACTGCTGGTTTAGCTCATGTATTTGTGCATGAAGTCAACACTAAACTTCTTGCTGATCTTTTCTAAGTACCCTGCTCTGCTCTTAGTATCCAGGTTCCAATTCAGCAGGTTAATTGAACACTGTTTAACTACCACTGTCTTTAGCTGAACACCATCTTTCTATTAACCTTAATTTAGTTTTGCTCTAAACAAGCATTTGAATCTTTTAGAACACACACAAAAAAACCCCAGCTCAGGATTGGTGTAATTCTAAACCATCCAGCTCAGAAAGTAGAAGGTGTGATAGACAGTTATACTTAAATCCTCTTCTAAACAGATGTGCCACATTGTGGCCATCACTGGATACAGCTCTGGAGACCGATGGAGTCTAGGAGGAGATTTTCAAAACATTAATTTTAAGGAGGGCCATGATAAGTCACTGCTGCAGAGAGAAAGAAAATCATCTGTTCCCTGTGTGCCTGGTGGGAAGGATGTGGGGAATGGTGCTGGGCTTAAATATCCGTTGTCTGGATCTAAGTTCCATATAAACCAAGAAGATAATCAAGAAACCACTACTTAGCAGGGATTTCTGTATTTAGGGGCAGAAGAGGTGATCAGAGAAGGAGAGGATTCGACTGATGCTCTTTGATGTGTTTTTACTTGAAATATGAAGGTAGGAGGAGAAAAAGAACATGGTGTTAATTTGAATCAGTTATGAGAAAAGACCAACACCCTCATGCACCTTGGTTTATGTCTCAAAAATGTGACATAGGCTCTGAGAAAGGAAAAATTTGAAGAGCAAACAGTGGGTATTCTTTAAATGCAAAATAGGCTCCTAACTGAGCAACCAAAGCCTGGCTATATTGTGTCTGGATTAAATTTCCAGTGGTACCAGCAGACAGATAACCCTCTTTCCTTTGCAAACAGCAGACAGCTTGAAACCCAGTGAGAGCCCTGCCTTTTTAATTTTCTTCTGTAAATGCTGATTTCAGTCCTATCTGCTTTATATAACAATTGCAAGTTTAGACACAAACTCAGAAAATGCCAATGGTTTTTTTTTTCCCCTTGATTATGCATGGAAAAAGTCCAGGCTGTTTCTTCCTGCTTGCTTTTTCCAACACAAAGGACAGCAACGAGCTAAATTTCTGCCTAGAGAATTCTCAGCACAGGTGTGCAGGCAGAGGGATAAATCCCCTGAGCAGTGCAGAGGGGAGAAGTCATTACCCAGTTAGAAACATAGGGGTTTGTTCATTCTCACATTACTGACATGCCTTAAGTCATCAGCTCAGTTCAGTTTATTAGTAGAAAGAAATTCTCTTATTCTGATCTGGAAACTGTACATTCCCTCAAATTATAAGCATAACTATGGAGATGGGTGGATACCTCTCTAAAAAGCTGATGAACAGGAATGATAAACTGCAGCAGTGTGTGAGGGAAGTCTCTTCCCTTCAGCTGTACCTTGACAGGTACCTTCAGGAGCCAGGAGTGTCTGGCTCTGTCCAGCAGCACAACCAAGCTGCAGAGTGGTGTGGACTCCAGCTGTTGCCTATGGAAATGATGGTCAATAATTATATTTCTTCTCCAGCTAACATAGGGATGCTTCTTATTCTCTGAGGCACCTCTGTAGGAACCCCCAGGTGCAGGGATCTAAATGACCTTCTTCCCATTCTATTTCTTAGATCTTGATGAAATAAAATCAGAATAGTGGTCTGTAATGTATTGAGGGAGGAATGCAGACACAGAGAAACCAGGATTAAGTTCTGATAGCATCAAAGTCTGTTATCTTTTTGCATTTGCTTTTTTATTGTGTGTCTGTGAATCCACATGGTTTCGTAAATTTTCCCTTCCTGATGCCTATCTCTTTGTTCCTTGAGAAAAAACCAGTTGAGGATGTCTGTATTGTTGAATTGACCTCATCAAATTCAGCCCACAGCCTTTAGGAACTTAAAACAGAAAGTCGTGGAGCACCTGCACAGATCCTTGTTTACCTCAGAAAATCTTATAGCTTTAATAACAAATGTTGTCCTGGTTTATTTCTGAGCTTTCTGAAACCATCCTTGCAGAGGGAGGACCGCTCAATGTGCTACATTTTGAATTAACAAGTTAATCTATAGCTTCTTGCTGAAAGTCAGGGGAAGCAATTACAGCTATGTATTAGATCACTTTAATTTCAGGTATACGTTCAGATATATCTTCATTGGCCCAAAGAAGGACTGGGGTTTGGACAGAGAGAGGCAACAGTGATTAGCCAAAGCAGCCCATGTTCCTTTTCCTCATGCAGTTTAATCAGTCACTCGCTTACATGACATTTTTCAAAAGCCCTTCATTACTCTTCAAATGATTCAAAAGATGCCTGGTTCTGTGACAGTGCTGTCTGTGTTGTCTATTGTTGCTGCTTCACAGGCAGGACCATTGATGTGTCATGTCCAAGAAGGTGCCATTAACAGAAGTCCCAGATTTGATAGTTTGATGCCAATATGAGAATGATTGATGATAGAAAACAGTTAAAATGAGTTTTCTCATTCTTCTCTGGCACAGGTGACCTGCCACAACCAACCACAGAGCCCTCTTACACAGAGCAGCATTGTCATTTGCTTTTTTCTCAAATTTCTTCCTGGCAAAAATGTTTCTTGCTCAGAGTTGTTATAAATTGGGTGCTCTGGATTGCTGGGATTTGCCTCACTTGTGGGGTGAAAATTTGTCAGGGTAGGGCAGAGGCTCCCTCCTACCCCTGGAAAAGCAGAGCAGACTGCTGTAGCTGCATATCCCTTCTGCCTCTCCTCTGTGGTGTCTGCAGAATTTCTCAGTGCTGCAGGGCATTTTCAGCTTCATGTCTGAGTGCTGCTGGAGTTGCCACCTCATTTGCCAGACTGGTGACCAGACCTGCATCCTATTATCCTTCCTGGTCCCTTCCCTCATAGCATCCTCAGAGCTCTGCACTTTCTAATGACCTCCTACTTCTGTCCTCCTTTTTGGTCCCAAGGTAAAGTGAGGACAAAGAGAAATTAATGCAGATGAAAATCATTCCAAAAAAAAATTTAGAAACTGCTAATGTATGTGGTAGAATAATGCAGTGTGAATTTTTAGGCATTACAATCAGGGAGGGCAATTTGTTTTACCTTATTCTACTGTTTTTGCAGAGCCATGGTCTACACTGGGTGCAGGGTATTCCCTGTGGTAACCTGGTGCTCTCTTAGCACGTGTCCCCCTCCTCAGACCTCATCATCAGCTGTAATTTATCTCACTGGGCCACCCCATTCCTGTAACCCACTTACTTGAGGCTGAATTTAGCCATTAATCTATAAATTTCTGGATTTTTCTGGCTGAGTGAAGAGTCTGTCATAAGAAAATATGAATTATTTAGAAATAGTATTTCAAAACAGAGCAGGTAGAAAGCACCTGTGACTGGGAGAAGACAAGAGCCTTCTCCAGCTGCAGTCATTCCTCAGTGTTTTAGATTTCTCCAGCACACATGAATCATTGGTTGCACTGTGGCACGAGTCATTTTGAGGCGAGCACCCCAGCTGAGGGGTGTGTGGAGGTGCCTCAGGACAGCAGCAGGAGTGTTGCATGTTATGGTTATACCTATACATAAGATTGGAGTGAATCTTAGTGGTTCTTTGGCCATGGAGCGTCCTTTTCCTGCACACCCAGGAGTTAGTGATGCAGAAATGCAGCAAAGGCGTTAGGGGAACAGTGGAGCTGCTGCAGAGGCAGACACTGGACATACCTGGAGGAAAGCAAAGCAGGTATAGAAGCAACAGCCTACTTGGAAACACTCTGCCTGCTAATGAAAGGGAAAACAGTGATGAGGGAGTGTGAAGGGGGATTATTACTGAACCATTCACACCTTTTGCAGAGCTCCTGATTCTCTATTCAGACTATTTGACGATACACTGCCTCATGGAATTTGCAGAGTTACTGCATGGTATGAAATGAGCAGGTGTGGGGATTCTTCCTTTTCTTTTTTAACCAGCCATTTCCAAAGTTCGGCTTTCTCTCCCTGTAGTAAACACCCTAGTTTTAAATTCAGTAGTGTAAGGCATCCATCTCCATCTTTTCCCCCTGCCTGCACTGAACAGGGAGCTTTTGGATGCTGAAAGAGATATCTCACAGATTGCAGCTCGCAGTTGGGAATGAGGAGGAGTGATCGGCACCGTGCTATTCTCACATCCCAGTGTGCTTTCTGTAATGTGAGAGGATTATTACTGATGCTCTGCTGGCTCTATTCATTGTTGTGAATGAATTATGCTTTTAAGCTGGGCATTAGCCTAAAAATACCTCCAGTAACTTAAGTGGGGATTATTATTACTGGTTGTGTTTAGGGTTGTTCTTTAGAGCCCCACAAGAAGGGAACCCATTGTGCCAAGCACTGTGAGATGCTCCCTGCCACAGTCAGGGTCTGTCAAAACCCATATATTTTGGGTGAGGTTGAGGATAAAGCACCCAAATGGGGATTACACACAGCACAGACTTTTCTGCCAAAGAATGTGAGAAAGACTGACATCTTCTTCCTCCTGATACTCTGGTTTGTCTGAGGAAAGGACAGCATCTATCCCCCGCCCTGGTCTGGATTTGTGTGATGTGGGCAAGAGTCCTCCCACCAAATATTTTAATGCTTGTCTTTATCTGCTCCTACTGGCTGCAGCTTTGTTTGCTCTCTGTGGACTTGCCTGGGATGTCACAGGATTGTGGGGTGAGGGATGGTGGGGCAGCAAAGGCAGTGAGTGCAAGCACCGTCCCAGTCCAGCTCTGTGTTTTTCTCTTCAATTTTGTCACGGACCTTTAATGCTGAATTATTGAGCAATTGAATCTGGAAATGCATTTCACCATAAAGAGCATTTTAAAGAAGAAAGCAAGGAGTCAGGTTACTCAAGGCATTGCCTTTGGAATGCTTATGGGGAAAGCTGTTGGGAGGAAACAACGCAGACGAGTCCCTGTGCTTTCTCATTCGCAAAGATTCAGTTGCTGTCTTATTTCTCCCATCATAATTGTCTCTCTGAATTTTCCAGGTGGATGCATCACAGGGGCTGGAATGTAGCCTGACAGGTAGAAATCAAAAGCAGCATGTCTTAGTGATGCTTCGTCAGCTGTGAATAACAAGAAACATTCGGGGGTTTGTTCTGGAAATCCAGATGCCATCCACTGTCAGCTCTCAGCTGCTGCTGCTCTGGGCAAACCTCATAATATGTCACAGGCAGAACATTTGCTGTGCCCTGGATTTTGCTCCCACGGACATTTGCCTAATCTGTCTGTGTGGCAGCTCTAAATCAGGTGTCACCTTCTGTCTGAACTGAAATCTCTATTGCCCCTGCAACTCTGAGTCCAGAGGACAATAGTGAATATGTTCTGGGGATGATTTGTGCTTAATTCTTAACAACTTAGGTGACTAAATGCATGAAGTCAGAAAGCAAACACAAACTCTCCAGAGCATTATGTTTTTGCATAGTGATGCTGATAAATAACCCAACAGTGGAGAGGATGAGACCTGCACCAGCCAGTCAGAGCTTGGGAGTGACCTCCCCACCTCATATATAAGGGATAACCACTCCCATTTCCAGTCACACACCCATTTCCAGCACAGTCTGTGAGCAGAGGTCCGAACACGTTACTCTATTTGTGTGTGCAGGTTTCTATATATTCTGAAGTGACTTAGCCTGGATATTTTAGGATGTTTGTTTGATATAGTGATATACGTGAGAATACAGAGATCTATTAATTGGAAGAACAGTATTTAGAGGTTTATATGTGTGCTGCATGCTGCCAACCACACTTGTATCACTGGGTATTAAACTGGTATTTTGTTTGACAGCGCACTTCATAATGCATTATAGGAGTAATATTTTATCAAGAGCTCAAGTACCAAAAGGAGTGCATTCCCCACAGGACTCTCTTCTCTTAATGTGCTTAAGGTTGTATTCAATATTCAGGAAGCTCCTTGTATTCTAAATCCAAAAGGTACCACTTCAGAGATGTAACAAAACACGTTTTTCTTCCTCGTAAATTCCATATCAACAAGCCAGTGGTAAAAAGTTAATTAGAGCACCCTTTCAAACTCCAGGCTTCAGCAGGTAAAAATAGGAGAAAAAACAACGAAATGCTTGAGAGTGCTGTGTAATTTCTTCAAATAAAGATCACTAAAGTTTCTGACAAGGCTTTGATGCTGAAGCACTGCCTTGCTCGTAGCAAACACCCAACTAAAGCAAATCCTCGACCTGTGTGACAGGCCCTGAACGCCTCCATTAGCATGGCGTCATTCTAATGCATTTAGCGTGTGTGTTTAATGCTAAATGCATTAGCACTTAATGTCAGGAGCTCCAGACCCGCTTGAGTCAAGGGGTTAACACAAATTAAGAATTGCAAGAGAGATTTGTCACTCTTTATAGCTCTGTGTTAGGAGTCCTAATTTCATTACTGAAGCTACTCTGTAAAGAAAGAGTATTATTTTTGTGTTAGGCTCTTTTTTTTCTTTAGAAAATAAAGAGCAATTGCCCTGCTCGCACTTGGTTCCACAGTAACACCTCCTGAGCAGGCCCACTGTAACATCATGTAGATACATGCAGTAAGAGAGTAAAGCCTGCAGAATACATTACCCAAGAAAATTTAACCACCCTGTTTAACTATCAGGCTAACATTATAAAATCAAGTTGGGAATGGACACCTATGGCTAAAGGTGGGCTTTGTTTTGTTTATTCTGTCTAAACCCAGACCATTTTGGACTTCAGTTGCATGAGGGACAGAGGCCAAACTATGAAATACAGCACCCCAGGCCACAGCTCCAGGGAGCTTTCCCTCAGCACCAGGTGAGGGTTAAGCAGCCCTTAACCTTCCCACTTGACCTTGCCCCTGTTGGTGTTTGCACAGACAGTGGCACAGCTGTGCAGTGATTCTCACTGGGATCAGCCCAGGTGAAAAACAACATGGGAGGGGGATCTGGATCTACAGAGGAGTTGGGTGAAGGGCTGGAATGAGCACAGAGGGATGGGCATCAGTTTTGCCATATTGCTGGGGACTGCTTAACTGCACAGAGCTCATTTTATTATTCAGTGTGCAGTGAGGAGGATGCACCTGGTCTCTTTTCCAGCACTGCAAAGCAACAGGGATTCATTGCCTTAATAGGAATTTCTCCTACCAGTAGTGTTAAAGTCAATGGGACCACAAACAGAGCGTAGAGAATATGCCAGTCTCGGTAGGGTCAGGATCAAGAGCTGTTATGTTGATTGACCTCAGGAAAAGATTATTTTGAAGGGGTTTTTAAATGATTTTAATTAAAGCGTGTATTTAGATGAGTGGAGTTTATGCTAATTACACTTGTATGTCACCATCGTTCTTGAAAAAGTTTTAGAAATCTTAAAAACTTGAGCTTCTCCCAGTGCTTCAGTGAGATGGTGCTGAAGCCATCCCCACAGAAAGGCGGTGAGGGAAACGTTTGCTCGGCCATCGCCGGCATGTCAGGGCCCAAGGGCACCAACAGGTCCTGACTGCCCTGACCAGCGGCCTCCCTGCAGGAACCTGCAGCCCAGGGCTCCATTCCAGCTTGTCCCTGGTCCTTGCTGAGCTGTGTCACAGGGTAATGTGGCAGGAATTAAGGTGTTGTCTCCCACTTGGTCCCTATTCAGAGACCTTTGCTCTGTTTTCCTTGAGGACAAGTTCTTGTGCTTCGTACTTTGCTACACTTGGAATGTCTTGCTCCTGACAGTAGCTAGATGTGGAGACAAACTTTGTGTAGCAAATCTGGCCTTGTGGTTTGTGGGCCAGGTCCAGCCTGAGCAATATTTCTGTGTGATTTGCTACCTTTCCTCCAAGGAAGGTGTAAGTACTGCTGTAAGAGCACCCTCCCTCTGCCTTCAGCAGCTCCTGCTGAGACCCGGATCTCAGGGGGTCTGATCCTGCCCTTGTCACTCTGTGAAGGGTTGCCTCAAGATCCCAATAATTTGTTTTCTCCTGTCACTACCTCACTCCTCTGCCCCAGTGCCTCCCAGCTGCAGCCTTGGTTCACACAAGGACCAGAGACACTGTTGGGTCTTCAGAGAGGCCCAAGCACTCATCTCCCTAACTCAAAGCCTAACCCGTGTATTTCCCTTCCCTTTCCAGGCATGCTGGGATCCTTAACCTTTCAAAGTGCTCTTAACATCCTTCCCTTTTCCATAACTTGCCTTGTTGCTAACATGCCAGCACAATCCTGGGATTATGGCTACAACAATGAGTTGCTACACGGAGAGATGGAGCAGAGCTGTACCCCAAGGGAAGAGCCGGCTGTGGAGCAGCTCATTCCCTGTCCTGCTGCACTGCCTCAGCCTGCAGCAGTTTGTTCATGTAGCCCTAGGCCAGCACCAGCCTCATTAACCCTGCCATGGCCCCAGAGCACGTTGCTATCAGATGAGACAGTCCAACATTTTCTGTGTGTGCAAGAGCTTGAAGTGGTTTTCTTAGTCTGAAAACCAGCCACCTGATCAGCTGTAAGTTACATGCTTGACAGCAGTGATAAAACACTTATAAAATAAGATGTATCAATAACAGAGTCTAAATTGACTATAGGAGGTATGTGGCATTGAGCATCCCTCTGCTTATCTTAAACTGATTGCAAGGTATCATTTTAAATTGAGGGGAAAATCCAGTTAAAAATGTATTCAGGGGAGGAAATCAGCACAAAGTGTCTCCTGTAAAAGTGTGCCTTGATTTTAATGTTTATGGCTTTCATTTCATGAAGTGTTAGATGAGTGGATAAGCAACAGGAATGATATGATAAGGTTGTCTGTGTTCTGCATTCACATTTGGGTAAAAATTCCAGACGAGAAAGAGAGCCCTGTGATTTGTCATGCACGTTGTGCTGGCTTTCACAGAGTGTTCTGAGACTGATTTAGCTGATTTTGGATGAGGTGGAAATTAATTAACAGGTGTCAACAACCATGGCTCCCCATGAAAATCTGAGTGGGGAAGGAGAATGGATCTCTGGCTCTGCCACCCAAAGCATCAAGAGAATGGATAGGGAGCAGGGATAACTGGTAATAGGAAGTGAGACAGAAACCTGGAGCTAATGGGAGTGTGATCCTCATTCTCTAACAAGCCCTGCGGGATGTGGCAGTAACAGGGCATCTCCAGGACAGGCTCTTGCAGCAGGATGGATGTGAATGTCTGGCTGGCTGGTGTGGGCAGGAGTCTGATCTTGGTTCTCCCTCCATCCAGCCCTGGCTGTAAGGCTGCCCTGCTAATCCCTAGCCCAGCTGTCTGTGCTCTATAAAACGAGACCTTTCCTTCCTCATACATCCCTGCTTTAGCACACCTTGAAACTGGAGAGAGTGATAAACTGAGCTCAGGCTGTTCCTTGGGAAGAATTACAGCTGTCTGAACAGCCATGCAGGCAGGCTGGGTATTTTCCTCTCTACGTTGCCATTTTGAAGTGACATTTGCTTTATCCAAGCAGTCATATTAAAATCATGCATCTCAGTAACCCTTGTTTATTAGTCTATGCAGTATTTGTAATTTCCAGATGTTTTACTGTGGTTTTGGTAGAGTCTTCTTTATATTGTGGAAACTTTTTGAAAAAAAAAATTAAAACAACAAAATAAACCCAAAAGCCAACCCACCAAAACCCGTTAAAATTCCTGACTTCTTATGTGCTGTACCAAGTATATAAACATTCCTCTGTATTTCAGGGGTTTTTAATCTGTGACCTCCCCACTATAAATCTCAATAGACAAATTTAGATCTCAACACAAAACCAAATTGCTTGCTGTTTATGAAATGCATATATTTGTGTTGTAAGTGCAATCCAATAACACCACTATTGTCAGGATCGCTTTCTTTTTGCTTATTGAAATTACATGCACATTTAAAATAGATTTATAACTGCCTATTTCCATACCGAGCAAAAACCTGGCATTTCACTAGCTGTGCCTTTGATAGTCAAGACTTCTGTAGATGTTTTCATGATTTCCTTCTGGTTAGTGGAAACAGGAGCTGTTTATTTTGATGGTTTTTATTTTTCGCATCTACAGCTAAAATTGCATCTACTCAGTTATGTCAGTGCCACAGTTGTCATTTATTAAAAATACATGTAGTTTGAATGGCACTTTATACATATAGATTAATGGAAACTTTTTTTTATATACTTACAGCAAGTAGAATCTAACTCCAGGTTGAATTTTGCTTCTAAAACCTGAATTTACCGAATGGCCAATACCCTGTGACTTTGCTGGCGCTTGTACTCTCACTCCTAAGTGAAAGTGGGGAGCGTGCCTGGCGTGACAACTCTTCCAGGAGTGCCTCCCTCAGGGGCTGCTTGGTCCTGCTGCTCACCCTTGGCTCTTCTGGGTGCTGCTGTTTGTCCAAGGACTAACAGTGGGGAGCAAACTTACTTAGACTCTGCAGACATTCAGCTCAGCTCAGCTCGAGACTGGCTTGAAAAACCTTTATTCAACTGTGATAGAGAGCAAACATAACCTCAGGGACTTGGGATCAAGCAGATGGAAAGGAGTTTAACCCCAAAACACTTCCAGCTAGAGTTCTTCTTTATACAGCATAATCCTCTTATGTATCCACCTATTTCTTATCTCACTGAGTGGTTGAATATTTTATTTGCAAAGCTTGTATGTGGGCTTCATTTATATTGCATGCTCTGTGTTCAGTGCATGCTGTGTGTCTTTCCATGCTGGGGTTGTGCACTTCCCAGGCTGCATCTCCTCGTCCACACGACATCACAGAGCCAAGGACAGACCTTGGTCCGTCCTTGGACAGCTCCCTCTGTTTTTTGCTCTCACAGCATGCTCAGGGAGTGTTTGGACAATGCTCTCAGGCACTTGGTGGAATTTTTGGGGTTGTCTTGTCCAGGTCCAGGAGCTGGACTTGATGATCCTGTGAGTCTCTTGCAGCTTAGGGATGATTTTATGATCAGAGTATACTCTTAAGACCTTCATAGAACTGTTCTTACTTATGCCAGCCTTCACCCAAAGACAAAGTTGGGACTTTTTTCTTCCTTGTTCCCAATAATTTGCTTGCAGCATGTGCTTCTTAGTATGCACAAGACTTTTTGGGGTCGAGGGCTCACTGGTGATCCCAGGTTCATCCAGCATCAGCTGGAATGAATAACTGCTCCTTGCAATCCAACCAAATGGAGAAGGTAGGATGTTCTGGCAGAGCAGGACCTCACAGGCAGTAACGAGACTGTATCTGAAAAGTGCTAAAGAAGTACCCCTAGAGGGATTATTAACGCACAGAAATAAAATGAAATTTTGAATGCTAAATAACTAAACAAAACCCAAAGACAGATATTAAAGCCATTCTGGAAAGGCTGTAAATCAGTTGCAGGCAATAGGTTGGGACAGAGTGTGGAAGTGCTGGAAACACATCTGTCATCAGGGAAGGTGTAGCAGCCTTGCTTCCCGACTGCAGAGGGAGAAGCCTTGATCACAGCTGTCACTGAAGCACTAATTTCTTAAAAACTGACTTAAAAGCCAGCATGAAGTTTAAAAAAGAATGGGAGTTTATGACTGAAACCTTGTTTTAAATGTTGATTTTCTTTCTTTTTCAGTAATATGCATTTTAATAGAAGTAATTTATGGGCCCTAGGATTTTGATTCCATAAGTTGATTTCATCCTTTTCTTCTTGCTTACCTGTCAACCTCATTTCATCAACTCCTTAATGTAATATTTCTTTCATTAGTGAATAGTGACTAACGCTGGGGAACTGGAGCTGCTGGGGTTGTATTACGTAGTGCTGTAAATCAGGTCAAAACAGTACTTGGATACATAAAAGAAATTCTGCTTGTCAGGTGGGTATTTACCCTGATGCTTTAATTCAGGTCAGTGGTAAGCTTTTAAGGTAATCTCTCATTCAGTGCACTGGGGTTCTTGGAGTGCACAAAGTGGATTTCTATAGCATGAAACGAAGTCAGAAGAGACACTCCAGGAGTGCACCTAATCTGTCTGCTAATGGACACTTGGCCCACTTAAACCCAGCCTGGGCTACTCTAAAATAGCTGCCCCAAAATTCGGGGCCCCCAGCTTATTGTTCAGTTACTGCTGTTGGCTTGCAGGTGAGCATCAGGCTGGGAAAGAGCAACCTGTGTGTTAACTAAGCTAGAAATACATGAAACAAAACAAAAAACCACTTGCATTTATAAGGGTTTGTTCACCCAGAGTTCGAATGTCGATTGGCTCTGATAGTGTGTCAGGGTAAGGAAATGAGTATTTGAAATAGTGACCTCCTCCTCAGCAGAGTGAACGGTATAACCAGAGATGCCCTGAGGGAGAAGGGCAGTGATGTACAGTGGTGTCAAACAAAGCATTTTGAATTGGTCCTTGGAGGTCAGGATGGGTTCAAGGGAAAGAAGACCTGTGTGGGTTGGGTTTGTGTCCAGTACTTTCAGATTTGGCTGTGGGGTTTGTGTTTTGGTTTTTGTTTTACCATCCTCAAACGACAATGATGAGAGGTATTAGGATCTGTTGTTTGAACTGAGATTTCTAAACCTGCAGAAGGAATTATCTCCTGGATATTGTCTCTAACTTGGGCCAGTACAACATTCTGGCTGATGTGTTAAGTGTTTCATCTCTTATCAGGATGTCAGATCTACTAAAGCAAGCATATATCTTCTGGGTTTGAATACGTGTGAATCCCTGATAATGCTACAAGGGAATAAATGTAGGAGAATCCATGTTAAGTGACATCTCATTTCTGCCTTTCACTTAGTTAAAGCCAATAATAGGCTGAAAAAGGAACAGATGTAAGCTCAGATATGCTGTGTAAGTACTTGCAGTGCTTATTCAGTGGTGCCAGGTGTGTGAATATGGGAAAACTCTGGAAGATCTGAATAATACCCATGCAGGTTAGCTGCTATCATATCCTGATATCAGATCTCCAGAACAGGACTGGGAGCAGTACAGCTTTTCTCTCCTTGAAGACTTCAGAATTTCAGTATTCCAGTGCTGATGCACTATTGGCACTGAAAGGTTTAGAATTTCTTTGTTGTGTGCAAAAAGTAGAAAAAACTCATCCAAATTCCCAGAGACTTGGAACCTCCTCCCATTCCTGTCCCAGAACTGGCTGTTGGGATAACAGAATTTATCTAGACACAATTACTAATGTGAAAAGATTGAACCACTCAAAATACAGATCCATGCCTCAGAACAGGAACTGCTTTCCTGTATCTTCCATTAAATGTTTCTGTGCTTTAAATACTTGAAGATACAAATCAGGGGGAGATAAGCATGCAATTTTATTTGGGAAGTCTTTGTTTTTTTTACTTGAACAAAAGGGTCTAGGAAAAAGTTGAGAAAGGGGAGAATTGCCTTTCCTCTGAAGATTACAGAAATCAGCATTCTTTTAAGCAATCCGTCGTGCCACACTGTAAAACCCCAGTACCTTTCAATGGAGAAGACTGGGAGCTGACAGGGTTGTATTTTGGGATGTACTATTCCAATGGTTTCCCTGCTGTTATGAAGTACAGACATGACCAGAGGTGAATCTTGCCCTTCTTTTTAAAGACAGTTGAGGAGTGAATTTTCTGGGGCATATCTGAAGAATCTAAAATAGAGAAACTGTCACTATGTTGCCCTCTGCAACATCAAATGCTCCTGGTTAGGAATTGGCCCTACAAAACCTTGGACTACAGAACCTTTGAAGGTTCCTTCCAACATGAGCTATCCTAAATCCCAATTAAAAAGACCAAACCACTTGGTGACCCTGCATGGGAACCCCTTCCCCAACAATATTCCTTCTGCAGGTGTGGACATTAGAAGCTACTGATTCTGTAGGAGAAAAGTTTCTGTGTTAACCTGAAAATCTGGCCTTGCCTGTGATATTCAGGATTTCTTTATTTATCATTATTCTAGGTGAGATGTGCAGAACATCCAGACCTCTACTCTGTCTTAAGAGATCACTTGGATTTCTGAAAAGATGCTGAAATTCAGAATACACTGAGTTCACATTACCCTGCTCCCCTGTAATAGACACAAAGGCTGTGTTTTATGTGAAGGCAGCCCTTGCTCTGAGTTTGTCTTTAGGGTTTGCATTCCAGTTGGACTGCTGCTAAATAGTCCTTCCTTTTTTTGGTTCAAGCCTGGGAGGGAGGCTTATTGGTAAGTTTAGCAGTAGCTGTGTAAGCTTTATTTTTACTTAGCTGGGTTATTTTGTTCTTATGACTGTTGCAATCTCCTGCCATCTGGGGGCTTCTGGACCTGCTTCAATAAATCCTGTTCTCTTTTCCTGTTGCTTTGAGGATTTTTGCAAAGGGAAGGAAAAGTGGATGGTTTATGCAGTGGACTCCAGGCTGTTGAAGGAGCATGAGACATATTTTACTTGTTTGTGCTTACATAAAATTGTCTTGGTAAGCTGCCTCAAATGGCAGCCAAGGAAGAAACCAGTGACTTGTCTTTATTGACAAGCTGACACCATGTGAAAGGGAGCTGCTAATCCCCTTCCTGCTTTTCCACAGCAGAGCAGTGTTGCTGACTTTTAGGAACGTGTGTGTGTGCTCTTGTGTGGATCAAAATGCCGGCAATCATCCTTGAAAGTACTAAGTGGTGCCTACCAAGAACGCCGCCTTCCAGAGGTACCTTCACCAGAATCTGCAGTGCAGGGAAGCTCCCAGGAGAATCACTTGTACGCTGTGGTCATGAGCTTCTGGAAAATTCTTGAGCAGAGGCCTTTCTTGAAAAAGTCACCTCTTTCCACTTGCACATCGCATCTGTCACTTTTGTAAAGTGCTTACACTGTTCTTAGGAATCCTTATTTATAAGTTTCTGTGTGAAGTCCCACTGTTTTATACAGCAATTTTCTCTCCCAAGAGACTGTGAAATGACTCAGCCCAGCAGCCCTCTGTGATTCTAGCATCTGTATGTATGAGCTAGAGGATGTGTGTGATGCAACATTTCATTTTACTTTTTGGTTTATAGACTTATTTTCACTTGGCACATTACTCATCCCTCCCTCTCTGTAAACACACCACTGGTGTAGATTTCCTCAGACCAGTGTTCACTCTCTTTGCTCTTTTGCCCTGCTGATGGTCCTGCTCAAGTATTCTGTGGCCTTATGGTCACCTTTGGTCTGGCTGGCACATCGTCATCATATCAGCAATTCTCAGTTTCCAAATTGCCATGTTTAATAATAGTGGTTTTGAGATTCATCACTGTCAACTATGACTGTTCCCTCGACCTCCTCATTTTCCTGGGAGGTTATTGGGATAGCTGTATAATGGAAGAATATGTTAAAAGAAATGTAAGTGGCATTTATTACCCCTCTGACGAAGCTTCATTTGTAAATGCTGGTTAACGGAGATGTAGCTGCTGTCCAACGTGCCCTCCGTTAGCTGGTGGAGTGCATGCCAAGCAGATCTGTGCCTTTCCTGCTGCTCTGCAAAACAACTCGCCTTTGCTCTCAGGAGTGAGAAACAAGCTGTCCTTACCCCTTTACAGTAATAATGCATTCAGCGTGCAGGTGGATTAGTTCGAGTGGTTGGGTTAAAGAATCCTTTCTGTAAGAAGAAATAACCCTACTAGGTACATAATTAGCTTCTGCTTTTGCTTTTAATTACTTTAATCCCAGGGTTTAGTCTTTTGGTCCTTTTTTTTTAAAACGTAGGTATTCCAGGCATTCTCTAAGTGCTCTTACAACCTCCTGGCCTGGTGTTGATGCCTTCTTAGAGAGCCAGAAGTAACACAGCTTCAGCTTCAGCAGGTCCACAAGAATGATAAACAGCAGCCAGGTGTACTGATTCCTAATGGGAAATATTAACTGGATGGGAGGGAGTGTTCCACATTTGATGGCAAGGCCAGATCCCAGATCTGGAGTTCTCTGGTCAGCTTCATGTTTCTCTTTGGAGCCATTAATCACCTAATTGAGCTCTTGTTTCTTGTTTGAAGAAGCTACACTTTGCACAGCTCTAACCAAGAGAATCTCAGAAATCTTAATTGGAGCATCAGATTTGTGTCACCTTAAATTTGGACCTCGAATTTTACTTGAACATGTCTTCCTTTTTTCAGGGGCAGAGAAGCAAGTGATTGCAGAATTGAGCACCCCATGAAAATGTCTTACATCAGACCGTGTAACTCTTTAAGAACATCCTCTCTTGCACATGACAAGCAAAGGGACCCCAATCCCTTTGCCCTTTGTGCATTCAGGATCATTCTGAGATCATCTACAAACAGGTTGCACTGTACATATAGGGCCAGAGAACCAATAATCGATCACAGCTCCAGAGATACCTGCTGATGGGCTATTTATAAATCCAGTCCATATTGCCTGAAGTACTTGGGGATAAAAGAGCTTTATATATGCAAATATTCATTTTTCTTCTAAGTGAGGTAAAGCTGTTTCCATCTCAAAGGATGAAAATCCTGGGAGTGTTGGTGGAATTGAGCCCATCTTTTAATGATCCTATCAGCAGAGTTGCCAGGCTGACATTTGATTATCTCTGAACAGCGTAGGGCTGCATTACCACCTCTCCCAAATGGATTGCTTATCCATGCCTTTTGCAACACCCTGGCTGAATTAATTCAACTGTCCCTGGAGTGCTTCCAGCAGAGACAATTCACTGGTAACAACTAAGTAAAAGTTTCCCTTCCAGGATTTTAACTCAGGATTTTAACTGGCATGTTGCGTTTGGTCCCACTTGGACTCATAGCAATCCATTATTACGAACGTTAAGCAGTTATGAGTCTATTAAAAGGGGCTGAAACAAGAAAAATGCCATTTGTGTGTGTTGCTGAAGTGCTGGGGGTTTAGTGCACCTGTAGGACTGTGCCCAGTCGATTGCTGGGCTGATTTTAGAAAGGTGCAGCAGCATTTCCACCTTCAGACTGTTGGTATCACCCTGCCCAGAGCTCGAGCAGCCAGTGCTGGCTGGTTACTGGTGCTGCAGAATGACTTGGTATGGCTGTGGCTGGGTTAAGCTCTTGCTTGCATTCAGGTGACTTAAATGATCTCTTTGTTATTACTGTTCTAAGCTCTGTCTCTGCCTATAACTAGTATGACCTGAAGGCAGTGCACCTGTTGGGAAAACCTTCATTGTTTCAGAAGGAGCAAGCCAGAAAACCAGCTTCTCCTCACAACACGTTTTCCTTCAAGAAGGCTGGGACTAGATCCAGCTTTCAAACTTTATGGATAATGCTCCTATCTGATTTGTCTTTTGTATCTCTGCCATTTCTATTGGCAGAGCATCAGGTCTGAAAGAGCCTCTGACCCAATAAATGCATGAATTATTTAAGACGTGAGCTAATTTTCTTCGGGCATTGTAATAGATCAAAACACGATAGCAGCACTGAGGATTGTCTTCTGGTATTCCATTCAAGTATCCTTTAAACATTTTAAATATATTTGCATTACGGTCAATTAAAAGGAGCCAAAACAATGCTAATAGTGGATTTCTTATTACTAATGCTTTTAAAGTTCCTAGATTTGTGCTTCATGCTTGAGGGTAAAGCCCCACCTCTAACTAATGAGAGCTAAGAAGCAGCTTCCCTGTGGGCAGATTATTCCATAACTGCTGCATGGCTGCTGGCTTGTCTCCCCAGCTCAGGAAGGGCTAACATCCTGCCAAAGTCTCTTCCAACCTCTTCCCTTAGGGCATTGTTTATTAATTCAGACAAAAACCTCTGAGAATAAGGCAAAGAAAAGCTGTTCCTTCAACATCACAGCCTTTGTTCCATGCCCTCTGCTTTATCTCCTTTGCAGCTGTAGGGGAAAGCTCTTCAGTGCATGTTCATCTCACTCTCTCTAGGTTTTATTTGAGCATCAACCATTCCCTTTCCATCTGGATCTCCAAACTGCATGGGTTGGTCTTGGCTGAAGTGGGCAGGATCCCGGACAGACAGCCCCTCCATCTGGGCTAATACACCAATTTCAGTGTTTTTCTTTTAATTATCAGCCATAATAATGAAAAGAATACAATAATGTGGGCATGAAATTGCTTCAGAGATGCTTCAGCAAAGGGGAACATGTCTGTGTGTCCAAAGCCATGTTCAGAGCCATTGTCACCCGTGGCTGTGACAGATGCACTTGGTGGTCCAGAACTCCATCCCATGGGAGCAGCATGGCTGCTCTTCCAACCCACAAATACAATGCCTAGAAACCCATTTTCATACCATTTTTTCAATGTATTGCTTGACATGCAGCTTGTCTCCAACTAGGGTTCACATTTATAACAGGTACTCATTTCTGAAATTATCAAGAAAAAGAGCGCGTTCTAATTTCATTATATAAATAATTTAAATTATTTATAAGGGCTGCTTCAAATCTCTATCTAAAAAATCTTTACAAACTGCATGTGATTTAGTTTTAACACGAATACATTTTTTTCTAATTTTTTTTTTTGGAGAACCTAGAGAAGTGAGTAATTGACTCTTACATAGTGCTGAAACTGTTGATTTTTAACCTGATTTCAAAGCATGTTTGAATACAGAGAGCAACTCAAAATTTCTTGTGAGCAGCAGTTTTAGTAGCTGCCATAGCAACAAGTAGAGTATCCAAGCCTTTTCTCCCCACTGAGGGCTGGAAATTCCTGGAAAGGACATGATCTACAGACATTTTGAGTGAGTTTTGCAAACATAACTTGCACTGGGACAATCCCTAGGAGAGCAATCCCAATTTTAACCTAGAAATCAGGGAGACATCAGGTATCTAGAGATGGCAGCACTAACTGAGAATAACAGGGAAACTGAAGAATTAAATATTATCTGGATTTCAATGCAATTTGTGTAGTTCATGAAATGATCTGCATAATTTCTAGTATCTTCTAGCTTAGTCTCTTTTATCTGTAAGTTCTTGTCTCTTCTATCTGTGCATTTTCCTGCTGTTTCAAAGCCTTCATCTCTGTTCTGTTACCTATGCCAAGAAATAAGGAGTTTGATCTTATTAATGCTGTCACTGCCATGTTGCTCTGTCCTTACAATAACGCAGGAAAGACTGAGGGCAGAGCTCGGACCAAGCTGCACATTTTGAAAAGAGAAGAGTTTGAGATGTTCTGCTGCTTCTGGGACCTCTGAACTTCTTCAGGCTCCTGGAAGCCAAACAGAACTGAATTTCAGAGCTGTCCTTATCTTAACAATAAGCCAAATCAGAACTCGAGATCTTAATTACCATTTCTACATTTTGAGTTAACTTTTGTGAACACAATAGAGCTGATTATTACTGAAAGCCTCCTCAAAGAAGTTAAATTAATCTGATAAATCAATGTGGCCAGTGCAGATAAGTCTGGTGGAGCATTTTCAAGCTCCTCAAGGATCTGTCAAAAAGAGTAATGAATACACCAGATTTCCAAAAGTACACATTTTGGAGGCAGAGAGGAGTAAGATAAATGACACACACAAACTTCATTAACTTGTATGCTGGGTAACATGAGGCTGCAAATACGAAATTAAACTGGGTCCACAGAAGCAACAATAATGGAGAATGCAGAAACTGCTTTGAGTGACAACTCCAGAAGGAAATGGCAAAGAAAGGGAAAGCAGTGGTGTGACATTTGTGCTCCTTCAGCATAATAATAATAATAACAATAACAATAATAATAATAATAGCAATAATAATAATAATAGCCTTGCTGTGAATGAAATTCCCTTCCCAGTCTCATCCAAGCATGCTGAAGATCACTTGATAGTAAATTCATCATAAACTAAAGAATTGAGAAGGCCTCGGGCTGTGGCTACTGCAGAAGGTTACAAAGTGAGCAAACAGGCCTGATCCATGCTTGCAGCAAACACTGGAGTTTTCAGGGAAGGTTCTTACCACTCTAGTGGAAAACTTTGCATCTTACTCTTGTTTAAGATCATCTTTCCACCGTGCCAAGACTCTGCTGATAGGTGGTTTTGGATGCCAGTGACACGAGTGGAAATGTGAGATAGTCAGAGCAGCTATGTTTAGCAGAAAGTGGAAGTGATGAGTTCCCACTGATAAAAAAGACATTATTTCTCTTTCTTATGTATGAAGCCAGAAAAGCAAACAGAGGAGGGTGATGTACACAGAAGAAAAAAAAAAAAAAGAGAGCCTAGCCTGAAACTAAGAGGGAGAAAGAGGATAAACCTAGAGCCAAGAAAAAAAGGAAATTGCAAGGTATTAGAGGAAAGTTGGAATTGCCCTCTCAACAGGCTCTGACTTGGGGGTTGTGTCCCTGACCTCCACTAGCGTCAAATGTCAGGCCAGAGTGGCCTTTTCAATAGTCTCATAAGCCTTTCTGACATTAAAGGATGGCAGATAGGCTGAAAAGGACTTAAATTAACATGGGACGTGCCGTTTGCTCACAGAGTGCTGGCCTTGTGGATCATTTGGGGCACTATTCCAGCATTCCCCCTGTTGGACCACACATCTCTCAGCTCCTGCCCACAGCTGCCTCTTCCTTGACGGCCCGTAGTAGTGGTTATGTGATTTATAACAGATAAATGCAGTCAAATTTAAAGATTTGTTCAATTTTTATTCTTTGTAGATTTTTTGACTCCCTAGGCTCCCAGCTTCCAGCTGAACTCAGAGCAGGGAGTATCAGAAATCTCACAAAGCATTTGTGTTTGAACCAGATTAACATCCTCAGTAAACCTTTGGTAAGTCAGCTCTCACTGTTCCCTTAGGATCCAACCAACCATGCCTGCTAGTTTCTTAGAATATTCTGGTGATTTAGGATAATATAAAGTATTTCAGAGGAACCTCAGTAAGTGTTGCACAGAGCAATCCTCAGACTTGGATCTGAACGAGAAGAAACTGCATCCTCGGCAAGGTGTGCTCATGTTTCTCTCTTTGGAGTTAGGGGACAGGGAATGAGAATAGGTAACTTGTTTACAAGCTTTTCTTCTCTTTCAACTCTCTGAGCAATTTATGTCACCTTTTTTCATGGGAGATGCTGAGACAGACTTGCCAGCTCGAGTTGAAAGATAAAATAAAACAGATGAAGGGGGTGGAGGGGGAAAAGCGTTCCAGTTTTTTTTTCAGTTCTGTACAATGATATAAAAAAGTGGGTTACGAACTAAAATATTGAATCACAATTCTTCAGGCAGTTTTATACTTAAATCATAGTCTTGTCAAGTCTGTGTTTGATATGGTTTAATTAATGCTTCCCTTATGTTGTGTTTGATTTTGATGTGTGTGTGATAGATTCACACAACCTCAGGTGATCAAAACCAGGCATTTGTCAGTGTCAGAGCCTGTGCTAAAGTCTCAGTTGGCTCTGTGCACACCCTGGATGAGGAAGGTGGGGATGGGTTATTAGAGGAATGTGAAGTAGCTATTAAGAAATCACCTACAGTAAATGAAGCCAATCCTGTTTTCATTAGGCTGCACAGAAACCGGGATCAAATGAGTTTGGCAAGGGAAGTCAAACCGAGTATGACATGCCCCGCAACGCGACAGAGGGCTCTTCACAGCCTGTGGGTTTGCATTTGTTAGTGAGGTTTGTTCACTCTTCCAGCACAAAACCCTCATTTTCAGCAATCACCAGCTGAAGGTCCTTGTTTTTAGTGAGACAATATTTGCAAACACCTTTATTATTTGAGACAATCCAAAAGGAAGGAAAGGAGACGGAGCATGTAATTGCTCTCTTAGGGCTGGTGGTGGGATGCTGTTTACTGCTCAAGCAGTCAGGAAGGAAGCTCAGAAGTCTTGTGGTTGGGATTTGCTCACAGATGGAACTGGCAGTGACAGCAGAGCCTGGAATCGGCTTCAGCCAGCAATGACTCTTTTTCTCCTGTTTCCCTGGGTAACCTCCTCAATCAGTTAGGATGCACCGTGGTATGTCACCTTCCGCTCCTGGCTCGCTCCTTGTGATGTTTCAAGCATCCTCATGGCTCTTAATTTCCTTAAGTGTTAAGAAAAGTGATACCTGGTATCTGCAAGGTAGTGCTTGATGGGATAAAGTGCTTTGATAAGCTCTTAATTACAAGGATTATTATAATTTGTTGACTTCCCTTCCCAGCAATAGTGGGATGTTTCTACCACGAGGCCTTCTCAGCACTGTCATTTCACATAATTCTGCTGATTTCATTAACTTTCACTGATTTTTTCTTTTGCAAGTCGATCACAATGATTGATTGACTGGGAAAATAGGTTTTATCGACTGGGAAAATAGGTTTTATCATCCTTAGTCTCCAAATTGAATAGTTGTAGCAGTTGGATTAGGTTAATCCTGGCAGTATCTGCCTTTGGCTGATTTCCACTGCTGAATGGAGCCGCCCTCGTGTGTCCCCCCTCTGCGCCCCCACAAATTAGGGGATTAAGAGAAGAGGTGCTTAAGATTAGCCCTTGATTGACACGTGGTTATGCAAATTGTGAAGGAAACCATGAGATTCCTGAAATCTAGCTGGAATAGTGGAGATGTCTTCAACGTGAGAGCATAACAAAAATAGCAACAGACAGTGAAAGCAAGGCCCAGTTGTAGGAAACTCATGATTTTGAGCCCATTTTCAGCTCTCAAAATCTTGTAACCTTGAGATCCGTGCGCCCCCTGAGCAGCTGGAGGGAAAGGAGTGTGTTTTGAGCAGGCAGGAGGCAGTTACTTGTGTGATGTATCCAAATGTTAGATAAACTCTCTCATTTCCATACAGACATGGGAGCTGAAAGACAGAACAAAATGGCTCTGTCGTCTACCACGGGCTACAACGGAGACTTAGTGTGTGATTAAATAATGAATAAAATAGCATTGCAAATGATAATGTCGTATTGTAAATAATTCCATTTGTTTACCCGACTATGGCATTGAAGTTCGTCTCCCTTGGAGACTTCTTTGACTTTTGATGCTGTTTTGCTTTGCATATGCTTGATTTTTTTTTTTTTTTGCTTTCCACAGAACCCTCATAAAGGTTCAGGAACTGACAGGACTAAGTGAATAATTCACAGCAAACAATTTTTTGGATGAATTTAGCATCTTTATTTCTGTAAAAATAGCCCTACACACATTCTGTATGTTTTGCACTAATTTATTGTTAAATCAGTTTTAAGTATAAATTCCCCTCAAGCCACCATCAATCCTTCTATTTTTATGACTAGAATATAAACTCCAATCTGGAAATAGCGGGGTTTAGAAATTAGTTTATTTGTGACTGAAGAAATGTGCTTTGCTTTTGTTTCCTGCATGGATGGCTACGGTATTGCTACTAGTACAAATATGTCCCAATGTAATATTTGGCAATGTGAATCTCAACTTTTAAGTTCATTTTTTAAATTCATATTTAAACTATTCAAGTCTGATCGCTCAAATGCTTTAGAGAGGGAACATAAGGCAATCAAAAGACATCTTGCATGTTTTCCTCTAGAGAAATCATATGGAGGAATATATGTTAAGGAAGAAATAGTGCAATTACTATTAGTATTATTTGCTTGATTTCTACCTTGGAGAGCAGTAATTTTTTTTGGAGGTGACTGCTGCATAAAAACACTAAATTACTCTTTCAGTGGATGGAGGGTGTGGGTGTGTATATTGTGGATATAGATCCAGACTAATGTTTACGCCGAATATTAATCCAAAGATTGGAATTTAGTGCATGTAGTGGATGCTACAGTGATGCAATGCATTCTAGTGGGAAGTATCTCAGAAATCCCTTTTAACTTACTCTATGTATCTGTGTGAATCTGAAAGACATAAAATCAGGTCAAACTACCTGATCTGCCTCCAGACAGTGCCCTGGTCAAACAGCAGCTGCTTCACTTCAACTGTCTGGCAAAATAGGGGTAATGACATCTGAATTAAGCTCCATGAGATCCATGGATGGGAAGCGCTGATGTAAAAACATTGCAGTATAAAATTCAGAACATTCATCTCTGCATAGAGACTCGTGGCATGTATTTGATTAAGTACCCCTGTCATGACTAAAACAGAGACCTGAGGTTTCTTTTATTTTTTGGTTTTTTGGGTTTTTTTAGGTGCCATCAGAAGATGCATATCCTATCTGAGAAAGCCAAGCGTTTCCTTAAATCACAAAAAAGAAGGAAAAAATCCCCAAGCTGAGATGAACGATGATGACAAGCCAAATCAAACCTCTTTTTTGGGCAGAGACAAAAGTTTGTGAGATGTTTGCATTGATCCTTGCCAGGAATTTAAGTGTTTGGAAGCTTGAAGGTTTGCAGGAGAACTGAAGTACATCAGTGAAGGTGGGTTTGGTTTCCTCATGGGAATTTTGGGTTGAGTAGGTGCTACAACCTGAGCTCTTCTCAGACACATCTGATGGGGCTTTGAGCAACCTGAGCTAGGGAGTGGCATCCCCACCCACGGCAGGGGGTGGAATGAGGACATCTCTAAGGTCCCTTCCAACCCAAGCCATTCTGGGGCTCTGTGAGTCTGTGAAGCTGTGTACTTCCTGCAGCTCAGATGCCTTTGGAATTCCTGGCTCAGGAGCCCTTCGCATGGCATTGCAGGTGGAGTTTTGTTTCCGAGCCCAGAAGGATGAGACTTGTGCAAAGAACAGCTAATTTGCTCTGCTTTGAGTACACAAGCTGAAGTCTCCACATGCACAGAGACCTCAATATCAATGTCAAGATGTGAAGGTGGAAGTAGATTTTTGTTCATGTTTCATTCCTGTATGAAACTTTTTGAGTAACAATTAAAGGAGGGCTCTGAGATGAGCTGAATAATGGTGGAACAAAAGTCCCTGCAGCGTGCTGCCTGCTTCCCTGTTGTCTTCGAGCAGCGTCTGCTGTAGCTACTGGGTACTGTGGCAGAGAAATCTCCTCCTCATTTCCATTTCAAACTCTGCCTGCTCTGAGATGAGGATAATCAGTCCCTCACTGCAGTTGTGCACTGCAGCATCTTTGCCTCCTGCTCCGTCTCCCGGGGCTCGCTCCTTTGCTGGCCCAGCTGTTTGTGGCACTCTGTTTCCCAGCTGACTCCGAGGCACTGGAGCTCCGCGGCTCTGTGGGAGCTCTCCAGTGCACTCACACTCACGGGCACTTATGTGGCTTTTCTGCTCACACATCTGCATTTAAGGAATGGAAATTAATACCACTTGCATAGAGATTTCTTTCAGAGATCTTTTGCAGGTGTCCCCCGTTCCGTATGTCTTTGTTTGGATGGGATTGCAGAGAAGGATTTGTACATCCATGCTCTCAGCGCAGAATGCCCTTTCTGTGAGAGCTGAGAGCATTCCCAAAGCCCAGGGAGTCAGTCATACCTACAGCAAGCTCTTCAACCCAACTGATTGTCCTGTCTATCTTTGGCAAGTATTTTTGCTGAAAGCAGGAGGAACCTGTACTGGAGTTGGAACTAAACCCTCATCTCTAACATCCCACTTGGCATGGGGATCACAAGCCCACAACTGTGGCTTTATTCACTGTTATGTGAACCTGGCAGATTTTCTACCAAACTCCACCCTCTAAAATCAG
The DNA here is from genome assembly GCF_000691975.1 of Corvus brachyrhynchos. Classification (NCBI taxonomy): domain Eukaryota; kingdom Metazoa; phylum Chordata; class Aves; order Passeriformes; family Corvidae; genus Corvus; species Corvus brachyrhynchos. The sequence continues at coordinate 7,167,272 of NW_008238126.1, read as the reverse complement.
GCAAGAAGACATCAGGGAGAAAACTACTGGGGCCTCGAAATGAGGGACACCATAACTTAACACGAGAAAGATGCAGGGCCTGAGATTTGACACATATTTTTGCCAAGAGTTGTACTCCTCACACAGATGTGGTGGGTGGGAACAGATTGGGCCGACAGACTGCAGGTTCAGTGCTGTTTTAGAGGGCTGGTTCCTCTTGCCATCCTCACCCAAACCCCAGGAAAGAAAGAGAATGGAAAAAACTCAGTGTTAGAAGGGCAGTCAGGGTACATCTCAATCACATAATCAATAGGATATTTGACAGCTTTATTCATCTTTTATCACCCACAAGTTAAGGGTAACAAAATGTCCGAGGCAGCCATTATCAAACAGCTCAGGGTTTGCATGGAAGAAGCCCATTAAGCAGGAAGAGCTGTTACTCCTGCAATAAATATGTGACACAGGAGAGCAGGTGAGAGATTGGGGCCAGGAAAAGTGGTTTAGTCAAATGTGTCAGGTCACAGTGACAAAAGGTTAACAGCCTGTCACATGGCACATGCCCACAGCCACGAGTTTTGCCACTATGAACACCTCCAACAGGGCTTCCTCTGCCATGAGGTACAATAACCACAGATGCCTTAATGATCTTACATATGAACGAATATGTAAAGCAGCTTAAGTCTCATTCTCTAGCTATTACAAGCTTGATCTCCTAGAATTAGACAGAAACTTTAATCGCTGTCTCACTGCTGTGCTTTGCCAGCTCACATGTGAATTTCTTCCTTGCCAGGGATTAATTCTGCTGTTTGGTGACATCCCATTGAAAGGGTGGACAAGAAGAGCAAGAAATATATCTGTGCGCAGACTGTAATTCTCCTTCCTGAGCACTGCCCAGCAGGCCAGGCACCTATTGACAGAGCTGGCTTAGGTCAGAGCTTGCCAGAGAAACACTTCACATCCATCTGTGAACAGCCAGGCAAGTTGGATCTGCCGTGGCTATAAGCTGTCACTCAAAAGTATTTCTGTCTTCAAAGTCCGTTTTCAAGCATCAGGAGCAGACACCTTCCTGCACAGGGGAGACGGCAGCCAGGAACGGAACCTCTTGTGGGGCAGCCAGGCAGAATCCCAAGGAAGCAGCATGGGAAGGAAGGGCGATGCCACATCCCACTGGGCCCAGAACGCCTCTTGGTGCCTTCACTGGAGGTGAGGTGCCGGCTCACGGGGGGGCAGGGAGGCGGCTGCCCAGCCTGGCCGAGGGCTCAGGTGTCCCATTTCCCACGGGCAGCTTTTTTCACTTGCCGTGAAGCCGGGAGTGATGGCGAGCACAGCCCCGCTTCCACCACCCCAGCGCTGGAAGGGCTTTCCTCAGCTGTCTGCCGCAGGAAGGACGGGCACAAGGAGCACCCGGCAGCCGGGCAGCGGACTGTGGTAAGAGGTGCTGCCGGGGGCTGGTGGGGCTGCAGGGGAACGTGCGGGAGG
>NW_008238126.1:7140743-7165245 GCF_000691975.1 Corvus brachyrhynchos | reverse complement strand
TGTGTGTGTGTGTGTGTGTGTGTGTGTGTGTGTGTGTGTGTGTGTGTGTGTGTGTGTGTGTGTGTGTGTGTGTGTGTGTGTGTGTGTGTGTGTGTGTGTGTGTGTGTGTGTGTGTGTGTGTGTGTGTGTGAGACTCTCGAGCAGGGTTTTCTCGCCATCCAGCTCTGCATGCCAGCCGGGAAGGGGCAACTTGAACCAGCTGTCCTCTCTTGGTTTAATATTTACAGCCCGAATAAATATTTTGTTGTCCTTCTGCCTTTTTCTCAACGCCTTCTTGTAGTGTAGATGATTAATCAGGGAGGTTAGTGGCCAATTAGGCATAACCTTGTAAGAAAATAATTATGTGAGGATATATGGGGTTTGACTAGTGATGTGATACAGAATACACCCAGATCTTGGTAGCTGCTTCCCCATGTGTGCAAATTCAGTGTGTTCTTGACTTTGAATGGAAATGGAAGTGTAATGACAAATATGTTACTTCCAGGGGAAGACTGTTATTTTCCTTGCCAGTGAAATAGGTAGCAGCTTTAAAGTAAAATGTGCATGTCTGGGGATATAGAGAGGGGTTCTCTTTTTCTGGTCAGTCACTAAATGTTTTTCTCCCTTTTAAATGTGGTCTTTCTAGTGGTGCTGGCTGCTTTGAGTGTTTGGTTTGCAGAATGAATTTCATTTCAGTGCCCTCGGAGTCTCGTGAGAAGAAGTGCACTGCTGTGTCTTCAGAGGCTGGTTGTTTTAACTGATCTTGTTAAATAATGCTATTATTAAATGATGGCAAATTGGAGCAAATGTGTTTTTCATTGCCCACAAGTTGTGTTTCTGAGCTAAATTTCTTTTTATGGCTGGAGAGGCTCTTGCACTGCAGTATTACAATACAGCCATATTAAAAAGGTCCTTGGAGCAAATAACCCTCTAATGCTGCAGCTACGTTTTCAGTAGACTTCAGTAGTTCTATGGGAAGTAATTATGTTGGATTTAAGGAATCTGGGCTGAATTGATTGTGCTTTCTTAATTGTGGTGTTAAACTGCTTGTAGATGTTCATGTGGGTGGTAAATCTGAACCCAAAAGCTAAAGAAGCAAAGTTCCAATTCCAAGGCTTTATTTGTGATGAATTTTTTTTTTTTTGCAACAGGTTTTTCTGTCCTTTTTTTTTTTTTTTTACTTCCTCTTTCTACCTTCAATTGACAGAGAGGTCTGCAGCTTGAATACCTTTCCTTAACCAAGCAGAGTGCAGTGGTAGATGATACCATCATTCTCTTCTGTGTACGGTTTACTCTCTCTGTGGTGCTGCAAGGAAGACTAGAGATGAAAGGGAAAGAAGATTCCTGAGGTTGATGGTGTTGGCAAATTGATTGATTAAGGTTTGCTCTGAGGAACCCTGCTAGGTTTTAGATGGTTTCTTTGGGATGTCATGCTGAAAGCACAGGTCAGCACCTATTCTTCTGTGATCTCACACCAAATTCTCTGGTGTGTGCTTGGGACGTGTGAAAAGCAGGCATGGAACTAAGCTCTTAATGTCAGTATTTGGTGCTAAAAATTTAATTCTGAGCAGAAGACAAGCAGGTTGGTTACTTCTCTTAAACTACAGCTCTTCATTACTGGTTTTTGTTTGCTCTAGTAAACAAACACATAGCTCTTAAAATTGAATTAAGTGTATAAACTGCTTGAACCAGAAAGGGGAGACAGACTAATAAATAAAGAATTAAGCTATTGTGCCACAGACTGGCTGATTACAGCTTTGGCCTGATCACTCAAGCAGTGCTCCAAGCAAGCTGTCCATGCCCAGCACCCTTTTTCTGGATTGGAGGCTGGGAGTGCTCAGGGTGACTGCAGGGTAACACCTGCTTGACTGACAGACACTTATTGCAGAGTGGCACCTGGTGCTCTGTCATTTTGCCTCTGTAATGACTTTCTCCAGAGAGCTGACAGAGAATTAAAATGTTTGCAGTCAGGTTTTTGGAAGGGTTCCTCAAGATGCAGAGAGGAAGGTAGGGAAGTCCATCCATTTTTAGATGTCTCTAATCCCAAGCTTCTGTTCCTGTAGTCATGCTAATTTCTTATTGATTGTTGTGGCAGTGACTGTTTCAGAGGAGTGCAAATGTTTCCACTCCACACAGGGTAGTCTTAAAAAGAAACCAAAGTGGGAAGGAAGGAGTGGCTGAAAGGGACATCTTACTCCAGTCTTTTTTTCAGGTTGTTCATGGAACCAAGGCCACTGATGGACAGTTGTACACTTCTGAAATTCAATTTCAGTGTCAGGACTAAACTTTCCATCCTGTGTTTGCTGTAAATGCCAGATAATCTCAAGCACTACTTATCATAAGGATGCAAACCTCAAAGTTCTCTATCTTAAGCCCATTTCTCCACTGGAGCAAAACCATGGGAGCAGAGGGGTCTGTGGTGGAGAAGAGGTGTCATTTCCCATGTGGATGTCAGCTACTGTGTGCAAAAGGAGCTGAGCTGGAGTCAAGGCTGGTTCCCAGAATGGCAGTACACAAGCAGCAAAAAATGTTAGTGATTTCTGGAGATCAGCTCTCTCCTTATCAAATTCATGTGCATGCTGCAGATCAGGACCATGGTCTGTGCTTCTCTAACCATCTGATGCTGACCTAAAATCCCTTTGCAGATCCATCTGTGCTCATCAGGTGAGCCTCAGTCATGCTGTAGCCTGGTATTCACCTTCTGGTACCTTTAATTTCCCCACCCATTTCCATACCTTTTGCTAGGAGTGTTTGCTGCAGAAGTAGGGTGCTGTTGGAGGTTTCCCATCCCCCTTTTCCAGCCACACTTTTTCAAGGGAATTAAGAATGATGCTGCAGCCAGCCCAGCGTGGAGCTGACAAATAGGGATGTCTTCACAGTGATACCTCCTACAAGGGGCAAAGCAGGAGGGTTAGGATATTCAGGAGAAAATCCCAGAATGGGCTTATTCCCTGTGTTCCCCATTTTTCTGAGTACCATTGCTCTCCTGGATTTTTAAGGACGTCCTTCTGCTATCAGAGCTCTAAAGAAGGAGTAAGTGGCATGCTTGTGGGTTTATGCTTAACCAGAGATGCAGGAGCAGGCTGGAAGTGAAAACAAGCCAATCTCAACTGCTGCTAAGAGCTCTTGGGAGGGGGAATGAGAAGTATTCTTTGGAGTAACCTGGATAGCAGGTGGAAATGACCCCATACACAGTGTCTATAAAACAGCATGTTGGATAAAATGGTCCTATTACAGGAAGTGCAGAGGGCAAAAAACCTAAGCAGTCTTGACAATCATTTTGGGATTGTTCTGCAAGAAAATCAAGGGCTTGTCAGTTTTTGCTTTTATGCACATAAATCACCTTTGCTCCTCCTGTTCCATAAAATGCACTGGGTCAGGACTTTGCAGTTTGCTTCTACACTATTGTGCGTATTTACAGCAGAATACATGTAGCACACAACAGGAGATTCATATTTCACAGCACTTCCATTTTTCATCAGTATGCCAAGTTAAAGAACCTCCAAGTTCCTTTTAAAATAGCATTAAGATTTGCAAGCCAGTTAAAAAGGATGAGAATACATTCTGATACTCCTCTTTTATATCTGCAGATTGATGCATTCAACAGCCAACTCCTTTGATTCTTCCAACATTTAAACATGAGTGACTTAGTGAAAAAAACACTGTATGAATATTTACTCCTGTTTTAATGTAGCAGAGCTCTACCGAAGTCAAAGCAAGTGCAGCTGGCTCCTCAAGCTGAGGATATGGCCCAGCAAAGGACTTAGCTAATTGGCAGGAGGCTGGTTTGGTACCATTCCTTGCAGGGCAATATTTTAGGAAAAAAAAAAAAGAAAAAAAAAAAGTCTTACTAACATCAGAGGGATTTCTCATTTGTAAAGTTAAATGCTCCTCAGTGAGAGGTGAGGGGATTACTCCAGCTCAGAGAGTGTTTTCCCTGACTAATATATCCAAAATGTATGTTGGGATTGCCCAGCACTGATAATTCACGCACCTCTGGAGTGGAATGCAGCAGCCATTCCGGGCTGGAAACATTATGCAGGAGGGGTTTAGGGAAGAGAAATGAAGAAAAACTAATCCAATTGAAACTGCGAGGGGAATTTAGGAAGCAGAATGCAATTATCCGAGTTGGATATTGGCCAGGACATGTTAGTTAACATTTTTGCTCTTGTGGGAATTTTCATGGGATCTTTAATGACGATGAATGGTCAGGGCTCTATTTTACATCTCATTTGAAAGCCTGAGCTTTCACTTCTTCATGAGGATGAAGTGAATGCTTTGCCTTCCTTCAGGATGAGTTGCTTTACTTAATCTGCTTTCCTCCCACAGGGTCAGGGCTCTCTGGGCACACCTGCCTGGCAGTTCCACATGGCTGGGGTTTTTCTTCACCCTGGGCTGCTAAGTCAGAAGGAAATCCCAATACTCAGCATTGCACATCAAAGCCCAGTTCCAATTTAAAAGGTCTTCATATGGAGAAGCTTCCCTCCGGTTCAACTGGCCGTGGCACAGAATGACAGAATGGTTTGGGTTGGGAGGGACCTTAAAGATCAACTTGTTCTGACCCCCTACCATGGGCATATTTCCCCCCTTTCCTAAGCACCAGAGTGCTGGGACTCTCCCCTGTTTTATGAGGACTAATGGATGGAAGAATCATCTGTCAATACTAAATATGATAAATCTTACTGAAACTGGTGTTCCAGGAGAAAGGAGTTGATGCATAAAATATTTTCCTCTCTATAATAGCAATTTTCCATTAGCTATCTGAACTTGAATCTTTCCTGAAACAAACAAGCAAACAGGCACTTCTCCTCTGTGAAAAATCAGTGTCCGGTTACAAATGTGTTTTTATATTAGTGCTTTTTGGTATTCAGGCAAGGAAAACAGTAGGATGGTGTTTGCTTCTTGGGGGAGAAGGGGTTCCTCTTCTTTTGGAGGTTTAGGGATGGCGTGTTTGGTGTGATTTGGTCAAATATCATTCTGGGAACTCAGAGGATTGCTCTGTATCCACTGAGTTACCTTTTAATCTGTTTATCAATGTGCTTGCAAACTCTCTTAGAGGTCATGAAGCAGTGGCAGATGCTGGGAGATAAAATTAGATATGCATCCAGACTCTACTGTATAATTTTGTTAACAAAAAGAGCAATGTAGTAGTAGATACTTCTTTTTTTCCTTTCTTTTTTCTCCTGGAAAACCTGTCCTGAGATTTTGTTTTCCTGCAAGATCAAATATAGGTAGGCTGTGCTTCTAACCCACACATGCCACTGATACTTATGTGCAACACCAATAATTAGAAGTTAACAGGGTTAATACTCTCCTTGTAGCAAAGATTTTACTGTTTATATAGAAAATTTCCCCAAAACTCTCAGGGTAACATCAATGTCAGTAATTTAAAATGCTGTTTCAAAATCACTCAAAATATTCATAATGTATCAAGTGATATATTTTATATCCAAGGATTTTCTTTCTTCATTTTTGTGTCTTTGTGGACAGTTTAGGTGGTTTTGTGGTCTGTGGGAGGATGGGTAAAGCCAATATCTACATTCACTCATCCTGAATTTCTGGTTAAATTTAAAGAGCTGACCACTCTGACTTGCTGTGGTGCATTTCCTACAGAATTTGTGGGATTTCACAGGGGTGAGTGCTGGGGAGAGTTTCACCATTCTGTTACTGTCAGACTTGCTTTAACTTACAGATGGCTCTTAATTAGGTTCATCTCCTCTCAGAATGTGAATAAAAAGCCCCACTCTGAGCTTTTAAAGATGTTCAGAATATGTGGAATATAATGTTAAGGGGCAAAAGGAATCATGATCATCATCCAAAAGCCTCAGAGGAAACCACCCTAACTCATCCTTTAAAAATAGCAATGTTTGATAGAAGGCTTCTTAGCTGTGTAAGGCTGGGTTTTGTCTCTCATAAACAAAGCGATTTTGCTTATGGACCCCCCATGTAAATAAAGTGCCCATTCCATCTGTTTCTTGTAGCTTGTCCCACAAAGTAACGACAAATGTTTCCACTGCATGAAAGAATTTGATGAATATATTATGTTGGCCAGGTGTAAAGCTGTGATCTGTGACATTTCATGCCTCATGTGGGCATTGTGCTGTCATGTGGCACAGTGGGCTGCATTGATAGAGTCTTTGGGGATAAAGAGAGACAATATGGACAGAAGCTGTTGTTAGGCAAAATAAGTTATAGAGTAGCTCATCCAGTGTGAGAAGGATTGGGAATGATGTAGTTTCAAACATTGTTTTTTCAGTAATTGTGCTGTTTGAATTGTGACTGACTTTAATAACATTCTATCGTTTTTAATATTTCTTTATTCATTACATTTTATACACACTCAGGTGGTTTACTGCAAGCTGTGTGGAAATTACAATGAAGGTCAAGTGCTCTCTGTGAGGATAACTTATTACTGAAAATATTAACTGTTGTCATTACTGTTTTCCAACATGAAATTTTATTTGTCTGGTGAATGAAGAGGTGATGTCGGGCTTGTGTTAAAGTGTGTGATTACTGTCAATAGACCAAAGTCCCTTCAATCACAGTTTTGAGATGTACATGATCACTGAACGAGTCTCACTTTAAATTGATTTGTTTTTCCCTATGCTCTTAAGCTGGTACAGGCCCTTATCAGAAACATCTTTGACGTTAGGATGGATTTATATAGATTTAACTTTTAAAAGCCTTCAGTAAACTGAGGCTAAACTGAGATTTGCAACTTTACTATTGAAATAGCCTACACTTGGCTTTGCAGCCCTTCAAATGAGCTTAAATTCTTGCTTTAAATTCTATTAGTTCAGCATTTTTTATATGGAAAAGGCTTTGGTCCACTGGAGGTCTGTGTAGAGTTGAAGTAAAGCATTAGGGTTGAGAGCAGGCTGTCCATGGCCTGTGCTGGGGTTGGGTAAATCACAGGTGCTCCACAGTGGTTTTCCATACAAAAGACCTTCCAACAGTTGCCCTGTGGTTAGTGGACATGTAATTGTGAATTTTCAGTGAGAGTTTGGAAAAAATGGGATCAGGACATTACCTTCTCAAATCGTAATCCCACTTTGAGAGAGTAAATATGTTAATTTTCTCGAAGCCATGGAAATCTGTGGGGGAGGAAAAGGGAAACCTTGGAGCATCCCTGCTGTCCTTATGAAACCTAACACGTGTGGGATAGCAGTGCATCGTTTCTGACACATCACTGAAATAGAATCATTTTGTGTAAAGGTCAGCTGTCCATAGTGTCTGAAACTGTTTCAGTTTTTATTATGCAGATTTGAGGTTCCTTTAGGAATCAAGTCCAACATGGGTAGAATGGAGACAGAAGAGTTGCAGTGAATATTCCCCCTTTTGGCTGTAGCTGCAGATCAGGGATTAAAGCTTTAGCAGCTTTCTCATTGCATTATCAAAATTCTTGCCTGCTGGTTTGATGTGATGGACTTAGAGGTTTCCCTGGTCCAAGGCCAGGGACATCTCAATTTACAAGTCATGTGTATCTAATTTTCCTTCTGAGCTATGTCATTTGAATTCTCTACAGTTGTGTCTTCGAAGTGTGATCTGGGAAAAAAAAGTGGAATAAGTAGGTAAATGTCCTGCTGTCAAAGGTTCTGGACTGCTGTGCTGGGTTTGGGTTGTACAGGTACGTTAGGAAGGCAAGAACTGTTTTACAGGAACAAAAAAGAGAGATTTTTAGCTGAATGTCTGTCTTCTGGGTGCAATTGATCTACACTAGACAAAGCTTTCATGTCAGCCCAGCATAAGAGAGGAACAGGAGTGGGTTAGCCCAGAAAGGAGAGGACTTCTGAGAAAGACCTATTAAAACCCTCTGGAGAACTGAGTGTGATTAGGAGTCATTTAATGAACTGAAGGGTGTCATAGAGCATGAGCAGGCAGCACCCACAAGTGAGACACCTCACACAGGTGATGTTCTGTGGGAAAGCTCAGTGTGTCGGGATGTTGAGGGTGCTGAAAGCTGACACAGACCAAAGAATCTCCTGGAAAAGTTTGTGGTGGAAGCGAGGACCCAGACTAGGGGTGACACTGCTTCTGACATAGACATGCCAGGCTCACAGATGTGCTCTGGTGAATCATCTCAATGTGTGTGCTCTTGGTGCCTGCCAGGGAGCCAAGGTTGTTGCACCAGGGCCAGCTGGCCCTCTGCTCCCAGCCAGAAGGGATTTCTTTCACGCAGGTGAAGAACTCAGCCAAAAGCCAGTGTGGAGCAGTTCATCTCTCCCCTGCTGCCACCCAGGTTTCTCTTGAGTCAAAGCTGTTTGAGTATGGGACAGAGCAGAAGATGCTTCTAAGAAACAGGCAGCAGTGTTGGAGGAGAGGTGTTACCTTCTAGCAAGGCACACAGTGTAGCAGAGGTGTAGAAAACTGCAGTAAGGGGTTGTGCAGGTGATTTATTTTGCTGTGGGTTTAAGCAGTGACTTTGGTTTAAGCCTGTTATTTCCCTTACTTGCTGATAGGTGCTCTACCCTTGGTGTTTGACAGTGTAATGATCTCTCTGCTGGAGCTGCTTGTTCTTATCCAGTGCTTGTGTTGGATATGTCTGTATCCATCTGCACCTGGCTCTACAGCTGAACAAAGCTCATAGAGGGACCCAGCAGAATTTTAAATGTATATATTAAAAAAAAAAAAAAAAAGTTTAGAAACCATTAGATATCATTTAGGTCATGTTTGAAGCTTTGTTCCATGTCCACAGCATGGAAACTCCATTTTTATTGGAAGTGGAGAATCTTGGGTAATTGCTTGACATGAGGAATTAGGGCTTAAGAAGAACACTAAATATCATGAGACTTGTGATAAAATCTTAAGCACTGCATAAGCCACTGAGGGCTGTCAGACTGTAATTAGGTTTGATCATTATCAGTTTGAGCCAGATTTGCACAGGTTACTGAGACATGGAAGGCCACGTGCCCCATTACCAATTCCGTGAGCAACTCAGAACCCTTCCTTGATGATGGTGATATGAGCTGACCAGACATTTTCTTCATTTCCTTTGCATTTTTGCCTCTTTCCTTTACAGGTTACTTTGCACAAGCTCAGGTCATCTCGTGCCCATCACAGGCCACCAGCAATTCCTCCCCTGTGGAGAAATGATCTGGGCTAAACATCACTGTTGTTCCTGTGGGTTATGGTTTGCCCAATTCTTTCTAATTCTGGAGATTGAGGAAGGAGTTTTAGTTCTAAATGGTTGTCTTTGAAATTGGTTGTTTTTCTGTGGAAATGCTCGTCTGTTTCTGTAACTTTTCGTAAGCAAATTTTGAAGAAATATAATATTAATTTTAATGTTAAAGTAAGAATGTCACCTTATGCAAGGCCCTAGGGTATATTTGTTAGTGGGAGGATCTGGAATAGAGTTTATTAATAATTCCACTTATTACCGACTCTGTTGCCTTCAGATTACCATTTCAAGTGCAAACACAGTGGAGATTACATATGGCAACATTTAAAAAGCAAAGTTCAGATGCTGTAATTGCGCAACGGAGCCGCTTGGAATTATTTAATAAAAGCGGCATACAAAAAGGTTCCTCGCTCTAATTTCATTAATAATGTATTTTGCATTTGGCTGGAGACATTTGGCTGGCAGCTTTTCTTTCAGGGTGTTGTGGAACAAAGCAGTAACCCAATAAGATTTCCTCATTGGAGTCAGGCTGTACATCATGGCTGCTAAGAGTGGCAAGGAGATCACAGAGCCCTGATTTCAAAAATACAAACTAGGGATTGGAATAACGTTTTCTAGCTGTCAGCAAATGGGAGCAGAGATGGGAGAAATTGTGATCTGTGAAGGAAAGTGGCATGGCCATTGAAGCTGATTAATTTGATATGTCTCCTGATTTATTTGCCCTGTTTACTGAAGAAGCAGTATGGACACACGCTCACTGCTGTGCCAAAGGCTGTCACAGGAGCAGTTTATGCCACAGCCAGCCTCTTCGGCCAGGGAGATTTCTCTTCTCGTTGCAAACATGGTATTTTACCTTGCAGATGTCAATGCTGGCTCTCTGGTTCTATTCACCTTTGCTTCCCCTGTAGCTTGCACACCTGATTGTGCTCCCAGCTCTGCAGTTCCCTGGCTAACTCACTTTCTGCCTCATTTACTTCCCAATGACTCCTGAACACTGTTCCCAAATTCAGGACCAGCCCTCCTTTGTGACTGGCTGCTCAGTTTGCTGCAGTGTTTAATGACTTCTCTTTGCTAATGTTGTAGCCATCCCTCTTTTGAATGTAAAGCTAGGTTTCATTAGCTTCACCAGAAGGAGGGAATGAGCACTGGGGAAATAATATCCCACTGAGGGCACTGTGAGGAATTCCAGCTAAGTGATTCAGCAGGGTGGAGCTGGTGCCAGGGGTGGTGTGTGTTGGTACCTCACTGTGTGCTTCCCTGAAGAAAAGCAGGAATTCCTGGTTACCTGATCCATCCTGAACATCTCCAGCAAACACCAGGCCAAGCCACCTGTGTTGTTGGTACTTTGCACTTGAAGAAGTGAATGCTGAGGTTTTGGAGAGGTTTAAATATTTTTTCACTGAGCTTGAGACCTCCTTTTGAGTAAACCTAAGGCAGCTTGAGACTGCTGTCTCAGAGTTCTGAGCTGTTTTCAGCCTGGTGCTCACAGTGACACAAACACAAGTCAGGGTGTGAGCTGTGAGGGCTGTTCCCCATCAGTTGTTTTTCTCTGTACAAAATGATGTATTCAGTCCTCGGTGGCTCCCAAGGGAGAGTCTTGGAGTGATTCCCTTCTCACAGCTACATCTGCATCTTTGTGGGCCCTCACTGATCTAAGTCAGTGGTTGCTGACTCTTAAGTCTGTGGGAATATGAATGAGTGTGAGTCTGGGGTTTTTTAGTTTCTTTTGTTAAGATTCTGCTCAGTCTGAGTTGAGTGGTTTTTAATGGAGACTTCCATGAGCTGATTGTGGCTTTTTTTCCCATGTGCTTATTTCTAAGCTCTTGCTTCCATCATCTTTAAGGCCCTTTTAAAAACCTTGAGTGGGTGTATCCAGATTCTATTGCAGTTCAGGGGCAGCACTGTGATTGCCCACCTTGTGCACTGTCTTAACCAAAAAACCCCTTTCATGTTGTGTATCTCCTATTGTTTTAATCTGTTTTCCCGTCTATTTAAAAGTTCTGTATCTGATTTCAGAATCCCAGTTTCTTAAATGTTGGCCAGTAGATGGTATTTGTGCTTTAAAGGTCTTTAAGTACCATACTAACAGCACAGAAACAAAATCCTACATAAACTCAAGTAGTTTTTACTTAATTCCTGAGCTAATTGGGGCAATTAAAAAAGTAAAATTGGGGCTGAGATATGGCATTCATGTGCTTTGCTGTATTCTGTGGACATCTGATTTGTAATTGTAATGTTGGTTATCTTGTAGGTGGGATATTATTTTAGAGCTCAGCATTGGAGCAGGAGAGCTGCTTGTGATTGTTGGAGGATGGGAGAGATGACAGAATGAGACAGGGATCTTATTTTTTTGGTGCTTTTCTCTTGGAGGAGGCTGAATCTGAGAGCCTTGGCACTTCTCCATAGCAGAGGAGCTTGCAGTGATGCTGCAGTTTTGTTGGTGCCACTGCAGACACAAAGGCTAAAACAAATCAAACTGAGCTGAGAGGAGCAGATGGGGCAAGTGAGAAGTTGGGAAATCATTCAAAGTGTTAGACACAGAGTGATTTCAATTTTCCCGAGACAAGTGGGTGCTGTGGCACAACATGGCTCTTTCTGACACTCAACACACGTGAGACAATTTTGGAATAAAAGCTGTATCAGGTGTTCCCTTTCCAAATTTCCCTGCCTGAGGGGGAGAGTTTGCATTTGGCAAGGATTAGCTGTAAGGGGGGTGGGGTGGTGAAAACAAGCTTAGCATGAATCCTTTCAGGTGTTCTGTTGACCACTCTGAGCAGAGTGTGTATAACAAATGAGCAAAGTTCCTTCTTTGGAGGCAAAAATGGAGGGTATCACAAGGCAGTGGGGGTCAAAGAAATTGGACAGAGATACTTCCTTTCTTCTAAAAATGTTGTCTTGATTTTAATGGTCTTCCTAAAGGATACAATTTCCCCCATAGTATGGGAATAAGCAAAAGAATAAACCCCTTACTTTGATAAATACGAATGTTGGAAATTTGGGTGTCATCAGTAATGAATCCACAGAAATTCCTTGGAATGTGTGACCTGTATCCCACTATAACACTGTTCTGCTGCTAAGATTGCTCTTTAAGGGTCTTGGTTTCTTTTAAAAGTGTGGAAATGAGATATGAAGAATTCTGGTCTCACCTGATAATTGTGGCCTAAACATGATTTTGCAGTATTTACTGTTTATAATAAATAAATAGACAGTAGATAATTCCTGCTTTAAAAGCTGTGGGGCACAGAAAAGTTGGGTGTGGGAAAAATGTGTATGATAAAGCATAGTTCCATCAGAAAGAAAAGGAACTTAAATAGCAGTTGGATTCTTTCCATCCACCCTACAAAGAAGAAAATTGGTTTGCAGGAAATATAGGTCATGGCACTGTTCTGGCATCTTGATGTTGCTGCTTTGTAAGTACACTGGATTGCTGGCAGCGCAATTTGGGACTCCCATTAGAGCTGCTCTTTGCTGTTAGGCTTAAAGGCCATTTAATATCCCTTATCTGATCTAATGCACTCCTCACAGACAAAGAAAATTTAAAAGATGCTGTGAGTTTGGGGGATTTTTGTTTGTGTGGGTTTTAAAAGGTTGTTTTTTTTTTTAATGAGTTACTGAAAGCCCATCTGGAGATTCTTCCTGCTGGTGCATCAAAACTCAGTTACTTCAGTAAGGACCCAAGGATCAAGGGTGCCCCATGAATGTGGCACTGAAGGGAGATTTTTCTCCCCTCTCCATGATAAAGCACAGAAGAAAATTAAACCTTGCATTATTGTGCCATGTGGTTTTACAGATGCCAGCTTATTATTGGAGGAAAGCCTTGGCTTTTTGGACATGGACTTTGATTATGGGATTAATCTAATTTCCTTGTGTTAGGAAAATTATTAAAGGCAGCTGCATTCTGTGATTTAGGGGGTCTGTATTCTCCTCTCTCTGTCCAGCACCAGGACAGGGTCAGTGGTGTTTGTAGGAACTGGGGAACAGACAGGATCTCTGTGGGGACAGGAGGTGATGCTGCTCCCTTCTGAGACATTGTGGCACTGAAATGTAAAGAAAGTCATGATTTTTCTGCTTGGTTCTGTATAACTGGTCACTGTGAACAGTAAGAGGCCAAGATGAAAACAGAAGTGTGGAAAGGAAATTTGGATGAGGAATTATAGGTAGCCTTCTCCTATCTGTCCCACAGAACTGCTGTAGGTTTAGGAGTTATGTGCTGTCTATAAATACACCAGACTTGCTAAAAAACCTGCTGCATCTTCACATATCTTTTCTTTTAAAATATTTTGTCTTGAATAATCCTGGAAGTTAATAAATCCATGAAATCAGATGAAATCAAAATCTGTCTCGCCTCTCCCTCACCCTGTCTGGGGTCAGTTGTGGCTCATGTGGTTTGGTTTGTTGCAGATTCAGGGCTGTGATTCCTGGGGTGTTTTGCAGGTTCAAAGCTGTGGTTCCTGGTTTTTGTGGTTCCTGGGGTTTGTTGCAGGTGCAGGTCTCTCTCAGGCTCCCTGTACCAAGTAGGGCTGCAGTCAATTGAAACCCTTGTGTTTCGGTTGAAGTTCTACCAATTTATTGCTGCTCAGTCTGGAGATTTTCAGGTGTGACAAAGATCAAAGAAAGCACCTCCAGGTTTTTCTTGCTGCCCCAATGTGTTTGCAGTGGGGTGTTGTTGCCTGGGAGTTCATTAAGAGCAAACAGAAGCAGTGGAGAGCTCGCTGCTCTAACGCCTGGCTCATGGGGTGGCTGAGCTCTGGAATAAGCAGGAGCCCAACACTTCCTGTGCAGCTTGCCTGAACATTTCCTAACCCCCCTGAAAACTTCCATTCATTATCCGCTGTACCCTTGGATATTAAGCAGTATTTTTTTTTTTGAACAGGCAATCAGGGAGATTTCCTGTGATGACAAGTAAGTTTTTCTTTTGGGTGGATCGAAGTGTCAAACCAGCATTATTGTACCTTAGTTTATTTTTATCACTTCCTGCAGGATTTGCAGGACTGATTCTTTGAGTCCTGAACAAGGTGGTTGTGTGCACACACATGCACGTGTGTGCGTGATTTTAAAAAAAGCCTAAAGTAATACCTTTAAAAAACTATTTATCTTTATTTTTTTTTATATAAAGATGCAAAAATGAGCAAACAGGCCTATCAGTTGTGTGCATCTGACTGAAATGCATAGAGTCTTACACATAAATTATTATTGCATGCAGTTGCATGAACAAATGGAAAAGCTGGGTTTAGGACCCCTTGAAAATAATCTATTTCTGTTAGACATGCATATCATTTAGATATATGCTTGTCTACACAGTGTATAATTTTTCAGTGGCTTTTTCAGAGGTAATTGTGGAAGGCAAAATGTGCTGTATGAATATGGTACTTCAAATTGTAAAATGCTTCCATGAGAAAATATATGATTAGTGTGCAGATAATGTCTTCAAAGGCCCTATAACAATTCTGAACTCTCAGATGGCTTGGGTAGTCTTTGCTCTCTCTTTGGAGGGACTGAGAATGCTAAAACCATTTACATGTGTTGTCACAAAATAGTTTTATGGGGTTGATCCTGCCTGACACGATGCTTCACACCATGATGGAAAATTCATAAATGTTTTCTCCCATTTGATGTTCAAGAAGCCCTTAAAAGCACTCATTTCTGTACGAGTTATTTTCTCTCTTCATGTCCAACTCATCGATTATGGTCAAGTGTTCATTATTATGGTATTTACAAGAAATCAGTAGAGCCAGCTTGCTCATAACACTCTCCCTCCAATCCCTGCCCAGATTCATCCTTGCAGCATCCTGGAACAAAGAGAGCTGAGATTCTGAGCCATGCTCAGATCTGATTCAAGAATGCATTTTTCCCTGTAGGAAATTTTTAAGAGGCTGAGTTGTTTGTGGTCAAAGAGTCGAAGGTTATGTCCTTTATAGTAAAGATAGGAGTGGTGGTTAGTCAGTTTTGGAACTGTCTGAATATTTTAATTTGGGGTGAAGTTCTTAGTCTTGTATTTCCTAGCTGTGTGTGCGTCTGTGCCTGTCCCTCTGCTCAGCCCACAGATCCCTCGTGATGGTCTTCTCTCCAGCTTCTCATTCCCTAAGTGGTAAAACATCCCACCTTTCTCTTTGCATGGACTTGGAATTTCAGTCTGCTCTGGGCATTGAACTCTTGGAAGAAGCTCTGGGCATTGAACTCAGTTTAATGTGAAAATTTATCAAACAGAAGATTGAGTTGTCCCCCAGAAGCAGTAGCTGCAGTCCTGTGGGAAGGTCTGCTTGTGGAAAAGTGTGCTCTTGGATCCTGGATTAACTGCAGGTGTACTGGGGGGAATGGAACCCGTTCAGGGGTTGTACTGAGTCTGACAGCTGCAGCTGGAGTAGTTGTGGTGTGACACATTGATGCTTCATCTACTCACCCAAGTCCAGATAAAGAACAGAGCAATGCTGTGCTGGAACATGTGCCCTGTGACTTGCTCTTGTGCAGTGTGTTCTCCTTTATAAGGGATATTTTAATGACTTTGGAGGCATGGGGGAGACCAGCTGGCTGTAAAAGAGGTGTGTAGGATTCAGTCTCATCCTGCAGTTGCTTTAGGTGTTGGTTTTTCTCGCTTGGGTAACACATTTGTTTTATTCTGTTGTTGTGAGGCTTGGCCTTTGTTCTCCATGAAGAGCTTGGGCAGCACAGGGTACACACCAGTGCTGGTTATATCCCCAGTGTTCCATGCTGAGGGAAGGTTATGGGAAAGGTTGTGGTGAGAGAGCTCTGAGGAGCAAAGCATGCCACACATCATCACACTGCAGAGGTGTGGAGATGACACGTTGATTCTGTTACTCAGTCCCCTCTGGGTGTCTGTGACCAGGTGATGACACTGATTTTTCACAGAACTTCAGCTGCTTTTCACAAGTTCACGATAATTTATCAGCCTGGGCACCTAAGAGTGTGCAGCTCTTTTAGAACCTTGTCTTGTGTTCAGTGGAATTAATGATGTAAAAGGTGTGCCCACAATACGTTAAATAGCTAAGCTGGTTTGGGAATTCACTTGGTTACCATACCAAACATGGATATGGTAAATAGTTTGATAAATATTGGAATTTTATTTGTTGAAAAACAGTTTTTTAAACATTGGGATTTTATTTGTTGAAATGTACAGGAAAAGGAGCTCATAATCTGGGTTATTCTGCGATAGAATTAAAGTAGCAGAACAACTTTAACCAAAACTTACCGGTGTCCCTTTTTTCCAGGTGTTGTTCAGTTTGTCACCTGGGGTTTGTCAGCTGGGACAATGCTGGGATGTGGCAGCGCCTTGCAAGTGGTTCTAGCAAGGAAAGGCTTCTGTTGACCAGTGCCCACTCCAGTTTGGCTCCTGTGCCTCCCCAGCTGTGTTCTGTGTGCCCTGAGCTCTCCCCAGTCCCTGCTGCACACACGCACCGAGCTCCACTGCGATGCCCACGTGGAGGCTGGCCCGGGCTGTGCTGACCTTTCCAGGAGCCCTGGGCTGCCCTGGAGATGCCTCCCTGCCACCCCACATCAGCTGCACGCACACTTCACCGCTGGTATTTTTGGCATGGCTCTATTTCACTACTTTTTGGATTTTCCCCTGGTCAGGCTTGCTTTTCTGGGATGAGGAGGAGCTGCTGCATCGAGTGTTGGTTTTGGGGAATTTCTAACTCACAGAAAGGCGCCTGCAGCTCAGGATATGCACACTTTAAAATGTGTGTTTATGAATTTAAAGTGACAAACTTTTTTTGCTTGGGTGTTTTATTTTTGGATTCTTCTTTCTTTCCCCAAATAAGCCCTGTAATGAGTTGATCCTTTGACTTGTCCCCAGATCAGACAGTTCCAGTGAGAGAAGCTGTTTTATGGGATTCATTTTGGAAGCTATTCAGGGAAATTATTGTAGGCTTTTTGAGAAATTTAGTGAGAGTGTGGAAGGACCACAGAAATGTTTTTTTTCCCTTAAGATTTAAGTAGGATCTTATGAAGGGAAGGAAAAACTCAACCCCTGGTAATTAAAGAATTTTTTAAATAATGAAATAAAATTATGCACACTCTGGGTTTGGATGTGGGTAAGTTCTTAACTGTTCCTGCTAGTGAAGGTTTTAATTTAAATTAGTGCTTTTAGAAGGGAAAGGAAATTACTTAATCACTGCTTCAAATGTGTGGTATATGGGGGCGTGTGTGTATCCCCTTTGCAAGATGTTAAAGAGTTTGGATTTAGGATGATGTTAATAAATGAATGTACAACTTGTAGGTGTGAAATGATCAAGGCAACTACTCTGGGCTGGGGAACCTCAGGGGCTCAGCTCATGTTGAATATAATCAGCTGAATACACCTGAAGTTTTCATCCTGGGGAAAAAAGAAGTGAATCCAACTTGTGGGTCTTTCATAGGGACTTTTTGATTATTTGAATTGGAAAGGGGCATTTCTTGGTGCTTGAATTAGGTTAATGTTTTGTGGGTATGCATATGTATGATCCAGACCATGGAGAACTGGGGAAGGTACACGTGGTCTTCTGTTGAACAAAATGATGTCTTTGACTCCTAATGATGCAGGTTATTAAAGGAAGAAGTCAGATTGTTAGAATAACTTAATCTAATTCTTGTAAATGTGAGCCACACTTGGAGTGTGTGATGCTGAACTGCAGTGAGGAGAATAGAAGAGCAGGTGCTGCTGTGGAGGATCCCAGCAGTATCCCCTGGAACTTTACACTAAATACCAAATAACTTGGAAATGTGCCTGGTCTATGCATGGGGTTAATTGATTTCTGAACACTTGGGCTGGAGTCTTGTTTGTATTTAAGGTACTCTTTGGAATCCCTCTCTCTCGACTATTCTTTTGTGCATACCGGACATCAGGGACCTTGAGGTCAGACAACAGCCACGCTGAAGCCATTCCCGGAGTTTTTTGGCACACTTTCACATCAAAGGACAGATATTGTGCTTGTGCTTCTTGCATAATTTGGGGTGTGTTAAGCCCAAGACCATCTTCTTGTAAATACTTCTGTAATTTTTTTTTTTTACATTGTCCTCATGGGGTGTAAGCAGAGTGTCAGGGGTCTGGACAGGTCTGTGTGGCTTCACCATCTCCATCAATGCTGATGTGTTGGGTGGGGTGGTGTCAGTGCTGCAGTTTCTTCATTAGATTCTCATGGTAGGTACTGAGGGAGTTCAAGGATGTTGTGTGAGAAACTCCCTTCCACTCTGCATCCTTCTCCTTCGATGTGATGCCCTAAGTATCCCAAACTGTGCTTGAACCCATTCCTGCCTCTGGGTGACACAAATAATCTGCTTGGGATGCGTGGTTTCTCTTCCCCTCCTCTAGCCTCTTCTCCCCAGTGTTATTTTCTAGGTGGGAGTAGCACATTAACCTATTTAAAAATAACAACAACAACAAATAAACCCAAACAAAAAAAATCCCCACCTTGAATGACTGAATTTGTCACAATAATTAAGTATAGTAGCTACAGCTCTGGATGTGTTTCACCTGCTAAGAGCTACTGCAGTCAGCACCATATGGTGGCCTTTTTTTTCCCTTTTTAATAGACTTAGAACAGCAATTTGTTTCACCCGTGAGCCAGCACCACAGCATGCATTGCTTAACAGAAACAACGTAAGACTGGTGAGCTTTTCATTTTCAGTTTCAAGGAGCGTTTAGCTGAGCTTCAGAGCCTGCTTTCTGGCACTCTCTGTTTGTGTTGTAATTCTTTGATGTATAAAAGTAAGGGGCTGAAGGACAGAAGGGCTTGATTTTCTGACCAGATACTCCTCAGTGCTTTAGTCTTAATGTTTGCAAATAGTATCCTAATATTTACCTGCCTCTTCAATTTATTGCCAAGCTCTCAACAATGTCTGTGTGTCACTCTGAGACTGTGGAAAGAAAATTACTGAAGATGTGGAAAATACTGTTTTATTTTATGGGCGGACTGAAGGTGCAGGCTGAGTTATGGGTGTGTCTGTGCTGTGAAACAGGGGCTGGTGCAGGATCCCTGATCCTCTTCCAAAATACAGAACAGTGCTACAGCACCCTGGTGCTGTCCCTGAGGGCCTTACCTTATTTCTAACAGTGCCATGGGGATGTGGCAGTGCTACTTTAGCCTGATTTTTCTCCCAAATGACCAGAGGTACTCAGATTTTTAACCACTTGCTGCCCCGTGCCCCATAAGCTGACATATGATAATGCAAACCCATAAGTAGTTCAGGATCCCCCTTATGTTAAAGCTTTGCTTTTGTGATTGACAGACAAAATGAATACAAAAATAAGAATTTTTGCATATTCTTAGACTCCCTTAAAACTTGGGCAAGTTGTGTGGTACCTTCATAGTCTGGAATGGCATCTCCAGAGTGACATGATGACCTGGTAGCACAGCAAGTTAACCTGCAATGCACAGGACTTGTGCTTAATTCCCCTTCCATGCCACTCCAGGTAAATTGCTTAGGTTAGGGAGGCAGCAGGAGGCAGGTGGAGGGGCCATGAGAATACAGCTGCAAATCACAGTGAGTCTCACATCCTGCACTTGGGAGGCTGTAAATAGCCCATCTCAGACCTCCCCAGGCAAACATCGATGAGGGTCATGCTGAATCCTCATTCAGATGCAAGAGCTGTGGTCCTGGTGTCTTCCATCCTTCCTCCCTGTCCCCTAATTGGCCCTGGGATCTTGCAGTTTGTGATGGCCTTCTAATTCTGGATCAATATCTCAGGTTGCTTTTGCTATTTGATAGTGTTGATAACCTGACTCTGCAAGTCGCTGGCCTCGTGATAACCAAGTCCTCTGCTTAATTAGGGATATCTGCTTAAAAATGAGATATGTATCTGGAGGAAATGCTGGTTACAAATGGTTGCAATTAAAACTCATGTAGCAGATTTCCTGCATCTGTCCTATTGTGGTTCCTTTTTCCTTTCTTAAAAGGGTAAGAATGGAACATTTCTAGAGAGCACAGGTGTTCTGTTCAGAGTTCAAGATCGTCTCAAGGGGGATGAGTTTGAACTGTCACACTCCCAGCCTCGTTCCTGTCTTGCATCCTGTGTACTTTAACTGGAATAAAATGTACTTTGAACCTCACAAAGCTTTAGAAACAGCAGGGAACGCTGAGTGGTTTTCTCTGTAAGTTAACCAACTTATTTGGAAATAAGGTGTGATTTTTTTTTTTTGTGTGTGTGTGTTTGTGGACAATGCCCCATGGTACCCCTGTAGAGCTTCCAAAATGGGGGACTTTCCAATCCCAAAGGGAAACTTCTCTTTAAGTTTGCACCAGGAGTACTTGCTCTGCGCAGGAGAGATTTTAATCTGAGTTTTGATTGGAATAAAATGATTGGAGTTATTCCTTGGTGTTCTCTAATGAGCTGGGGGAAAGGGGAGCATAGGGAGGGTAGTGCAGTGCCCAAGAGCTTTTTGTTCTTCACAGTCTTTTAACTTCGTGTGCCTTTGCCACTTTCTCGTGCTCAAGTAATGTTCAAATGGGTTTAGTTTGCAAATTTAAATGAGCTTGCTAATGTTCTCATTTTAGCAATACCATCTAGAGATACTGATTAAAAATGTCACCTAGTGGTTTTAATCTGTGAGGAATGGGCAGTTCTGGAAAAAGTTGATCAGTTTTTTTCTCTGTACACCTCCATCACAGCAGAAATGGTCCTGGTAATGTTCCCTGACTGAAAGCCATGTGTTTGACTGGTTTTGGGAAAAATAGGAATTTGCATTTATTTCTGAAGCACCAGTAAACTCAAATCTTTTCAGCCAGCACTGGGTTTGAAGTTGAAATTTCTGGTTTGAGGGAATCTGGCCCACCTTGCAATTATGGGATGGTTGCCCTGAGCCAGCCCACACTGCAGAGCTTCCCAGGGCCCAGCACCTGCAAACCTTGGCTCCCTGGGAGGTGTTGTAAGGTCACCAAACTGGGTCATTTGTCCAAACCCTCTTTTTATCAGAAATTTTCTGCTCAGGTGTTTGAGCTGAGATCTGCTGATACTTGCAACACAAAAGATGTTGTGTGTTTCTTCTGCTTGCAGGTCCCAAAGTCAGTATTTTTTTAGCAATTGCTGATATTCTAATCTGTTTTGCAATGCGAAGTCCTTCAGTAATCCAAAAATCACTCCCCAGTCTACAAGTAAAGAACAGGATTTTATCTTGTGGGAGAACAGTATTGTCAAGTGTCCTGTTACTTAGTAGTCAGAGGAGAATTGTAGCAGATACTTCAGAGAGCAGGTTGGGGACAGTTTTAGTAGATTCATTCAGAATCATTAAGGTTGGAAAAGATCTTTTAAGATCATCCAGTCCAATTTCTGAAAGAGATTCCTGTTAGCTCAGAGCACCAGGGACTCGTGGTGCAGGTGGATTCTTCTGTGCAGCAAACAGATGCCTGCTATCAATTAGCACAGACCTGAGGGCACCTTGTGCACTTAAATACAAAACATCACCTCATGATTTACAAAAATGGTGAGTTGTGTAGTGACCTTAGAGCAGAATCATAAAATATTTTTGTTATCCCTAAAATTCTTTGAGGGAAAAGAAACTGAAGGACATGAATGCCCAGAGCACAGAGTTCTTAGGAAAGAAAAACAAAGTAAGGGGGGGAGAATAAACCCTATTTAATTTCTTACTGAATTTAGTGTCTTCCATTAAAAAAAGAGATGGAGAACAGTGAGACTCAGTTAGCATATGCCAATGCTAGTATTGAATATGTTCTTTCATATATGAAATTATCCCATAAGTGAGACAAAGTGCTTGAATCATGAAAAAAAGCCCAGAAATGCTGATGTGGGAAAGACCTTGGGGTGATAACTTTGTGTGTTGCCAGGCTCTTAGGTGAGATCAAGTGTACCTGTCTCACCTCCAGAAGCTGACAGTCTGTCTAACCTCTTTTTAAACCTTGGATATTGATTTCTCATCTTCCCTAGACAGCCTGTTCTGGGTCTTCACCACTCTTACTGTTAACAAGAGTTTCATTTTTCTAATACCTAATTCTTCTACCGCTTGTCCTGCTGTCAGTTGCATGAGAAGAACTGATGGATGCCCTCTTCTCTTACTGCCTTTTTGGACACTTGTGGATGATGCTTAGCACCTCCTTAAATGAGTCTCAACTTTGCTTTACAGGAAGAAGAAGAAGAAGAAAAAAAATGTTGATTTTTTTGCTGACAGTGCTTCTGAAATCACTGAGTTGTTTGTGGTGGGTTTGTTGTTTTTTTTCTTTTTTTTTTTTTTTGGTTGTCTTTTGGATTTTTCCCCTCCAATTGACCTTTCCCATATTTTAAGGAGTGGCACTAAAAATGGGATATCTATTGACAGGAAATGTCTTTATAGTGCAATGGGAAAAGAAGAATAAGCTCCTTGGTCTTAGCATCTCGTGCTTCTGTCACACTTCTTTGATATTTCTGGTTTTCCAATAATACTGTATTTTTCACTTGTATTCATTGTAAGTGGCTGAAGTGCAGATACTTGGCCTTTTATCACCTCACACTTCCACCACATGAATTTTAAAAGGAAGAATAAAATAGAAAATCAAGTAGGAAGTGCTGCACTCTATCAGGTTTCAGCTCTCAGATATTGTACCCAAGTCTCCAACTTGTTGATTTATTCCTTCTCTACTGATTCTGCTCTCATTTCTTAGCTCTGTCACCTACAGCTGTTCAGTTCTTGTTGCTGTTTAGTCCTGTAAGAGCAATGGCATCTGATATTGCTGCTGATGGGGGCTATTTCAGAGATCATTTATCAGGAAGGAGTTGGTGACTTCAGGCCTTGAGCCAGTGATTGTGGTCCTGCTCTTGGCAGAGCTTTATGTGAGCCTCTGAATTCAGCCCTGGTGTGCAAAAGATTAGAAACAATTTCTAGAATTTAGGGCTGGTCATCACTGCCTTTGCAAAATTTGTATGTGCTGATTTAAATTTTAGAGTGGTTTCAATCTCCTGCATGCTGTTGGTGATTTAGATTTTTAGAACTCTCTGAAATGGAAAAAAAGATTTTTCATATTATTTTTATAATATTGTCTTAGAACCATATCTTGTCTACGTATTGATGCTGGCTTCAGTGTTTGGCTCTAATAATACTCCATAATCCTCCAGCAAGGAGAAAGAAAAAGAATTGTTAAAAGATCCATTCCTCCTTCTTGAAAAAAGCTACCAGAGTTGTCAGCTCAGGTGATTTTTGGGAAGATCTTAATAGAACAGATCAAATCCCATAAAGATGAATATATTTGCAATATGTAGTTATAGTGTAGTTACAAAGCACTGTGAGACTCTTGAGTCTGATGTATTGTTACTCAGTGATTTCAATCACACGGTGATGCCAATGCATTTGTTTAAGATGTTGGTATTTCAGAGTTAATTTTACACCTGAAATGAAATAAGAAAATAAGGAGAGGACTTTAAGAAAGGGTTGGAGGCGTTGCTATTATTTAAAATTACTTGTGAAAAAAATAACATCCCTTCCATATTTTGAAATAGGAGTACCTAAAAGGCCTCATTTTATCTGTGAACTGCTTAAAAAAAAGGAGGATGTGTATTTATGATGCACCCTCCCATGAGTGCTTACAATGAGGTTTTCCTCGATGCACTGTGTGATAATTATTCACATATCACTTTGAAAATATTTACTGGGTGCCATATAATGCAACTGCTCTTGGTTGCCACTGTGTTTGAGAGAGTATTTCCTACCCCAGGAAGCAAAATTTCTTCCCTTTTGTGCTTCAGTTTTTCCTTTTCCTTGTGCTGGGTTATTCTCTGACAATATCCCTTCGTTGCTCACTCCTCCTGTGCACAACACCCTTGTCCCTGTGTCCCTGCACCTCGTGTCATCCCATTCCCAGCCAGGTTTCCAGCTGCAGTGCTTCCCACTGCTATCCCTCCTTCCCCCCTGTTTTTCCTGACGCTGCTGTGCTCGCCTGCTCTGTCTGATTAGCTGGCTCCAGGCTGCGAGTTAAATGTCAGTATAATTTTTTTCTTTCTTCCAGTCTTAAAGAAGTGCCGTGAAATGGAATTTGAACACACACACACAAAAAATTCACTTCTGCTGGGAAAGGCTTAACCTGTAGTGTCCAAGTAGGCACTAAATCCCCACAAGGTTCGCTTCCATTTGTTGCTAGAATCCATCCTCATCAACAGTTGCATAGTGTAAAAGACGGGAAATAAAAATGGTGTGGTCAGTGAACTAATGCCAGTGAGTGTATTCTCTTTTGTTCTCACAGCTTGGGTCGATTTGCTGCTTTCAGTGTGCTCAGACACTTGCTAGAGGTTGCAGTTTCTCTCCTCTCAGGATATGACATTGGCCTTGGTAACAGCGATAATGAGGGAGTGGTGGTGGGTGCAGTTCACATCTTCCCCAAGCAGCTCCTGCCTAGTTTTTATTTATTTAATACAGTATTTTTCAATAAGGAGAAAACAGACCATGATCAGGTTTTTATCTGAGCTTATCGGAGGTTATTAAAAAAAAA